>NC_138188.1:42270562-42382891 GCF_964194105.1 Spermophilus citellus
TTTTTTAGGAATCTTTATACAGCTTTCCAAAGTGGTTGAACTAATTTGAAGTCCCATCAGCAATATATGAATGTACCTTTTTCCCCCACATCCTCATAAGCATTTATTATTATTTGTGTATTTTTGATGATTGTCATTCAAACTGAAGTATGATAAAATCTCAGTGTAGTTTTGATTTGCTTTTCCCTGATTTCCAGGTATGTTCATCATTTTCATGTGTTTTTTTGGCCATTTATTTTTCTTCTTTTGAGAAATATCTGTTTAATTCTTTACCAATTTACTGATTAGGTTATTTAGAGTGTTTTTGTTGTTGTTGTTGTTGTTGTTTGTTTTAACTTTCTGGAATGGTTTATTTATTCTGGATTTCTGTATATTAATTTCCTGTTAGAAGAGAAGCTGGCAAAGAGTTTCTCCCATTCTATAGGTTCTACCTTCATGTTGTTCTTAATTGATTTCTTTGCTGTGCAGAAGTTTTGTCATTTCACTTATTTATTTTTTACTTTGTTATTATTTCTGAAGTTGTTTTAAAATTTTCAGAATCTTAAAAACTTATCACCTAATGCATATCTTCCCAACAAGAAATTTAATGGATTTTAGCTCTTCTATAATGTTTGTAGGGAAAAAAAAGAAAGATTGCTTATGTATTGTTTGATAACACCTATGGTTTCCTCTGGAGTTTGGAATGTGGGTATATTACTTATCACAAGAAATTGTGTTATTGGTGTTTACTTCTTTGGACCTTAGAGTACTCTTCATTCCTGAACTACATGCAAGTAATAACCAAGTTAAAATGAAAATTAAGCAACAAACAAACAAACAAACAAAACATATAGTGATTCAAAAACCTCTCTTAATTGAATAAGGAACTCAGGTAAGCATTATATAACTTGGAGCCATAGAATTCCAATCATCTTTTGGAATCAAGTTCTACAGTTTAGATAAAGCATCTGTCTATCTGTGACTTTAATTACTTGATTAAAATAATGCTAACAAAAGAAAGAATGAAAAGCACAAAGATACATACAATTTCTAAAGCCAAAAAACCAATAAAAATGTGTCCCTTGAAGCTATACACATATTATTTCTCATATCCACTTCATTTAGTAACATGAGCACTAAGAGCTGACACATGTTATTTAATACCCTTCACAGATCTAAGCTCTTTGGTTCCAAACATTACACTCCTTGGTGATAAAATTGTGTCAGTTAATCGCAGGTTTAATGAATAAAACAGAGGTGACCTCTAGTGCAATGACAAAAAGGTAATTAATAACAGGTCCTACCAAGGAAGTCAAGCAGGAAATTGCTGGGTCTATTTTAAAAAGAAGATAAAAGGAATAGCAAAAGACTAAGACAGTTGTGTGCTGCTCTAGTTACCCATCAATTAATAATTATTTGGAAAGACACATAAATCTAAAGTGGACTACCATATGAGTGGTAGTTGGCTTCTCTTCGAAAATAATCACTTGAGTGAGATGATACTTCAGTGTAGTTTTTATTGATATTTCCCTGATTGCTAAGGATGTAGAATTTTTTTTTTTTCATATATTTGTTGGACATCTGTATCTCTTCTTTTCAGAAATGTCTCTTGACCTCATTTGTCCATATATTTATTTGGTTGTTTGTTGGGTTTTTAGTGTTTTTAGTTTTTTATATAATCTGGATATTAATCCCTGTGTTAGAAGAATAGCTGGCAAAGATTTTCTCCTTTTGATCCTGGTTTAATTTTTTGAATTTTAGGAGTCTTATTAAAGAAGTTTTTGACTTTATGTTTTCTTCCAGTAATTGCAGCATTTCTGATTTAATTACTAAGTTCTCCATTCACTTTGAGTCAACTTTTTTTGCACTGTGAGACATAGAGATCTAGTCTCATTTTTTAACATGTGGATAACCAGTTTAACTAGCACTGTTTGTTTTTAGCACCTGTGTCAAGGACCAGATGTTTTTATCTATTAAGAAAAAGGTACAGTTATATATTATTGATGAGACTACAAATTAGTACAACCCCTTTGGAAAGTAGTATAGAGATTCCTCAGAAGACTAAGAATGGAATCACCATATTACACAAAAAACTAAAATCATAATATAGTGATGCATACATACCAATGTTTATAGGAGCATAATTCGCAATAGCTAATTTATGGAGTTAGCCTAGGTGTTTTTAAACAGATGAATGGATAAAGGAAATATGATATAGATACATATACAACAAGAGTGAAACTATGTCATTTGTTAATAAATGAATTGGACTGGAGGACATCATCCTAAGTGAAATAAGACTCAGCAAATCAAGAGTTGAGTGTTTCCTATCATTTGATAATAGCTATGGTTTCCTCTGGAGATTGGAATGAGAGTATATTACTTACCACAAGAAATAATCACAGATACTAGGGAGAGAGGGAGAGAGAGAGAAAGAAAAAAGGAATGAAAAAAGGGACTTCACAAAAAGGAAAGAAGATCAATAGAGTACAGAAAAGGGATTGAGAGAGAGGGACAGAGGAAGGGACAACATGAAGAAATACTGGGGAATGAAAATATAAATTATGCTATGTACAAATATATCACAGTGTATCCACTTATTATATGTAATAATAATACATTAGTTAAAATAATAATAATAATAATAATAATAATAGGAAAGAGATCAGTAGTGTAGAGCAAATGGATTGAAGGAGGAGGAAGAGACAGAAAGGGAAGGTACTTGAGAAGAATATTGAGGGAATTACATTATGCATATGAATATGGCAAATGAATCTTACTATTATGCTTACTTACAATGTGCCCATAAAAATAAATAATGTATTTTTTAAAATAATTTGAACTATTTGTAGAATGATAGGGCATCTGTGGAATAAGCACTTTTATTTATACCAATATTTCCTTTCTATTTTTTTAGTAAATATTTGAAACAAGGAACTGGATCCTTGTCTAGGTTCTTCAGTGAAGCTTGTCGCTTCTCTATTTGGCCCCCACTTATTTAGTTTGCCTTGTGGACTATAAGTAACACTGTATGTTCCACACTGGGACATTGGAGAAGTTGTCAAAAGGTGGTAGTCCTATAATAAGTTTTAGTACGCAGAACAGCTAGGGTGGAAATATGTAGCGGAAACTGCCATTTCACTGAAGGGGCTTATCAGAAGCAAGAAGTGTAAGAACATAGGATTTTCTGATATTAACCAGGATGTAACCATAGGAATGCTAAGGAGACTGGTAGTGGCAGCTGTAGACAACAGATACAAAAATCAGGATGAGGCTACTCTTCAGAACAAAGCACTAATTGTTCTATCATACTTTTTAAATAATATTTTTTGTTCATGTTATAGAATCATTTAATGTCTCTATAAGAAAAATTTTCTTACTATGAAAATTATTTATAGATTATTTTACTCAGTCATTCAAAAAATTCATTCAGAAATATTCATTCAAAAATTCAAGTTGAGCTCTCACTTTATAGCGGGCTAGGAATAAAGCCATACTAAGAGATGCTATTCCCACTTGATTCAAGCTTAACATTCTAATGAAAAATGGGAAAGGTTGGTAATAACCAAAATAAATAACTGAAATATATATTATTCAAGAGGAAGAGAAGGATGGAAGCCAGGTAGGGAAAAATGGAGGGATATTTCAAATATAATATTGAATTAATAATAGTCAGTATATATTGTTAGGTTGGTTCAGGGAACATGAGATGCATAAAGAGTTATTATAAAACCTTTAAAAATACAATTTTGTAAATTAGACCATTGATTCAAGGAAAAAAAATTGGATGAATTGATGTTTACCTGAAATAGATTTTTTAAAGTAATAGTTAATGTTAAAATTTAAGTCTGTGGGTACAATTTTCTAAATATTGTAAGTTGTTGCCCATGAATCTATAATTGAAGAATTAACCTAAGTCCTTCAAAAATGGATTAATTAGCTTATCTGAACTCCATTAAAAAATAGTTTTAGAACTTTTAGCCTTTGGGTTAAAAAAAAAAAACCTGAGTTGTTTGTGACAATCACCTGACTCACTTATTAATACTGAAGATTCTTGAGGTTCACTATGGACTCACTAAACCGAAACTTCTATATATGGGACAAAAATCAGCAGTTTTAAATGAACATCCCAAGTTATTTATACATATGGAAGTCAGGCAACCACTCACTTGCTAATGTGACAAGATATGATGAAGTCATGCAGTTTATACTCTCATATATTTTGACTCTCAGTTCAAGGTCAATAAGAAACTGTCTTTCCAGTACTATAACATGCTAACATGTATTTTATTGTTTTATTTTTAGTGCATTATAGTTATACATAATAGCACTTAATATGATTTTGCACTCACCACTAATAGCACTAATATGATTTTGATATATTCTTAAGTGCATAACACAGTTTTCTCCATTTCAGTCCCCAGTATTTTCTCTTTCCCTCACTTCTTTTCCCTGCCTCCTGTATCCCTTCTCTATTGGTCTTCCTTCTATTAATTTTTAAACTTTTAATTGCTACATTATAGTTTATATAAAACTTAAAAGCATCTTTATATATTCATAAATATATAGTCTAAATTGATCAACTGCATAAACATTTATTTGTAATCAGGAGATTACCATAAGGATGAATTTTCAAAACTACAGGACCCCTAATTTTCATGAGCTTTTTCAAGACCTTCTGCTTCACTTTGTGATGATTCCAAACTGTATAAACGTATGATCTCACCAAACATAAGGAATCCCTTTTTACATATTATTCTGTAGAATAGTCTTTTGAAAACTATAAGCAAGAGTGAAGGTGCAAAATCACAGAGCCAATATCAAAATCATGATCTGGCATTCAATTTAAACAAGTTAGCAATTTATGATTTGAAATTGCTTATTAGCATTTCATATTAGGTAATATTAACATCTTTAGATGAGAAGGAAACGTTGGTATTTGAATAATAATCTATGTATTTAAATGTAAATTTTTTTCACTTTTGGCTATTGACTATTACCACTACTATTGCTACTGTTACATAAAAAAATCACAAAAATTACATTTCACATTAGAAGAGGTCATTTAGTATAGTATAATTAGTTGTAATTAATTTATTATTGTATAATTATAAATGTGTAAAAGAATAAGAGAATACTTAGAAATAGATACCTTGATGAGGTTAACATCCTTAATTGGTATAATTGTTTAAAATACGTTTTCATATTTATAAAGAATCTTGGAGTTTATCTTGTCCAATTAAATACTGAAAATTCATTTTTAAAAGACATGAAATTCTACATTGATTTACCTAAATTTACCAGAACCTTAACATCAAATATTAATTCAATTTTTGTTGTTATCTTGA
Organism: Spermophilus citellus; assembly: GCF_964194105.1. Lineage (NCBI taxonomy): Eukaryota > Metazoa > Chordata > Mammalia > Rodentia > Sciuridae > Spermophilus > Spermophilus citellus. The sequence continues at coordinate 42,275,890 of NC_138188.1, forward strand.
GACACATACACATAAGCACTCTTCAGGAAGCATATACACAATTACTCGCAGATTATTGACAATGTAATTACCAAGCCTAAAAGACATATTTATAGCAAACTAAGAAGACTTCAAGGTGAAAAAAAATGGGTGTTTTTAGAATCTTGACATAAAGGATAGCAATGGCAGTGAGTACTAACTTAAAATTTATTGAATGTTAGATGACAAATGAATAAATGAATAAATTCTGACCTATGTTCTTGACTGTAAACTAAGGTGACTTCTTCATCACATGCTTGAATAAAGATTTTTGTGTATAAACTAGATCATGAAAGTTGCTTCAATAGAGTTTAGGTGCTAAAATACAATAACCAGATCAATTTATCTCCAAACCTCTATTCATGATCCAGCATGATTTGCTCATGATTGAGAACTAATGGGTTCTTCTGGTATAAACCTCCAGATTCAAAAATAATCTATTTACAGGGACCAGGCTGACATCCAATTTCAGTACCTATAGAAACACATTAGAGAAAATGGACATTTTTTAAAGAATTGTTTTCCCTGACATGTGTTGCTGTGTGATATTTACGCTGCTGTCTGTGCTCATTATGGACTGCATTGATTATACAGTAGGAGTGTCAGTGCAACAGTACTTTATTCATCCATTGGACTGTCGCACAATAAGTAGTCAGGCTTATTTCAGTGTGTGCTGAATGCCTAAGAGAAATTTTCAAAGATAAAATTGAACCAACTATACCTCTTTCCAAAAAAAAAAAAAAAAGTGTCATTGCAGGGATTTTTATTGTCCATAAACATTTAAAATTAAGAGAATAGTATATTCATTGCTTTTTAAAAAATGAACTAACAAAAGTAGTCTTATTTATATAAATCAGGCAATACAAAATTGTATCAATGCATGCTAATTTAAGTCCCCTGCGTAATTCTTAAAAAAAAACTATAATAAAACTCCACAATTTTATGTAAAATGACCTTTATGAGCTTAGGTAGAAATTTGTTTTTGTATTTTAAAGAGAAGATCCTAATAGAGAACCCTGGTACTTTTTACCATATCATAACATCAGAGGATATTATTCAGAAGAAAAGTAACAGCCAGGGAATGGGTGAAGATGGTCACATCACATAAAATACACAACGGTTCTGTGTTTAGAATATAACAAAGCTCTCTCCAATCATCAAGAAAAATAGAAAATGACACAGTGATATTTTATAAAAGGGGATAAAAAACATAGCTGAGAGGTCAATAAGTTTAAGGCTATTTAATATCATTGAGGGCAATGATGTAATCTCATTGATATACAAAGAATAACTAAAAGCAAAAAGTTTAAAAGGTTGTGAGACAAGGTATTTCATATTGCAAGAGGTAGAGATAATTGAAATAATCAAATTATAAAAAAATTATTGGCATTATCTATTAAATATGAAGATATGAACTCTTTTTATTCAGCAATGCCTCAGCTAGATATATAATCAACAATTTTGTGGATACATGTGTGTCAAGAGGCATTCAGGGGCTGGGGATGTGGCTCAAGTGGTAGCGCGCTAGCCTGGCATGCGTGCGGCCCCGGTTCGATCCTCAGCACCACATACCAACAAAGATGTTGTGTCCGCCGAGAACTAAAAAATAAATATTAAAAAAAAATTCTCTCTCTCACTCTCTCTCCTCTCTCACTCTCTCTTTAAAAAAAAAAAAAAAAAAGAGGCATTCAGTATCGTACCAAGAGGCGTTCACTACCATTACTATAGCTTTGCTATTTTCAGTAGTTAAAAATTGGAAATACTTTTATGTTCATCAGCAATAAAATAAAAAGAGTGTATTCATATAGTGAAATAAAGAAGTAAAAGTAAACTATATAATTACACAATACAGACTAATTCCTCAAACATAGTTATTATTAAAGATACTCAACAATAAAAAAATGTTATATACTATACAGACCATTTCTTTGAGATCTATCCAAAACATAATAAACACTAGGTTTTGTAATTTGTATTAAAATACTGAAGGAAGATCCCACAGAAGGGGCAATATGACTCCAGCCAGCTCCCCTTTCTGTGAAGCACCTTGATCTGTAGCAGTCTCCAGAAGGCAAGGGATTCAAGTCCTTCAACATGAGTAGAGCAACCAGCATCAGAATCCCTATCAATTTACAGAGCTACTATCAACAGCCATTGGGGAAACCTTCAACTATTGGCAAGGGCTGTATCCCATAGTTAACGTATAAATAGCTAAATGACTTGTGGAGGGCTGGGGATGTGGCTCAAGCTGTAGCGCGCTCGCCTGGCATGCGTGCGACCCGGGTTCGATTCTCAGCACCACATACAAACAAAGACGTTGTGTCCGCCAAGAACTAAAAAATAAATATTGAAAATTTTCTCTCTCTCTCTCTCCTCTCTCACTCTCTCTTTAAAAAAAAATTTAAAAAAATCTAAATGACTTGTGGAGGAAATGTAGGATATGAATTGAAAAAAAATCAATAAAGAGAATTTTAAAAAGAATCCAACAAAAATCTTGGAAATGAAAGCTCAATAAGTCAAAGAAAAAATTCAGTTGAAAGCCTCAACAACAAATTAGCTCAAGCAGAAGAAATAATATTGAACATTGAAGACAGCTCTATTGGAATACTACATTCAGACAGTAATGTAATGAATAAGAAAGAATAAAGAGAATATATAGATCTCTGATTCATCATAATTGGCATACTGGAGGATTAAGAGCTACATGTGTTGGACACTAAGAGCAAAAATTTCCTCAATTCTCAGGTAATGTGGATATACAAGTACAAGAGGCATTTAGAATCCCAAATAGATATGCTCAGGGGGAAAAAACCTCTCCTCAACATATTGTTTCACTAAAAAATATAGAAAAAATAAAAATATTCAGAGCTACAAGAAAGAAGTGCCAAGTCATATCCAAAGGCAAATCTGTCAGAAGAGCAAATTTCTCAGCAGAATCTTTAAAGACAAAGAGGGGAAATGAATGATGTATTTCAGGTCCTCAAAGAAAATAAATGTCAATGGGATTATTATTCTACGAAGAGGGTTCTCCTTTAGAATTGAAGAAGAAATAAAGATATTCAAAAATATACATAAACTAAGGGAATCCATAACCACTATACTAACATTATAGAGGATGGTTTAAGGGAAGCATACTCTCAGAAGAGGAAGAAAGATGAACACCATCATGAGAGCTTGTGAGAGAACAGCCCCACTTGAATGTAGATATACAAATGAGAAATATGAAAGAATCAAATTTCATCAACACAAAAATCTATCAGATTTCTAAGATGAATAAGAGAGAAAGACACATATCTAGAATATTCTGAAATACGTGTCTGGGCACTGTCTGGAACCCAAGTGCATTGCTTAATCTACAAATTCTTTATTACCTTTAATTATCAAATGCCATTTGTCTTTCAATTTAATCCCTAGCAAGCTGTAGGAAAACCAGAAATGTACACTCTTTTATTCAATTTTAAGGTGTGTAAATTTGGAAATACTCAGTTATACTTTTTCTTGTATTACAGAATCTTCATTCCTCATTTAATTCTTTTGACTAAGATAATTGCAGAGGACCAAAATCTAAAGGTCATAGAAAACCCAAACTTCAGAGTATGGAATTACATCAGAGCACATCCTTCTGAAAAGGTCTTGTCTCTCCATTCATGCTCTAAAATTTTGCTTTTTGTTTGCATTCATTTTCTTGTCAAAAGATTAAATTGAAATATATTATGAATTAGGAGTATAAGGATGCTAGTTACATCCAATTATAAACTACATTTTCATACAATTCATTTTTCAATATGTAGTGTTAATATAGCCTAAGTAGTGAGAACATGGAATGGAATGAAATAATTATACCCAATTTGTTTGCTGTGTTTTCAGCAGAGCTTGTGACCTTCACTAAGCCTTCCTCTTAGGGAGGGAGAAAGTCTTTTTGTCTAAGAAGACATAACCAAAATGTGGGGCAGCAACAACATTCTTTTCATTGTTACCGGAAGACTGAGGGAAAAACTATCATTGTCTGTTTCTTATGTTTATTACTGTATTTACCAAATTTGTACAATTAGCTAATGGAGATTGGGCTCATAAAATCCGCCATACATTTACGTAGGCTTAATTTGTCCTTAGAGTGGTCGTATATTTCAATTTAACACACTATCCTGCAACTATTTTCCTAAACCTTTCTATTTGTTTTCAATATGAGGTCATGATCTTTTGAAAATTTGTTTTAAGAAATACATATTTTAAAGTTTATTGATCACAGAGGTATCATTCATATAATTCAAATAACACCGCTCTTTTATATTATTAATATAGGTATCCTCCTAAGGCATATCAAGAATCTGTTGACTTTATTTATTAAATTTTTGGTGTGATGAATTGGAAACCAGAGTAAGGATATAGATTATTTTTCCTCCATTTTCCAAATTTCATAGATCACAGATTTAATTATATCTTACTATGCTTGTTTTTCAAACTAAAATTAGTTTTAGCAATCATTCAAGCTTTCCTTGTATCTAGCTGTAAAATTTTGATACTGTATTAAAACAGTAAATCCTGAAATTTTATCACATAATATATTTGGGAAAATAATAATTTTTTCTTAATTTACTTTTGGTTTTATTGTGATTACTTAGTTTTTAGTTTTTTCAAATAAAATTATCCCATTTTATGTTTGCCTAATTTTATGGATTTTCCTCCATTAGAGAGAGAGAACAAAATAAATGCCAAAGAGACATTAAGTTCTTTGATACTAAGAAAATCTTTTTCCTCTGGATGGAGATTATAAATGCAAAATTTGAATTAGTCCTAAGTACTCCATTTTTTCCCAACCCCATCCTGCTAGTCTAAAAAAATATCATCAAATATATTAGGTTGCTTATTAAAATAATTTTATAGTAAGTTTCACTTATAAGGTGAAAGAAAATTTTATTTCAAAGTAAATTATATAAAATTTTTTTTTTAGTGAATTTGAACAGAATGTCTTGAACAGATTGGAGGAGACTCCAAACTAGAAACTGATGTTTTTGAAAGATAAAAACATTATTTTGTTTTCATCATGCTTGAAGAAACCCAAATGAAAAGTAAACACTGAATGCTACTTAACATTATTGAATGTAAAACCATTTCTCATTCCATTGTTCAACAACATGATGTTCCACATCATCATTGATAACTTTAACATTTTTGAACTAACACTGTGTATAAATTAAATTCTACCAATGCCAGATACTTCATATGAACATAAGGACATTCCATAAGCCAGGCACAGAAAGATAAGTACTATGTAATCTCACTCATTTGTGGGATTTAGAAAAGTTGATCTCATAGAATTTGCTAGGAGAATAGTGGTTACCAGAGGGTTAATTGAAGTAAGCAAAGACTGATTGGTGGATACTAAGCTACAGTTAGATAGAAGCAAGAGGTTCTGGTGTGCTACTGCATACTTTGGATAACAATCATGGACTCCACAATTTGAAAAACTAGAGTAAAGGGCTTTGAATGTTTACAACACAAAGGGTAAAATTACAAATAGTTGAGGAGATAGTAGTGTTTAACCTAATTCAAAAATTACACAATACACTGAAATTCTACAAGGTATCTCATTATTATGTACACTTTTTATATTTTTTATATTTCATGTAAACTTACTTAAAATGACATTTCATAAGAACATGTATATACAGCTGACAAGGCACAGTTTTAATCTGTTTGCATGTATTATTTTAATCAATCCTCTCATAATCTTGTTTTAATTTGCCAATTTACTATTAAAACAACTTAGTGATGAAAAAACTCAGATAAAAACCTCATCTTTATAAGACCTAAACAATTTTACTTTAACATTTTTAATCACAACTCAGGAGCCTGGCTCCAGAACCCACAGTATTAACTTATGAAATTTCCTTTGCCTTCTAGTAGGATAAATCTTCCAGTTTGATAATTCATGGAATTTATTTCTGCTTCTTTCACTGGTATTTCTTCCTTCTTTTGCCTGTACATGTTTTCACAAGTCAGAAAACAGTCTACTGAAAAATTGTATGATCTTGAAATTTCAAAACTTGAAAAAGTTAAGTGGTTTCTCAGTTGAGAATTATTTCAAACTAATGATATAATTTTTGAATTTCAGAATTTTTGCTTGTCTCAAGGTGGAAATAATTTCTAGTGTCATTTCATTTCTTGCCACTGAATAAGAATAATCATCTGTTACTTTTCATTCTTTTATGAGAAATATAAATGTTTATAATGAAAATAGGTTAATTTAGACTACATAAGTTCTAATACTTAAAACCCAGGCCAACCAATGTATTAATATGACTAACAAATTTGTATTAGTATAATTCAAATGAAAGGTTGGAGTGGCTACAAGTGGCTTGGCCCCTATAATCAGTTTTTAAGAAAAATGTGAGTTCAGGTGGTATGTTTCTTTCTGACTATGGCCAATATATCTCAAGTTAGTGTTCACAAATTTAGAACTAAATTAATTAAAATATAATATTATTTTTGTTCATGGCATATTACTGATAGTTGTCTTGGAAATCAGAATTGGGTCCTTGTCCCCTGATGTTGAAGAGTAAACACCCAAGAAATAGTGCAGCAAGCAAAGAAGACAAGTTTTATTTAAGAGAGAGAGAGACAGAGACAGTAGACTCCTTAAGAGAAAAGCCTGGGAACCAGAGTTGGTATCCCTGCAAGTGGGGGTGTCTTGCTTTTTTTTATAGACCCCCACTCTCTCTTTCTTTGGAAGGTAGGAAAGAGTAGTGCTAGGGAGAAATCACTTCTGTTGGAAAGTGTGATCCTTCCCCTGCCCTGGAGGTGTTAACAACCCCTTGAGCAGGAAACAGGGAAGTGCTATTTATCTAGAGGTTAGTTGTTAGCAACATCTTCCTTCCTTCCTTCCTTCCTTCCTTCCTTCCTTCCTTCCTTCCTTCCTTCCTTCCTTCCTTTCTTTCTTTCTTTCTTTCTTTCTTTTTTGATAATCAGCAACCAGTCCTTTGTCCCATCACATTATAATGTGATATAAATAAAAAAAATAATATATAAATGTTGGCTTATGGAATCTCCTTTGCCTTCTAGTAGGGTAAATCTTACAGTTTGATAATCCATGGAATTTATTGACAACATTTATAATATTGTCAGCTTCCAATTATTAGAGGTGGATTCTCGACCCTCTGTGCTGGCCTCTACATATTGGATAAACAACAGCTTCTCTCAGTACTTCCAGACTGGCCATATATAGGAAATGATTCTCAACAAACAATCCAGTCAGAGATGCTGGGGGCCTCTCCAACCGTTTTGCCCTTCAAACTATTCTCTCTTTTCTTAGTGGCCTCAAGAGACTATAGAGTATGCCCAGGCTCATCAATGACCCAACACTAGTGAGGTACAAATGAGTCCCTTGAGACATAGCCCAAACAGTGGTGCCACATATGTGGTCCAAGTCCTTTTCTCCTTATGGAGAAGCTGGGAACTGCATTTATTATCTGTTCCTTCTTCTTTGGATCAGGGAGGGAGCTGTGACAAATTACTGCAGGCTTGTTTGCACTGTACATTTACAAATAATTTCTTTGTTTTCTGTTGCCCCAGGGACCTATAGTCAGCCCTCAACTATATGGGGTTAAAGGCCAATCTCTCTGGGATCAGCCAGAAATGTTGGAGTATTCCATGAGTAGTCCAACTTCTAGAGAGAAACTGGAGTGGTGTCATTGCTGGAATGAGCCTGTAGGAGTCCTTGGATGTTTTCAAACTCTTGAGGGAATAAGAATGACCTGCTTTCTCATAACCCAAAGACAGGTTAGTTGGAGGCCAGATTCCCAGGCAGTACATAGAAAAGAGGCATTAGGTTTACATTCTCATTCCCCCCAGGCGGAAGCTAGAATTTGGCCTTCATAGCTTGGTTGCTCAGCACTAAGCAAGGGATGAATGGCATTGGACATACCCCAGAACCTATTTAAAACTACCTCTTTGTTCTCTAAAGTTCTGGGAACCTACTGAATGCTGGTTCCCTTGGATTCCAGAAATAGTGAAGCTAGGAGTCAAACCTCTTATCCAGCAACTTGAAAGTCAGGATACCACAAGATTGATTTAGCTTCTTCCAGGAAGGAAGTTGGGGACTTGGTTCATTTATTACAGTTCTGGAGAAAATATCAGGACAAATGTCCTCCTTCTATTCATGCTCCTATAAGACCCTATCTATTTCAAGATGTGGGCAAATTAGAAGCCAGACTCTCTGCCAATAGTCAGAACCCCCAAGATGTAAGATATGCACTCGAAAGTCCTCTATGAAGAAGGTGAGGCTGGGCTATATTTCCTTCTCACTCTGTTCTGAGCCAGAGAGATGAAGCATGAGAAGTGCTAATGGACTTATTTCAAACCTTTTCATTGTTCTCCTGGGATCTATGCATGATGGCCAGCTTCCACATAAAGGCAATTTAGGAACCAGTCTCCCGATTAGGACCTGAAAAACTGCAGTGATAGATGTGTGGTTTAAATTCTTCACCCCTTGAGAAGAAGCAAGAACATGAGACTCCAGTCCACATTGTACTGTGATATGTCAGGGTTGGGTTCATGGTGAGAGGCTCATTTTATTTATTTACTTACTTGCTTACTTATTTATATATGACAGTGGAATGTATTACATTCTCAATACACAAATAGAGCACATTTTTTCATATCTCTGGTTGTATACACAGTATTTCACACCAATTCATGTCTTCATACCTGTACTTTGGATAATAATGATCATCACATTCCACTATCATTAATAACCCCATGCCTCCTCCCTTTCCCTCCAACCCCTCTCCCCTAACTAGAGTTCTTCTAATCTTCCCAAGCTCCCGCTCCCTATCCCACTATGAATCAGCCTCCTTATATCAAAGAAAACATTTGGCATTTGGTTTGGGGGATTGGCTAACTTCATTTAGCATTATCTTCTCTAATCCATCCATTTACCTGCAAATGCCATGATTTTATTCTCTTTTATTGCTGAGTAACATTCCATTGTATATATATGCCACATTTTTTTATCCATTCATCTACTGAAGGGCATCTAGGTTGGTTCCACAGTTTAGCTATTGTGAATTGTTCTGCTATAAACATTGATGTGGCTGCGTCCCTGTAGTATGCTGTTTTTATGTCCTTTGGGTATAGACTGAGGAGTGAGATAGCTGGGTCAAATGGTGGTTCCATTTCCAATTATCTGTTGCTGTCAGTTTGAAAGCAGAGATTTTTTCAGTTACTTAATATATTACTCAATATATAGTCTGTCAATTTCTGAATTTCTCTCACATGGAATTAATCCATTTGCAACTATTTATTTAGTGTTTCTGTATTAGGAGAGACTTGAACCTCCTGTTCTGTCATCTTTCTGATGTCACCTCTCAGATATAAACATAGTCTTAATAGATGATGCAGCAGTCACTTTTCTTGATGTTTGTATATAAGCAAACTTAGGTCAGCACAAAAACTTGTAAATATATGTGTATAACAGATTTATTCATAATTGCTACACTTGGAATAAGGATGTCTTTCAGTAGGTGAAGAGATAAATGAACTGTGTACCTCCAGATGATAGCATATTTTTTAAGTGCTAAAACAAGTGAACTATTAGGCCATTTTAAAACATTGAAGAAATATAAATGCATATTATTTAGTGAAATAAGCTATAAATGTAGAAAGACTTTTGGTTTCAACTATATGATATTTTGAAAAAAATAATACTATGGACATAGGAAAAATATCAATTTTCTCTAGAGGCTTTGGGGAAGGAGTGAAGAATAGGTAGAACACAGAGGATTTTTGAAGCAATAAAATTATTCTTTATGATATTATAATGGTAGATAAAGGTCATAATACATTTGCCAAAACCCAGAAAATATATAACGCCAAGAGGAAACTCTGTAAGCTATAGATTTTCAGTGATAATGATGTTTCTATATAAGTTCAACAATTATAACAAATGTGCCACTCCCAGTGGGCAGAATTGACATTGGGAAGACATACATGCACCATGGGAAGCATCCCTTCTGTACCTTCTGCCTGATGTTGAAACTGCTCTAAAAAATTAAGTCTATTAAAAAAAATTAACTATATTCATTTGCTAAGGATGCCATCATAAAATATTGTGGACTGGGGGGACTTAAACGGCAAGAATTTATTTATTTATTTATTTATTTATTTATTTATTTATTTATTTATTTATTTATTTATTTTTAAAGAGAGAGTGAGAGAGGAGAGAGAGAGAGAGAATTTTTAGTATTTATTTTTTAGTTCTCGGCAGACACAACATCTTTGTTGGTATGTGGTGCTGAGGATCGAACCCGGGCCGCACGCATGCCAGGCGAGCGCGCTACCGCTTGAGCCACATCCCCAGCCCCAAGAATTTATTTTTATAAGTTTCTGAAGGTCAGATATCCAAGATAAGATGTCAGCACATCTTTTTTTTTTTTTCCTGAGATCTCCTTTGCTTCCCTAATGACCATCTTCTATCCGCATCTTCACACTATCTTTTCTCAGTCTAATGTGCATCCTGGGTATCTTTCTTTGTATCCAAATTTCTTCTCCTAATCATGACAGCAGTAATATTGAATTAAGGCCCACACTAATGGCCTTATTTAGCATAATCACCTCTGTGTGAGGTACTGTGAGAGTTTCAATATATAAAATTAGTTGTGGTGGTGGGAGAGCCAATTCATAATTCATCGCATATTTTATTTGACATTTATTTGTTCGACAAAGAGAGAATCAGTACAATATATTGAGTTAATTTGTGTGATTAATATCTAATGGTAATGCAAAATTCATAAAGACAGTGAACATGAAAGATGAAATAATAAACATTTCTTTCTGTCATGATTCTAGAATCATTTGGTGAATGAGTTTCCATCTTTCCAATATCCACTTTCAACTACATTAATTAGTGCAAACTGCATTTTTCTCAGATGTGATTGTCAATTCATTCTGAAAGAGGAGCTTATGCTCTTTAATTCTACACAAGGACTGAACTTGTACTTTGCAAAGACTTCATGTATAAATGGTTCCTAATAGGGTGTTCACATGAAAGATTATACACAAAGATATTTATTTTATGTGGTTCTGTGTCATAATTTTTGGAATTTTTGTATCAACACACAATGAATATTAAATAAAAACTATATCGTAGAAAAAAATTACTTCAAGTAAGGGTAGACATAAAATATCCCAAAGATGATAATGTCTCATTTTCATTAGATTATTGCTAACTTTTAATCGCTTAACGCATTAATTTGTGATAAAATTTTCTGAAAGACAATTTACCAATATCTGATTAAACAGATACATAATAGTAAGCTTTCACTTTAGTGTAGCTATCTCATGTCTTCAAGTTTGACAGAAAAAAATTTGAATTTCATATATATATATACATATATAGTTTGTGTTTTCTATTTTTATAAAAGGAATTTCCGTTTTCAATCAAACACTTAAAATTATGCTTATACAGGATTTATCCTAAATATTTCTTAACATAATCACAAAAATAAAATATTTAGAAAAAACGGGTTACTTCAAACATCCTGCACTTCAGAATTCTAATTTTGCAAGTCCATTGTTAAGTTAGAGGAAATGAATACAATTATCAGTAGAAAATAAGTTTCAAAATATCAGAGATTACAGAGAGAGCAGTGTGAATCCTTATCGAGTAATACTCTTCTCGATGCAGAGGGGGTTCTCAATAAATAGTTCTTGAAAGGGTAAGTGAGTGAATGAAAGCATGAATATCTCAAAACACTGGTGAATTTTCTCTGGCATGTCTGTGATAAATATATTTTTGTAGTCATATATCAGATATTTTAAGTCACTACTAAATTGAAATATTGTAACTTGTGTTAGTCAGCTTATTATTATTGTTGTGAACAAATACCTGGCCAAAACAACTTAGAAGAGGAAGTTTATTTAGGGCGTATGGTTTCAGAGGTCTCAGTTTATAGTTGGCTCTCTTGCTCTTTGCCTAAAGCTAAGGTAGAACATTGTGGCAGAAGGACATGGCAGAAGAAAGCTGCTAAGCTCATGACATGGAAGGAGCCAGGGTCAAATATATAATCCCCAAGGGATGGCCCTAGTGACCACTTCCTCAGCTATACCCACCTGCCTACAGTTGTCGCCTAGTACAGGACTCCTGTCAAATTGTTAATCCATCAAATGGATTAATCCACTGGATTGGGTTATAGCTGACATAATCTAATCACAAGATTTGGGGGGGATAGCTCAAACTGTAACATAATATTTATAAATTCTGCCTAGAAATAGCTTAAATATTAATTCCCAGCATAACAGTATTTTGAATTTATTTTTACAATGGCTTTTCTCTTTTATGGCTTTTCTCTTTTCCCTTGAGTGAGCTATAAATTGCTGTGGTTAAATTTAGAACTTGTCATCATCAGAAAGTTGATTATCCTGAGTCCTAATCCCAAAGGTTTCTTTTACCTCCTATCCAACTTATTCAAGGACAACACCAATTTTATTTGCGTTGACAATGCTAGTCTATTGGTTTAATAATTATTCCACTATCTGTCTTTCTACTACATTTTTTAAAGTTTATATTCCAGATCAACTCATTTTTTTTAATTTTTAAACAAATTCTTTGCTTCCTTAGTTCAGAGGGTTTTTCTTCTGTTCCTTCATTAAACTTCTTTTGCAAATATATAAGCTACATTTTCAGTTAATATCACAAAACAAACAAAAGCATACACATGACAGAGTTAATTGATAAATTACATGATTTATCATTAAAAATTTATATTTTTATTTCCCAAATGGATTTTTTATAGTGTCCTTTCTGCTTGCATATACCTTATCAAATGCAATGGTTAACAACCTCACATTCTATCTTCAAAAGTGACCTGTCACATGGAAACTTCATTGATTTTCTGCTACAGTTAAGACAATGTTCCTGAATCTTCACACATGTTCTCCTTCTACATTTTGCTGATGGTTGAGCAATGGTTCTTGCTCTAGACCTAGGATATGTGTTCAAAAACCCTTATTCTTTCCCCTTCAACTTTATCACCCCCATTTCTTGCATTATCAGTTTATGACTATTACATCTTCCTGATTCACTTCTGGATGGGTACCCCTTAAAAATCAGTCAAACCAGACACCTGCTTCTGAGCATCACTTCTGGCCACCACCAGAGGTGCAGTCACTTATAAGAATGTGTTCACTCTGTGCAGTCACTTATAGCACTTTCTTATGGTTTATTTGCTCATAGAAATTTGCATTGCATAGTTTTATTTTAAATTTTAAAAGTTGCAACTATAGCACAGGGCAAAATAGTCCATAAAACTTCCTTTCTACCAGTTCATCTCTCTAGATTCTACTATTTTCCTGAGTTCCCCACAGTTTTGTTTTTGATATATATTCTCCAATAAAGTTTTGTTTTCTGTAGATTTATTTATATTTCTGTCAGTGATATATAATTTTAATTTTATAAGTTTAAAAATAAATGGAGTCATATGGTACATATTTTATGTTATTTTTACCCCCAAAATACTCATTTGCATTAGTTCATGCCAATGCATATTAATCTACATCATGTATACTGGCAACTACATGATTTTTATTTTATGGACGCATGTTTATTTGATCACTTCTATGTAGCAGATAATTAAATAGTTTATTATCTCTGCTTTCTAGTAAGTAATATGGTAACAAAATTTATTTACATACTTATTTGTGATACATAAAATTTTTATCAAACTAATTGAAGTTAAATGTCAAACTGTAGGCATGTATGAGTCCATTTTCTGTTGCTATTGACACAATATCATGGACTGGGTAAGTTACAAAGAAGAGATTTATTTTGGCTCTTGGTTCTAGAAATGCTTGCAAGAGGGCTGGGGATGTGGCTCAAGCGGTAGCGCGCTCACCTGGCATGCGTGCGGCCCAGGTTCGATCCTCAGCACCACATACCAACAAAGATGTTGTGTCCGCCGAGAACTAAAAAAAAATAAATATTAAAAATTCTCTCTCTCACTCTCTCTCCTCTCTCACTCTCTCTTTAAAAAAAAAAAAAGAAATGCTTGCAAGATTGACAGGATGCATCTGGTGATAAGCTTTTTGCTTTCATGGCATCACATGGCAAGCAGCAGGTGTGTGTGTGTGCGTGTGTGTGTGTGTGTGTGTGTGTGTGTGTGTGTGTCCCTCTTCTTCTAAAGCTACCAGGATTCAATCATAGGAGCTCCACCTAATGCCTTCCAAAGGCCACATTTCTAACCCAATGGTGCATTACGCTTCCATTCTCTTAACACCCCACCATGGGGATTAAATTTCAAACACATGAAGGCTTCTAGGACCATGCAAACCATTTCTAAATTTCTAAATTTGAACGATATACATATTACAATTTTTTCACATAGTTTGAATATAGTTGTCTTTCTGTATCCATGTAGGATTTGTTCCAGGACCCCACAGAACACCAAAATACATAGATGCACCATTCCCTTAAATAAAATGAGGCGGTGTTTGTATGTGACCTATGCACACCCTTGTGTGCATTTTAACACATCTCCAGGTGACTTATCAAAGCTAAAATAATGTAAAGCTAGGTAAATAGTTACTATACTATATCATTTATGAAATAATAGCTAAAATAAAAAGCCCATACATATTCAGTGCTGGTGCCATTTAAAAAAAAATATTTACTATCTGTAGTGAGTGCAATCCACAGATGTAGTGAAAGAAAGTCCAATGTGCTAACTGTATTATTCTTCTTTCATTTTTCAATATTTTTTAAAGAGAGAGAAAGAGAGAATTTTTTAATATTTATTTTTTAGTTCTCGGCGGACACAACATCTTTGTTTGTATGTGGTGCTGAGGATCGAACCAGGGCCGCACGCATGCCAGGCGAGCGCGCTACCGCTTGAGCCACATCCCTAGCCCTTTTTTCAACATTTTTATATGGAAATCATAAACCTACAAAAAATGTAAAAAGATTGTATAAAGAATCAAATGTGCTCTTTATCTGGATTCACAGATTGTTACCTTTTGCACATTTTGTTTTTGTCCCTCTCTAATTTTTTATCCTCCTTTGTTGGAGACTAGTTTTCAGGCATATTGAAACTTCTCCTTCAATTACTCCAGTGTATTTCCTCAGAATAATAATATTGGCATTTTGGAAGGGTACACGGTAGTTGCTTTGTAGAATTGAATGTTCCTTAGTTTGGGTTTGCCCGAGTTTTTCTCCTGATTAAATAGAGGTTATTAAGCTTGAATAATATGAAAATGATGTTGAAGATATTTCAGATGACAAAGAGAGAGTCACCGGGTCTACCTAGAGTAGAGTAAAAGTCATGGTCTCTATTTGGAATCTGATATGTTCTTCTGGTTAAAAACCTCAGTGAGTGCTAACCATGTCTAACTGGCTCAAGATTCTGTTTATTATTATTATTATTATTCTTTGTTTCCTATCTTCCTGCCTTCGTTCGTTCCTTCCTTCCTTCCTTCCTTCCTTCCTTCCTTCCTTCCTTCCTTCCTTCCTTCCTTCGTTCCTTCCTTCCTCCCTTCCACCTCACTCTCTTTATCTCCTCTCTCTCTCTTTCTTTCTCTCACTCACTTTTTTCTCTTGGCAACAAGTACCCCTACTTCCCATTGTCCAATTTGACAAAAGGAAAGAGGTAACAAGACTGGGAATTATAGGCACAGCTCAGGAGAGACTGGATATGCAGTGGGTTGTCACTCAGACATGCTGGTTCTTCTTTCTCCCTGATCAACATCTCCGTTGTCCTAGGAGGTCCATCAGCTTTTTTGCTTTATTTGTCTTTGAGTTTAAAGCACTGTGAAACTATTTCTAGCATTTCAAAATGCCTTTTGTGATGTGTAGGGCTGAAGGTTTTAATGTCAGGGCAATCCCTTCTTTTAGAGATCCCTCAAAATTAATGTTCAACTCTTAATTCTCTGTCTCTCTCTCTTGTCTCTGTACTATCTTTTCTGTAGGTCTTATATTCCTAAATACATCTATGGGAAAATATGCATCCCTACATCTATGCATATTCAATAGTAAGTAAAGGTTAAATTTAATCGTGTTACTGGCCTGATGACAGATCGGAAAACCTACGACTGCTCTTCATGATGCTTGGGAAAGCATTCAGCTGTCTTACCGAGGCCAGTGGACCCATGGATGATTGATCTTTATCCACTCCTCCAATGTCAACTCAGAGTGAAGACTCCTCTCTCTGCCTATGCACCAGACATTATGACCATTTTGGTCCCTTTACCTTTGCAAAAGATCTTTTCCCACCTCACATTCTTCACTATGTCAGACATAATCTTACTTCTCCTACCTGTCATAACTTGTTCTTCCTATTTTTTTTTTAAGATTTACGTTTAAATATTGCCTTTTCTGATAAAAATACCCTCACCACTCCTAAAATATCACCGCCCTCCCACACAGACACATACCCACAGGTTCTGTGTTTTCACTTCATGGAATTTATCCCCCAAGGAAAATACTCATTCGTTTTATTTTTCAATGTTTGATTACAGCACCATTTTGTAAACACTATGAGTATAAAATGTCTTCATCATGTTCAGATGGTTGACCCACTATTTTTAATTCACACTCAGTTTTGCTCAAATAATACAGTAGGTAGTACAGATGCAAACTAACCTATACATGCAATATTCATTTTTAATCTGAATATAATTTTATCAATAATGCATGTATACAAGTTTAGAAATTGTTTTTCAAACAGAAATACATCTGTGGCCATGGGAAAAAGAATATTTTGTCTTCTCTCCCTCTTACAAGCAGACAGAGCAAAGGTAACAAAAAGAATAAGACCTAGATAATATCTTCAACAATAGAGTAAAACTGTATCATTAAAATCTCCAACACACAGTTTAGAGAGAATGAAAACCAAGAGCAAGTGTGTGAAAAAGAATAGCTGTTCGAGACTCAGACAAAAGGGATTCTAAAGTTCTAAAAATTGAAAAAAGTAAAAAATAAATAAATAAGTAAACTTGTAATCTCCCCACAAGTCCTTAACCCTGTGAGGAAAGTAATCAATTAACCTGGGAAAATCAACATGGGTCTGATCAATAATCAAGAGTAGAAAATGATTGCAAAGGCTCTGATTTTATAACTAAATAATCAAATGAAGAAAGTATGGGAGCCCTAAGGTACTGGGGCCCTCTACTCTCAGAGATATTTCTTTTCACAAAGAAGTAACTGCTAAAAAAAAAAAAAAAAAAAAAAAAAAAAAAAAAAAAAGAAAAAACAAGTTGATTGAGACAGGAATTCTGGAGAAGGAAAAATAAGGATTATATACTTGGGTATAGGAGACAATGTGTTATAAGTCAGAAAGAACTGAAGAGGAATTAATTGAGAAGAGGAAGCACTAGGCCCCAGGACCTGGCCCATCCCATCCCATAAGGGATTGCAGACCCACATACTAGTATATTGTAATGAAAAGAAGATAATAAATATCTGAAAAAGTTATGGAAAATAAGGGCCCATTAGGAAAAAAGTGTCAAAAATCAGCAGAGAACTGTATTGTAATAGTAAATAAATGAGCTGGAGAGAAATAAGAAAATGCTAGAGGCTAGAATAGAACAACATAAATTAGAATTATAAAAGCTTTAAAATGAGATGGTTAGACAAAAGGAACACATTGAGGAAGATCCGTCAATTCTCAGACAATAAATAGAAATAGCATCTAATGATATTTAATAGATTGGAAGATTAAGTTTAAAAATAAAACAATATGAGCAAATGGCACTTAGGCAATATTATGATATAAACTATTTATAATAATAATGTTTTGAGTATAGATATCTGTTTTCAGCAAACCTCCACCAAAGTAATTAAACATACTATAGAGATTACCATGCCAAGAGACACAAAATACTTCATCTAGTAATGGTACATTTTTTTTTTTGTTTGTTTCCAGGGAATGAACCCAGAAGTGCTTAACCAGGGAGCCACATCTCAGCCCTTTTTATATTTTATTTTGAGCCAGGGTCTTTTTAAGTTACATAGAACCTCGCTACATTGCTGAGCCTGGCTTTGAACTTGTGATCCTCTTGACTCAGCTTCTAGAGCTGCTAGGACAACAGGCGTGCACCACTGTACCAGGTTACTGATGGTGCATTCTCTTGATAATGGCAGATAATTGGATGTCCTGCAATTTAGCCACAATTTGCTGGAGTCATTTTGTAAGGATTGTAAGGATGTTTTTAATGGATATTTTGGGGTTGTCAGTCCAGAATATGACTGAAAAAAATCATTATAGTCAAATAATTAAAGATGAGGCATGATCATTTTAGCCACTGAATTCTTTGAGCAGGAAAGAAATGGACTATAGCAATTTCCTTGTGAAAGGAAGGCTCTTCCTGTTCTATCAAAGAGCTTTTACTTGAGCAAAGGAGCAATAAGACATTTGCTTCAAGCCTTCAGGAAACGCATTTGGACAAGACTGAGGCAGAGTCTCTGTTTTTAGTGTTCTAAAGTCCAAGAAATGGCAAAATTCACTTTTAACCACTGGAAGGTACTGATTAATTATCACTTACCAAGTATTCTGCTAATAGTCTTATGTAATACAATTTGTTATGAGGGGAGGTGCTAATGGATTTTCATATTCTGCAGATAAAAGCACTGACATTTGATAAAGTTGAGCAAATTATATAGTATGTAAGACGTTAAGCCCGATTTACAACTTCACCATCCAATTCCAAAGCCTAGGTAGGTGCTTACCCAGTCAGGTTCTGCTGCCAGAAATTGTGAAGCTGAATTTTCCCATTGCTCTGTCTCTGGATCTTTTACATCGAAGACCTAAATCTCAACAATAGGAATATGTATTTGTGGAATTCCATTGTTTTCATGTTTTGTTTTGTTTTATTTTACTAGAAATATAAAAGTTATTTAGAATTAGGCAATTGTATTGAAAAGTGTTGAAACACTGGAAAGTAGAAACTATGTTAAGGACAATATGCTTTAAGTTAAACAATTATCACAGTAACTGAATGCAAATCATTAGGATATAACACTGCATGATTGGGTATATGCAATAATCACCAGTGATAGAAGCTTGATTTGTAATTAAAAT
Source organism: Spermophilus citellus (assembly GCF_964194105.1). Lineage (NCBI taxonomy): Eukaryota > Metazoa > Chordata > Mammalia > Rodentia > Sciuridae > Spermophilus > Spermophilus citellus. The sequence continues at coordinate 42,294,972 of NC_138188.1, forward strand.
TATACTATCAGGATTAAAATATATTTCATAAATTCAGAAACCATTTTAAAATTATATCTACCTTTTCATTTACAATTATTAGGTCAATGGAAACCTTGTTATGCCTTTTAGTGGGGTATAACTTAAATGGAAATGATATATTTTGGTATTCAGAATCCAACAACATATAATAACTTGTTGCTGAAATAAAGTTCAGAGTACATGTTTTATTTGTTACATCTTCTTGGCCAGACTTATTATAGTGATGAGTATTATATTACATAATTCATAAAATTTCATGTTTATATTTCTTCTGTCAGATAAGAACTGAGGAAAAAGGTTAAAAGCAACATGGCTATTTTAACTATTCTGACAATGACTACCACATTGGAAAAAAATGCAATATGTATTCACTGTACTACTACTTATCCATGACATTATTCCTTAAATATATATAAAATATTTGGAAAGTATGAAAAGAAACAGAATCTGGACTTTAGAGTGGAGCTAATACTCAAAGTTATCTAGTTCAAGCCACTGTCCTCATTGAAGAGAAAGCTGAGATTCTTTCAAGCTAAATATGTGTCAAACATCTAAACCTATTCAATGGCCAAAGTGAGACTAGAACATATTTTCTTTTTCAGTTAAAATTAGGAATAATTGGGGCTGGGGTTGTAACTCCATGGAAAAGGACTTCTAGCATGTGTGAGGCACTGGTTTCAATTCTCAACACTACATAAAAACAAATAAATAAAATAAAGGTATTGTGTCCATATACAACTAAAAATATTTAAAAAAAATAAAAGTCAGGACTAATCTGTGACATCCATCATAAAGGCCTAGAATTTTAAAAATTTTGATTATAAAACTCCAAAATTAAATGAGTTCTGGTAGGAGATAACAAACTCCCTTCACATGGAGATCAGTTGAGAATGAATGATATTTTGCCATGAATTCAGGCTTGGTACTGATGGAAGAGCAATCTTACAGGAAGTACAGGTGATACCAACTATTGTAGGGTCCACAGAAACTTTAGTTCTGGTCTGAAAGATCCCTGGTTCATTTAGTTGCACAAACAGAAATCAACATCAAATATTCTTTAGCAGCCCCATCTCCTTCAAGACCAAATCTAACCATCTCAGATTTTAGTAAATGAAACGGGAGCACAGGATTCCAAGGTTTTGCTCATAGATATGTCATCAACACCAACACGTTAGAAAAACTCACTGGAATTTGTTTGTAGTCTATGGATTTGTTAGATAAAAACTCTTATGGGCAGTAGAAAAGCAACTTCAAGTCTAAGAAAATGACTATCTAACTATAGACATGAAGGGGAAAATAAATTGGAGAAAATTTACAGGTTATGTATGTATATACAATACATATTTATACTATAATGTATTGTATATACATACATAATACATTTGTTTCATATACACAATACAAAATATGTGTGCACATATATTTCTGTATAATATGGTATATTAAAATAGGACATTAATATCAGAGTCTCCTAGCATCACACGCATAAAAGAATTTTGTTCAGCTATATAATTCAATAATTCTATGATATACATATATAGACATATACGTATGTCTATATATTATTTGTTCTAGAAATAGTCAAGAAAGAATTGAATAAAGCAGATAATACTATATTGGTCATTACAAATTGTAGTAAAAGATAAAATAGGTAAGGGGAATTTTCCTAAACGAAAAAGAAGTTCAGAAGAGAACATTTAAAAATACTAGTGCAACTTGGTTTTTTTTTTTCAATCCTTTATGTGATTACAGATATTTGTATTCTTTTTATTCCTTTAGTCTCTATTTTCATAATGTTTAATTAAAGAGTATCAATTTGTCTTTTATATAACTCATTGATAAATATAGAGTGAATATGTAAAAAATGCATTTATAATAAATTATACATGTTATTATAAAGGCTTTATCATTTGAAATAGTACTTAATTACAGGCATAAATATTTGTCATATCTACCCTTCTCTTTCCTGTTTATTATGTCATAATTCACTACACAAATATATAATTATAAATGTATAATTACTTCCACTATGGTTAAAAATAATATATACTTCCCTGTATTTTCAAGTCCAAAAGAGTCAAAAGTCTTTTTTTTCCTGATTTTATCCACATCCTTCTTAGTTCACTTATACATTTAATCTGGATCTCCCCACTTTAAGTATCTTTTAAAAAAGGCTTTTTATTCAATTTGATATGTTCTTCATAAAAATATTTGTTAACAGTGCTTTCAAAGTGACTGATTAGGCAAATTCATCACATATACTAAAATGACTTTGGTTGATAGTTTAAAAGGGACCATAATTTACACTTGGTAATATAAACTAAATTATGGGATGCTTTCATTTTTCTCTGGTGTGCTATAATGGATTTATCATTTTTTTCTTTGTTTCTTCTCATCATTGACAGGTACATAGCCAAGGTTTAAATTCCCATACAATGCTTCCATAATTTTTTTTTTCATGGTGCTGGGGATTGAACCCAGGTCCTTGTGCATGAGAGACAAGCACTCTACCAACTGAGCTATATCCCCAGCACCATGCTGTCATAATTTTTAAAATTAGCAGCTACAGGAAGCAAAGATGCTAAATATATGCAAACTAAAGTATTTGTTTCATTCCATCTTCTTACTTAAACCAACTTTCAGTTTAAGAGACCTGGATATTGAAGAGTATTAAATGTAACCAACCAAATCAACTATGGTGCTTTCAATGAGAGAAGATTAGTTCCTTATTAAAAAATGAAACACTGTAACATAATGTAAAGTTATTACTCATCATTGGCAAATCCATAGTACACAAAAATATATACCTTCTATTTTACCCTTCATCCCCTGAGTATATAAAATTGACAGTGCCACATACAGAATGAAAGTTGTGAATAATTAATTAACTATAGAATTCAGAAAAAAAAATAAAATTGATAGGAAAATTTAATATTAAACTACAAAAAAAGCTTTGCAAAGGAGACCAAACCATTTTTAGGCAGTACTGAATGGACAGCTAAGAGAGGGGACTCCCAGGCAGTCTTCACTGCAATCAGCTGGACCATACATTCCAGAGTCAGTACCATGGAGTCCATGGGAAGCCTTCCTTAAATAGTCAGTAAGAGTGACACTTACCTCTAGGATGAAGCTGTGAGTATAGGCACATACCTGAAAAGACAGGTTCTTCTTCCAAATAGCTAGAAACTCTGGAGCCCTGGAAGGAAACCTACTGGTAGGTGAAACTACCAGGAACCCTAGGAGCTATGCAGCACTCTCCTTGCAGAATCTCTCACTGGAGGCCAACTCCATGCCCTGTCATCAAAGCCAGCATCTTGGGATGGTCAAAATGAAAGTCATCAAATTATATAATGACCACACAGTAGAACAATTACAACCTGGAGTGTGGCAGTAAATATTTAATAACTGGCTCAAAACAAAACAAAAACCACACTGATTTATGTAGGCTGATTTCTGTGATATAAATTTTTCTAGGATGACTTCCCTTATGCTAATGTGGAGTGTATGAATCAAGACTCAGGGAGGGGTGCAGACAGTTGGTTCCATAAGCCAGTATGAACTAGACTGAGCCCAACACTGTTAGATCAATGGTCATTCATTTTAATTAAGAATGCCCATGGAGCTTCTCCCATACCAGGTAGTTAAAGGTAATAAATGTATTTTGTAAACATGGTAAAAAGCTTATATTCTTGTAGGCAAAAATCAATAAAATAAAAAATGAATAATTTCATATTTTTGTCAAGTACTTTGAATCAACAAATAGAGTGATTGAGCTGGGTGTGGTAGCCCTGCATCCCACTTCTGGACAGAAAAGAAAGTTGACAGATGGCACAATTTCATATAAAGAAAATTCTTGAAAACTCAAACTAACATAGTGATATACAGCCGAGCCCTATATTTGCTTGGGGATGGAAAGAAGGGAGAGATGGTTAGAAAGTATGAGAAAACTGGGATAGGAATGTTGGTCATTTTGACCATGGTGATGCTTTCATGGTTGAATGTATCCAAACTTATCAAATGATCCAATTTAAAAATGTGCCTCAAATGTCACCTTACATTCAGGAGTTGGGAAAGGCACTGGTGGTCAATGTAAGCAAACGTTTTGGTGATTTGGTCTGAAATGTCATGTTTCAAGTGAAAGTGTGTCAGATTTATACTGCATTTTAAGTTGAAGTAGATGTAATCTTAGGTGACTTAAAGGAAGAGAGCTGGAACAGAGAAATGCAGGCTGATGTCAAGGTATGTGCACCAGGAGAGCAGCTGTCTTCTTTGGAAGTGTTCTCCCCCTTTTCATCCTTTGTTGCTGCTGAGAGAAAGAAGTTTTGATATTCTTTAAAAAATGCTTCTGTTTTGCCTGACTGAATGTCTCAGCTCTATTAAGTACCAGCTTTAAAAAAAAACATTAAAAGTAATAACTTATCTAATCCAATTTCTTTCTTAATTTTTGTCATGATTTATTTTCATTGCATTATAGATGAATATGCAAGAGTGAAATTTCTAGAACATTAATTGCACATTTAGCCAGCAATAGTGATGCAAATGCCAACATATTACTCACAGGAATATTAGGGACAGGCAAAGGAAGAAATACTAATCACATATTAAAAATTACAAATTGGTGGAGAAACACAGCAAAAGTGGTAATATGGTTAAAATGACCCTTAAGGTTTTTCTAGTGTATTACATAGTATATTTAAATAAGTGAACCATTTAATGTTTTCTTTTTGTTTATTTGTTTGTTTGGTTTTTTGCATTTAACAATAAAGAAGGTTGAGTTTTGAAGAACTTAAACAACATGCATGGGAATCACAGGTCTAGGACTTGATGGTGTTAGGTTGAGCTTCGGTCCTCTATTCTATATCAAATCATCACTCTCTCAAACACATTAATTGTAATCTTAGATTACCGTTTTAAAATCTTTCTTTAGAATGCTCTAATTTCAGGTCACTTCTTTTTTCTTTAGATCCATCTTTAACTTTATTTAGCATTAAAAAACGTATTTGGAAATGAGCTATCAGAATTAACCTAGATTATACTTTTCTAACTTCAATGAACAGAATATGAAAGAGGTGGGGTCCCTACATCTGAATTACTTAAACTACATTATAAATGTGACACATCTTCACCAGAAACTTACCATTTTTTTACTAGAAATAAGGCTCCTGGTTGCATTTTGTTCCCAGGCTATACCAACTCTCCAGCCCTAAGCCCACATTTTATCTCTCCATCCTACAGAAAAGAGGAACTGTGATTGGCAACCTGCTGTATTTTTTTTTAATTTTTATTGTTGGTTGTTCAAAACATTACATAGTTCTTGATATATCATATTTCACACTTTGATTCAAGTGGGTTATGAACTCCCATTTTTACCCCATATACAGATTGCAGAATTACATCAGTTACACATCCATTGATCTACATATTGCCATACTAGTATCTGTTGTATTCTGCTGCCTTTCCTATCCTCTACTATCCCGCCTCCCCTCCCCTCCCCTTCCCTCCTCTCCCCTCTTCTCTCTCTACCCCCTCTACTGTAATTCATTTCTCCCCCTTGTATTTTTTTCCCTTTCCCCTCACTCCTCTTGTATGTAATTTTGTATACCCCTGAGGGTCTCCTTCCATTTCCATGCAATTTCCCTTCTCTCTCCCTTTCCCTCCCACCTCTCATCCCTGTTTAATGTTAATCTTCTTCTCATGCTCTTCGTCCCTTCTCTGTTCTTATTTACTCTCCTTATATCAAATAAGACATTTGACATTTGTTTTTTAGAGATTGGCTAGCTTCACTTAGCATAATCTGCTCTAATGCTATCCATTTCCCTGCAAATTCTATGATTTTGTCATTTTTTAATGCAGAGTAATACTCCATTGTGTATAAATGCCACATTTTTTTTTATCCATTCGTCTATTGAAGGGCATCTAGGTTGGTTCCACAGTCTTGCTATTGTGAATTGTGCTGCTATGAACATCGATGTGGCAGTGTCCCTGTAGCATGCTCTTTTTAAGGTCTTCAGGGAATAGTCCGAGAAGGGCAATAGCAGGGTCAAATGGTGGTTCCATTCCCAGCTTTCCCAGGAATCTCCAAACTGCTTTCCAAATTGGCCGCACCAATTTGCAGTCCCACCAGCAATGTACAAGTGTACCCTTTTCTCCACATCCTCGCCAGCACTTGTTGTTGTTTGACTTCATAGTGGCTGCCAATCTTACTGGAGTGAGATGGTATCTTAGGGTGGTTTTGATTTGCATTTCTCTGACTGCCAGAGATGGAGAGCATTTTTTCATGTACTTGTTGATTGATTGTATATCCTCCTCTGAGAAGTGTCTGTTCAGGTCCTTGGCCCATTTGTTGATTGGGTTATTTGTTATCTTATTGTCTAATTTTTTGAGTTCTTTGTATACTCTGGATATTAGGGCTCTATCTGAAGTGTGAGGCGTAAAAATTTGTTCCCAGGATGTAGGCTCCCTATTTACCTCTCTTTTTATATATATATATATATATATATATATATATATATATATATATATATATATATATTTATTTATTTATTTTTTAGTTCTCGGCGGACACAACATCTTTGTTTGTATGTGGTGCTGAGGATCGAACCCGGGCCGCACGCATGCCAGGTGAGCGCGCTACCGCTTGAGCCACATCCCCAGCCCCCTATTTACCTCTCTTATTGTTTCTTTTGCTGAGAAAAAAAACTTTTTAGTTTGAGTAAGTCCCATTTGTTGATTCTAGCTATTAACTCTTGAGCTATGGGTGTCCTATTGAGGAATTTGGAGCCAGACCCCACAGTATGTAGATCGTAGCCAACTTTTTCCTCTATCAGATGCTGTGTCTTTGATTTGATATCAAGCTCCTTGATCCATTTTGAGTTAACTTTTGTGCATGGTGAGAGAAAGGGATTCAGGTTCATTTTGTTGCATATGGATTTCGAGTTTTCCCAGCACCATTTGTTGAAGATGCTATCTTTCCTCTATTGCATGCTTTCAGCCCATTTATCAAATACAAGAGAGTTGTAGTTTTGTGGATTGGTTTCTGTGTCCTCGATTCTGTACCATTGGTCCACCAGCCTGTTTTGGTACCAGTACCATGCTGTTTTTGTTACTATTGCTCTGTAGTATAGTTTGAAGTCTGGTATCGCTATACTGCCTGATTTACACTTCCTGCTTAGCATTGTTTTTGCTATTCTGGGTCTTTTATTTTTCCATATGAATTTCATGATTGCTTTCTCTATTTCTACAAGAAATGCCATTGGGATTTTGATTGGCATTGCATTAAACCTATAGAGAACTTTTGGTAATATCGCCATTTTGATGATGTTAGTTCTGCCTTTCCATGAACAGGGTATATTTTTCCATCTTCTGAGATCTTCTTCTATTTCTCTCTTTAGGGTTCTGAAGTTTTCATTGTATAAGTCTTTCACCTCTTTTTTAAGTTGATTCCCAAGTATGTTATTTTTTTTTTGAGGATATTGTGAATGGAGTGGTTGTCCTCATTTCCATTTCAGAGGATTTGTCACTGATATACAGGAATGCCTTTGATTTATGCATGTTGATTTTATATCCTGCCACTTTGCTGAATTCATTTATTGGCTCTAATAGTTTCTTTGTAGACCCTTTTGGGTCTTCTAGGTATAGAATCATGTCATCTGCAAATAGTGATAATTTGAGTTCTTCTTTTCCTATTTTTATGCCTTTAATTTCTTTCCTCTGTCTAATTGCCCTGGCCAGTGTTTCGAGAACTATGTTGAACAGAAGTGGTGAGAGAGGGCATCCCTGTCTTGTTCCAGATTTTAGAGGGAATGCCTTCAATTTTTCTCCATTCAGAATGATGCTAGCCTGAGGCTTAGCATAGATTGCTTTTACAATATTGAGGTATTTTCCTGTTATCCCTAGTTTTTTCTAGAGTTTTGAACATAAAGGGATGCTGTACTTTGTCGAATGCTTTTTCTGCATCTATCCAAATGATCATATGGTTCTTATTTTTAAGTCTATTGATATGGTGAATAACATTTATTGATTTCCATATATTGAACCAGCCTTGCATCCCAGGGATGAATCCTACTTGATCATGGTGCACAATATTTTTGATATGTTTTTGTATCCGATTCGCCAGAATTTTATTGAGGATTTTTGCATCTAGGTTCATTAGAGATATTGGTCTGTAGTTTTCTTTCTTTGAAGTGTCTTTGTCTGGTTTAGGAATCAGGGTGATGTTGGCCTCTTAGAATGAATTTGAAAGTTCTCCCTCTTTTTCTATTTCCTGAAATAGCTTGAAAAGTATTGGTATTAGTTCCTCTTTAAAGGTTTTGTAAAACTCTGCTCTATACCCATCCGGTCCTGGGCTTTTCTTAGTTGGTAGTCTTTTGATGGTTTCTTCTATTTCCTCAATTGATATTGGTCTGTTTAGGTTGTCTATATCCTCCTGACTCAATCTGGGCAGATCATATGACTTAAGAAATTTATCGATGCCTTCACTATCTTCTATTTTATTGGAGTATAAGGATTCAAAATAATTTCTGATTATCTTCTGTATTTCTGAAGTGTCTGTTGTGATATTGCCTTTTTCATCCCGTATGCTAGTAATTTGAGTTCTCTCTCTTCTTCTCTTCGTTAGCATGGCTAAGGATCTGTCGATTTTATTTATTTTTTCAAAGAACCAACTTTTAGTTTTGTCAATTTTTTCAGTTGTTTCTTTTGTTTCAATTTCATTAATTTCAGCTCTGATTTTAATTATTTCTTGCCTTCTACTTCTTTTGCTGTTGTTTTGCTCTTCTTTTTCTAGGATTTTGAGATGAAGTATGAGATCATTTATTTGTTGTTTTTTTTCTTTTTTTAAGGAATGAACTCCAAGCAATGAATTTTCCTCTTAGAACTGCTTTCATTGTGTCCCATAGATTCCGATATGTTGTGTCTGTGTTTTCATTTATCTCTAAGATTTTTTTAATTTCCTCCTTGATGTCTTCTAAAATCCATTGATCATTCAGTAACCTATTGTTCATTCTCCAAGTGATGCACGATTTTTTCTTACTTCTTTTATTGTTGATTTTCAGTTTCATTCCATTATGATCAGATAAGATGCATGGTATTATCTCTACTCCTTTATATTGTCTAAGAGTTGCCCTGTGACATAATATATGATCTATTTTTGAGAAGGATCCATGTGCTGCTGAGAAAAAAATGTAACTGCTTTATGTTTGGTGGTATATTCTATATATGTCAATTAAGTCTAGGTTGTTAATTGTGTTATTGAGTTCTATAGTTTCCTTATTCAACTTTTGTTTGGAAGATCTGTCCAGTGGTGAGAGAGGTGTGTTGAAGTCTCCCATGATTATTGTATGGTGGTCTATTAGATTCTTGAACTTGAGAAGAGTTTGTTTGAAGAACATAGCTGCACCATTGTTTGGGGCATATATATTTATGATTGTTATGTCTTGTTGGTGTATGGTTCCCTTGAGCAGTATGTCGTGTCCCTCTTTATCACTTTTGATTAACTTTGGCTTGAAATCTATTTTATTTGATATGAGTATGGACACTCCTGCTTGTTTCCGAAGTCCATATGAGTGATATGATTTTTCCCAACCTTTCACCTTCAGTATATATATGTCTTTTCCTATCAAATGCATCTCCTGAAGGCAGCATATTGTTGGGTCTTGTATTGTGATCCATTCTACTAGCCTGTGTCTCTGAATTTGTGAGTATAAGCCATTAACATTTTGGGTTATTATTGAGATATGGGTTGTTCTTCCAGCCATATTTGTTTATTTATGTTACTAGACATGGTTTGTTTTCCTCTTTGATTATTTCCCCCCTTTACTGTACTACCTCCCGCTGTTGGTTTTCATTGATATTTTCCATTTCCTCTTCCTGTAATATTTTGCTGAGGATGTTTTGAAGAGATGGTTTTCTAGCTGCAAATTCTTTTAACTTTTGTTTATCGTGGAAGGTTTTAATTTCATCTTCCATCCTGAAGCTTAATTTCGCTGGATACACAATTCTTGGTTGGAACCCATTTTCTTTCAGTGTTTGAAATATGTTATTCCAGGATCTTCTCCTTTCAGAGTCTATGTTGAAAGATCTGCTGTTATCCTGATTGGTTTACCCCTAAATGTAATCTGCTTCCTTTCTCTTGTTGCTTTTAAAATTCTCTCCTTATTCTGTATGTTGGGCATCTTCATTATAATGTGTCTAGGTGTGGATCTCTTATGATTTTGCACATTCGGCATCCTGTAGGCTTCTAGGATTTGGGATTCTGTCTCATTCTTCAAGTCTGGGAAGTTTTCTCGTATTATTTCATTGAATAGTTTGCTCATTCCTTTGGTTTGGACCTCTATACCTTCCTGTATCCCAATGACTCTTAAGTTTGGTCTCTTTATGTTATCCCATATTTCTTGGATGTTCTGCTCATGGTTTCTTAACAGTCTTGCTGAGCTGTCTATGTTCTTTTCAAGTTGAAATACTTTGTCTTCATTGTCTGATGTTCTATCTTCTAAGTGTTCTACTCTGCTGGTAGTATTCTCAATTGAGTTTTTAAGTTGGTTTATTGCTTCCTGCATTTCTAGGATGTCTGTTTGTTTGTTTTTTATAACCTCTATCTCCCTGTATAGTTGATCTTTTGATTCTTGGATTTGTTTATGTAATTCATTGTTGAAGTGATCTTTCATTGTCTGATTCTGCTGTCCAATGTCTTCCTTGAGACTCCAGATCATCTGAAGCATGTATATCCTGAATTCTTTATCTGACATTCCATCTGCTGCAGCTATTTTCTCTTCTAAAGTTGAGTTGACCTGCATTGCTTGTGGTCCTTTCTTTCCTTTTCTTTTCATACTGTTCGCATTTCTTTCTGCTTGGTGAAACTGTTGTGTTATTGAATTTTCCCCCTATATATATTATATTGCTCTTGTATAGTTGAAAAGTCTCCCTTGCAGGGGCGGGCGGCTCCAATTGGGGTGACGTGTCTACCACGCCAGCGGGTCATTGGGCCTGTTCCAGGCGCGGGAGGCGGCTCTGCTCTGCCCCTACTCCAATTGGGGTGACGTGTCTACCATGCCGGCAGGCCACTGGGCCTGTTCCGCCAGTCGGTCGCAGGTCTGCCTACCTTGCGGGTGTGGGCGGCGGCTCTCCCTGCTGTATTTTGAAGGCAATGTGTGCTTCATGAATGCACAGTGGCTTAATGCATTTATAGAGGTCTTGACTTTCCTCTAGCATTAAGAAGAGATTAGAGCAAAAGGGCTCAGGTTGTGAAGAAGTTCTGCCCATTGATCCATATAGGCAGTGTTATGCAATGTTATTGCGAAAGACTAAGGTATATATGGCTTGAAGAATTCCTGGGAAGAAGAGTAAAGACCATCAAAATTCTGAACCAGAGCCAAGGGCCTTTCTTCATAAACTAATTTTGAAGAAAAATGCTCGTCCTGTTACTATTCCACAGTAGAGATCAACTATCTGATCTTAAAATAACACATAATCAGCAATCGGTGTCAATTATCATGAAATTTAAGTTATCATATCCAATAGTTTACACAATGGAGCTTGTACAACCCTTTGTCATCTGATAGCAGTAGTTTTATCAATTCCCAAAGACACACGTAATTTGGTTTAAATCTCCAGTATGGCTCTCTCTCACTGTCACCCCTCCTTAACTCACTCCAATGAACTCTTAGGAGGTTTAGTGTAACTGATTCACTGAAAAATGTAGTCTGTTTTATAGCTTAAAGTTTGGAGGCACCATCTATATTTATCTATCTGTCTATCTACTATCTATCTATCTTTCCACATCTATTTATCCACCCATCCTTTTCAGTATATAAAGACAGGAGACTACTTTTGAGCACTCAGTTATAGTCCTAAAAGCGATGGTGAAGGAGAGATTCTCATTAGCTTTAACTTCCCAAAGTTCTATCCATTGTATATCCTGACCCAGGAGCAATAACTAATAATTTAGCAAGAATTTTATTGGTGTGAAAATAAGGGTATTGGTAGAGTGGTGGTTAAAAAAAATATATAGAAATTTCCGTAAATAAATCTCTCAAAGAGCCCAGGGTATGATAATATTCTGTTCCAGGTGAACTACTTACCAAAGCTTTCCCTGATATAGGGGCATCTCTTAACAGTCAAAGAACCTAAAGGTCCTTGTGAAGATATGTCTTGCTTCTGTGGCAACACAGCAGTGCTTGCCTGATGGGTTCATAAACAGAATGATCCTGGTAGCATAAGTGAGTTTAGATGCCAGCTCTACAATCAGGACACTTTCTACTTCAGTATCATCCATATGCCACCATTGCTTAGTATGTGACTAGCCAGCATGAATGACCTAGGTCGTGACCTTGGTGTGCAAACATATTCAAGGTACCAGTCAAGCATTCAGGCATTGTTAATTAAGTTTTATTTCTTATAGATATTTGCTTTATTGATTTGATATTTGCCTGGATTTGCATTTACATTCTCTTCCTCCTTTGCTTTTTCAAACAAGATAATCTGTGACCAAATGACTTTTCACCAGCACAGAATACTGTATATATCTCCTAAGTAAAGCATTTTGCAGTGAATGATGATATAACTCCATAGAATTTACTTATGGTATTTACTCATTAATATGTGCCCAGCACACAGAATCACTAAATGCATAAAATGTTGGACTTCTTAAAACCTCGCTTGTACCTTTTGGTGTTAGCTTCTGATATGTATGCTAATGATTACATGTAAGCATTAATAGAAATCTATAGCAAACTGACAGTCAAGACCACTGACACCCTAGTAAGATATGAAATTAATGTTTGGGATACGGTGTCAGGGAAAAGCCCTGGTTAAAGTTCTGACTTATGACAAAAAAATTATAGAATGGAGAGTGGAGAAAGAATATCATGTAGCCCCAGGACCACCTGAGAAAACAAGAACTTATACTTAATCATAAGTACATTTCTGTTGATCCTCTATATATTTATATATTTTACATACTAACCGATTTTTTTCTTTTCCCATTTTCTATACCATTTTACAGAAGAAGATTTTTTAAAGTGTGCTTTACAACTTATGATCACTTACAGGGTCTCATGATGAGTTTTTAAAGATGTATGGGAATGGACATCACCTGGACAGCTTGTCCTTGATTCTGGGCACATAAAAGTTAGGGATCTCAACATTTCTGGAAGTGAGGTAAAGTCTTGTGTTTTTTTTTTGTTGTTGTTTTTTTTTTTTTTTTTTTGGTGGGTGTGGGGAGAGTTTCTTTAATGTTGAATAAAATTACTATTCTTTAAATTTTAAAAATAGAAAAAGGATAAAAACACTCTGTAACATCTTTTATTATTCTAGTCAATTATGAAAAATGAACAGAAAAGAGGAGTGTATTGATATTGGAGAGATAATAGTTACTTTAGTCAGCTTTTTGATTGCTGTGACTGAAAGGATATGACCAGAACAATTGTAGAGAAGTAAAAGTTTATTTGAGGGCTCATGGTTTCAGACATCTTAGTCCATAGAAGGCTGGCTTCATTCCTTAGGCCTCAAGGTGGGGCAGAATCTCATGGTGGAAGAATGTGGCTCAGAGAAGCAGCTCACATGCCAGATCAAGAAACACACACACACACAAACATACACACACACACACACACACACACACACACAGAGAGAGAGAGAGAGAGAGTCCACTTGCCAGATACAAATATATACCCCAAAGCCACACCCTAATTCCCACCTCCTCTAGTCACATCCCACCACTTCATTTACTACTCAATTAATCCCTATCAGGGGATTAATTAATTGATCTTCTAACCTGATCATTTTCCCTCTGAACTCCTTGCACTGTCCCACATGTGAGCTTTTTAGGGACAACTCACATCCAAACTATAACAATAGTATATAGATATTTATTGAACTCTGTGATCACCCAGAATTTCTAAACACCCTTCAATCTGATCTTTAAGATATTGACTTATTCCAGTTCTGGATTTCCAAGAAGGAAGCTAAAAAAGTTCATTCCCCAGCTTTCTTGAATATAGTTCACAGACACACAACCTAGGTTCTGCCAACAAATGCAACTGCTGAAGACCTCAATTTAGGATGGAGAGTGGAGAAAGAATATCATGTATGCAATGTAGAAAACTTGTATGAAGAAGTAGGATCATGAGTGAATAATAATGGATTTGAGGGTAAATGATGTGTCAAGCTTATAGAAGACTCCATGGTGGAATTTTGACTTATGATGTGCACTTCCCAGGTGAGCCATGGGTTCTGTGCCTGGGGAACCAGCAGAATAGTTTTTCTTGGAGCCTCCATATTGTGTGATGTGACACCAGTCTTCCCTGAAATGTCCCTAGGCCTGATTCTCTGATTCTCAATTTAGTAATTATTCTTTCTTTAACTAACCAAAGTGGTTTTATTGCTTGAATCTAAGAATCCTGGATGGTACAAGGCAGCTGAAATTTAGAGAAGCAATTTAACTTGCTCCCAGTCTTTCTGTGGTAGATGGATGGGTCAGAAAACTATCTATAACTTCAGAATGGGTTCTGTCTTTGTAACTCTTATTCTTATACTATTTCAGGATTATAGGTTTAGATTTTAAGTTACGTGGGCCTTATTTCACAAGCTCCTGCCTCTGCCTGACTCACTTCTAAATCAAGTTACATTTTAAATGCCACTTGAAATTTATGTTTACTTGGGAATTTCATGGCTGGTATTTATTCCAAGTTTGCTTTTCTATCTTCAGAAATTAAAAGAGAGAGAGAGAGAGAGAGAGAGAGAGAGAGAGAGAGAGAGAGAGAGAGAGAGAAACATAATAAGCAAAAGAGGGCAAAACAACAGTATGGTGATGGATGAGCAAATTACCAATTAGCTAATTACAAATAGTTATAATTTATCTTCATTGAAATGTTGAGACAAGTGTGATTGGCAAATTGAATGTGAAGGACAATACATCCCATTGGGTTACAGTACAACAGAGGGCCAGACTTAACAGATTGGATTCACTGTGCACTTAAAACTATTTTATTTCCTCTTTTTCCTTCAATAACATCTTTAATAATGTAAGATCTCTCTTTTTTCCAAGCGTGGAGATAAACTTACTTCTTAAGAATTTGGGGATAAATCCTTCCTATGCAAAGCTCTGCTCATTTACAAAAAGAATTTGGAGAATGTGTCCCCCCCCTCCCCTAGAGTATTACCAAACAACAAGTTAAGAATGATTCAAAGAAGAGGGTGATGTTTTTGCAAGACCCATACACCAGTACTGAAAGCATTGATTGTGAAGACATTTTCCTGGTCACTATCAGATTCCTTTGATTCTCCTGAGTGTCTGTGTGTGTGTGTGTGTGTGTGTGTGTGTGTGTTTCATAATAGGGTAAAAAAGAATAAAATTGTTAAAATGGAAGTCCAAACTGAATGTGTAAGACAGAGTCTAGTCAAGTCTACAGTGACATTACAGAAAAGTGGAGGGAGGTTTTCTTCTATCCAAAACTAGTTTAGCCTCAGTCCAAAGAAAGTTATTATTTCAGAACATCTTGTATTTATGTATATACAAAACTCTGTTACTTTCAAGTAGGCAAATGTGCAAAATCATTAACAAGAATTTTTCTGTTAGAATACATGGACCAAGAACCAAATCTTTTCAAAATAAAAGAAGACATATAGCAAGTATTGATTTTTTTTAAATAAAAGAAATATAGACAGTATCTTTGTATGCCAATATTCATGTTGTGCCCAGAAATAAAGCTATGCAATAATACAGTGTACCATGATAATTTTTTTTAAAAAAAATGTGTCACATTTCATTTATTTAAGCTACTTAAGAAGAACTCACTTCACAGAATAAGTGGCAGCCATGGAATCACACTAAAGTTGCAATATTCCAGTTCTTCACCTGTCCTTCACATGCTCTTAGAATGCTTCATGCAGTGACTTTACTCTGTGTAGTATGTTTAAACTGAAAACATTCAGTCAACCATGGCCTAGAATTCACATGTGTGATTTTTAAAAAGTTTGTGCAAACTTTTTGATGTGTGTGAATTTAGAATGGACTAGGTGATTCCAGATGCCTCCCTGTGTCCTGCTGGCTGCCTGGCAATTATTCTTTCCTATAGCAGGTAGTGACTAGGCACTTTTTGAATTAATGGATTATGAATTTCAATGAACATAGAATTGGAAATATAACTTCCTTCAAGTAAAAATTACTTTACTTCAGAAAATTCTAATTTTGTGGTGAAGGTACAAATGGTTATAGAATTATTCAACATCTTACAGAATCTTTAATAAATACCTCAATTTTTACTCATATATTCAAATTATGTTGGTTAAATACCATTAGGTGAAAACAATCTTTTTTTCAGTTGATTCAGATTAGTATTTCCCAAATAAGGGAAGCAGTATAGGCAATTATAAAGCACAAGAAAAGAAAGTAAAATCAGACATATGAAATTTCATCTAGCTAACATGTTTCTAGAATAGAGGAGTTTGGAGGTTTCTAACACAAAGAAATGATGAATGTTTAAAAAGATGGAAATTCTAATGATAAGGACTTAATCATAACATATTTCATGTAGTTATCAAAAAAACACACTCTACCCATTAAATCTAGAGTTATCATGTGTCAATTAAAAATTTTAATAAATTTAAAATAAAGATAAAATATAAATGATTTAGATAAACTTTAATGAAAATCAACAACAAAATCAGCAAAGCAAATAAGCCAGGTAGTCACTGCTCTTCACTAAAATGTGTAAACTTTGAGTTACTGCAAATAATGACTTAAGAGAATGCACTTCATACTACGCTGATGTAATTACTTATTTTAATTCACTATATTATTTTGTTATTCTTTAGTTTTTTTCAGATATTTTATGATTCCCGAGATAATGAAATTATATGTTATTTGCAAAATCTATAGTTGCAGAAAATTCATTATTTGAAAACATGCTCATTTAGAGTTTCTTTGGTCAATAAAATTATAGATTTTTTTAATATGAGTTTAAAGGATTAAAGAAGGCACATGACTCAACTAGGCGAATTTCAGAAAAACAAAATGTGTTTCCAAGATGTATCTGGGGTGATTAGAAAATAATATTGGTAAAAAGAGGTTACTTTTAATTCTGAGGAGCAAAGATCTTCACTCAAAAAAGCTACTTGTAATTTGCCATGACACTTGAAGGTCATTATTCACTGCATAAACTTTAGGGACATGGGTTACATAGAAATGGCACTGCAGAATGTGCAATACTGGCTGTAGCAAAGCAGTGGTATTCTTAGGAGAAAAAGAGCTCCTTATTGATAATCAGGGATTCGTATTCACTTCAGCCAGTGGAATGAAAGGCCAGAGAAGTCACAAAAGAAAAATTAAATTTTGGAATATTGTAAGACTTACAATGGTGACAATAATTTTAAAGAACGTTGATCCTGAAATTTTATTTGCTGGCCCAGTGAATAAACAATGATAATAGAATTGTTAGTAATTGCTCTATGAGTACTTACCTCTTTCCTAAAATTTTATTTTATTGTATGGCTGTACATAAGTTTTAATCAACTTTATAAGAAGATAATTTCATATTGCTTTAAATGCTAAATTAAATATTAAATATATCATTTTAGAATTTTAATTTTTAATTTAAATGTTTCCTCCTCTGAAATTGTTCTTGTTGGGTCTTGTTGGATCTTGTCAGGTCACTATAGCAAAAAGGCTGACAAAGTACTATAACATTATTTTCATGAATTCCATGACAATGATGAATTATTATTTTCATTTTTACTGCTGGTTAGTAATTCATTATAAAAGTATATCTTAATTTATTTGTCCACTCACCTCTTGATAATTTCCTGTATTTGACTTCTATAAACTTCATTTTACAAGTCTCTTGTGCACATATTTTTTTTCAAATTTCTTGTATAAATGTATAGGATCAGAGACTAGTTGGATAGTTAAATTTATTATACTCTCTAAGTTTTCCAAAGTGATTGTATAATTTTACATATTCCTAACCATTGTACAAGCATCTACTGTCCTCCACCAACACTCTCTACCATCAGTCATTTTTATTTTTGTCAGTTATGGTAGGTATTAAATATGATCTCTTGGTGCTTTGCATTTTTTGTTCTGACTTCTAAATGATGTTCAGTATCTTTTAATGTGTTTATTGACTACTTGTATATATTCTTAAGGGAAAAATCTATTCAATGATATGAATTTATTTTCCAGAATCATTCAAAAATATATAATTAAATCATCATAATTTCTTATGATGGGAGAGTTTTTCCCAACCATAAATTACTATACTGTTTTTATCACATTCTGGAAATTACTTATGTATTTTCTTATCAGTGTCTTTTTTACTTAATTTTTTATGAATATGATTGCAGAATCATCATGTGATTTTATGAAATAATACAGAAAAAGCATATGGTAAAACTCTTCCAAATTTCTAGAATAATATAAGACATTCATACTTGAGATACATAACATTCACATCACCAGAAAAACCCTTTATTATGTTTGTATGTTTGTTTTTGTGGTGCTAGGGATAGAATTCAGGGCCTTGTGCAGTCTAACAACTGAGCTATATCCCTAGCCCCTTATTATGTTTTGACTGATTGTAAATGGTATCGTTTTAGTTTTATATTCTGTATGTTTGTTTTAATCACATAGAATTGTAATGCATTTGTGTATTGATAGGATACCTCATAGCCTTGCATAACTCACTTGTTTTGTGGTTGGGTTTGTGGGTAGATTTTTTTTTTATTATGTAATATGTGGACACTCGTGCTGCCTGCAATGTGGTAAAATTCTATTTCATTTGCTAAGATTGGTATTCTTTTCATTTCTTTTCTTGAAGTCTCATTGCAAACACAAGAATTTCCAATACTAGGATGAAAAAAAAAGTGATGAGAGCAGACATACATGCTTTCATATTGATTTTTTATTGAGAAACACATTCTATTATATTCACCATTAAGTATGTTGTTATATCATATTTTTTGATGTTTCTAATTAAATATTGGCAATTGCTCCCTATTACTAACTAATTGATGTTTTTCATGATGAATGAGTATTGGGTTTCCTTGAATGCTTTTTCTACAACAGTTATATTGACATACATTTTTTCATTGTTTTTATGGTAGACTACATTGATTGCTTTTTGAATGTTGAACTACCCTTGTATATAACTTGACCATGGTTTAGAATTGTCTTTATAGTTATTGGATTTGGTATTGTTGATGATCTTTGCATCAGAGTTTATGAAAGAAATTGTTCTGATTTATTTTATACTGTCTTTATTGGTTTGTATCAGACTAATCATAATCCATAACATGTTGGAGCATAAAAAAATTAGTTGTATTTGCATATGCTAGCTCTGGAAAGTCTAAAAATAAAGAAAGCAAATCCATTAACAATGGCATCAAAAAATGAAATATTTAGGTATAAATTTAATATAATTAGTTATGCAATTTTACGTTTCTACTGATATTTTGTAAACATTTAATATCCTCTAGCAACATTCTTTTGTTTTGTCAGTCCTTTTTATTTTTTGTCAATTATGGTGTATATAAAATGAAGTTTCTCTGTGCTTGGAATTTTTTGCTCTGGATTCAGCTGATGTTGAATAGTTTTGTATATGTTTATTTGGTATGGAATTCACAAGTTCAACTTTGTTCTAGGCTCCTTAGTTTCAGATGTGAAATTCATCATTTGCGTTGGTACTTCCCAATGGGTAGTACAATATTTCTTTCTGACTATGGTCAATTTTTTTTTCTAAAAGTTTAATTAAGCTGTATATTGATCTGTTATTTAGCTTACTTTCACTCTGTGGTAACTCAAATTCTTCTCATCATAGGCAAATATTGTCTTTCACAAAATTTGGGGTGTTTTCAAGCATTATTTCTTTGAATATATTAAATACTGTTTCTGTCACTTTCCTCCTGGAGTAAAATGATATTAATGCTGAATATGTTGTTATTATTCTAGAAGTTCTTGAAGCTCTTCTCATTTTTTCCCATATAGTGTGTCTCATTATTTAGATTAGAAAAATTTTATTGCCCTGTGTCAAATTCACTGAATCTATGCTCTGTTATACCCTCAGAACTATTGAGTTCACTGAGTTATTTTCCTTCGGTTTTTATGTTTTTCAGTAATAATAGCCACATTTTATTTTATTTTTTTTACAACTTTTGTTTCATTGTTGAAGAATTGTATCTTTAAGTACATTTTATAATGATTTTTGAGCATTTTCATGGTTCCGGCCTTAAAGTACTTGTCAGATAATCTCAGTATTGATATCAGTTGGTTGTCATTTTCATTTGAATGCTTTTTCTGATTCTTTGTCTAAAAGTACAATTATTGTATGCATATTAAACATATTGTCTATTAGGTTGGAAGAGACTGAGTTGCTTTAATTTTTTTTTTTCAGGCAGTGACTATCTTTAGGTAGTATCCTGTTTCCTGGCCTATTTTATAGACCTCGATTTCATTGAATTACTTTTAAGAGGCTTGTGGTCACTATTTTTGGTCTTCTCAATTTATCTGATGCCACTGGTTCTTCCACATAGGCCTGCTAATGGAATCTTAGAGGAAGGAAGAGTCTTCCTCAGGCTACCTACCTGAGGTTTCCTGGTGGGAAGGGCAGTCTCAGTTCCATAAGAACCAAGAGGCTTTTCAGGATGGTGTGCTTGTTGACATCTCTTGCTAGTACCACTCAATACTCTTGTATTATCTTTTTAAACACAGAAATTTTAAATTATGGCAATATTCTTTTCCTTGCTTTTGTGTGTAGAATGTGTACATGGTAAATGTATTACTTACTCTCAGTGCTTTATATATCTTTAAATATTTCCTTTCTCAGCTACGAAGCTGTTTTCTTCTAGATATTTCCTAATTTAACCTTTATGTTTAGGTCTATGTTTCCAAAAAAAAATTAATCTACAGTATGAAGTAGATATTTAGAAATCTATTGTTGCAAATATTTTTCTAGTGGTTTCAGCACCATATGTAGAAAAAAAACAACATTTTTCAATTTAATGGCCTTAATGATTTTATAAAAAGTTTAATGTATGGCTATTTCTGGACCTTTTATTTTTCTCTACAATTAAGCCAATAACAAATGTTTTTAGAATCATAGATTTATATTATCTTGAAGTCAAACTATTTAGTGTTCCAAAATCTGCCTTCTTTTAAAGAGTTTGGATATTCTACATTTTTAGAATATCCATATAAGTTTTAGAACCATTATTAATTTCTGTAAGAAAAAAAATCCTACTGGAAATACTTATTGGACTGTATTGAAAACTTAAATGTATTTGAAGAGTATAATGTTTTGAATTTTATATACTCCTCAAATTCATATGTTGCTGTCCTAACATCCAATTATTTAAGAATATGATCTTATTTGGTACTAGGCTCATTTCACATTATATAAGAGGTGGTCATATTGGCACAAAAGAGCTGCTAATTCAATAGGATTGATGTCTTTATAAAAGGGGGAATATGCATACAGACACACAGGAGGAAAACATCTTGTATGCCATTATGGGATTAACTGAGTGGTAACTATAGGCAAGTAGGATGTGGATGGAGGAAGTGGTCCATTAGGGTTGTGGCTATGGGATTTATGTTTTGTATCTGGAGAGTGGAGTCTCTCTGCTTCCTGATCACCATATGACTCCTTACCTCTGCCACCCTCTCCTGCCATGATGTTCTGCTTCATCTCAATCCCCAAGGAATGGAGTTGCCTTCTATGGACTAAGACCTCTGAAACCCTGAGCCCTCAAATAGACTTTTCCTCGTTACAGTTTTTCTTATTGGATCCTTTAGTCACAGCAGTGAAAAGCTGACTAAACCTTATGCAAATGTACAAATTAGAGTCCGGTGCATACAAACCAAAGAATACAGAATATTGCCAACAAACAAGCAGAATCCAGAAGGACAGCCTGGGACAGGATACCCCTAGCAGCTGACAGAGGAGTCCACTATGTGTAGTCTTGACTTCAAATGTCAACTGCCAAATCTGTGAAACCATAAATGAGTGTTGTTTAGTTCACCTACTTCATGGAACTTTGTTCTGTTAGCTTTAGAAAAGTAATACAAGAAGACAGGGCATCTTAACAATATAGGTAGGATCTTCAAGTCTAAAAGCCTGATCTTGCCACCCAATTTGTTTAAATGTCCTTTACTCTCTGAAACATTTTGCAGTTTTCTATGTAGAGATTTTTCATGTTTTTCTTCCAGTTTATGAATTTTTTGTTCATTGGTGAACAGCGAGTGATAATTTTAAAATTTATTTTCTAATGTTAGATTCCTAAAATACAAAGATTCATTTTGTTTTTGAATATTGACCATGTCGTCTCTGCCCCCATTCTAAATTCAGTTACTAATTTAAGTTACTTAATTTTTCTTTCTTTATTTTTCTTGCATTATTACCGTGACTGGGACTTTCAAAATACTGTAAACTAGAAGAATAGAGAATGGATGCCTTTTTCTTGTCTCTAATCTTGAGAAAACATATAATGTATAACTGTTGAGTACAATTTTTGATGCAGCTTTTCATTTGGTACTCGTTACAAAATTGAAAACCTGCCTGTCCATTCTTGGTTATCATGGATGAGTGCTGGATTTTGCCAATGTGTTTCTTTTCTATTTAATAAAATGATTGACTGATATTCACCTTAACCCACTTGCTAACTTCATGTATATGGATAGTTGCAGTACAAATTTTGGTGAATAATCACCTTTCCACTCCAACACAACTTGATAACTCCCTTAGACTTTTTCTGTCTTTCGAAATACACTTTTAAAAATAAAATTCATAGTATCAGTTTTCAAAAATGAAAACTCTGTACACATGTTTCATATGACAAAGATGAAAAGACTATGTTTATTAATACTTTATACTATGTCAAGCTTCAATAATTTTAATTACTGCAGTCACTATAGCATAAAATCTGTAATGTAATGTAAAGCAATACACCACTTAGCTTAGTGATATAAAAAATTAAGTGGTGATACATGACATTTAGAAATATTAACTTTTGATAGTGTCACATCATTAATAATTCCATTATAGGTCTGTGTATAATTTTAGATCTCTGATCTTACTATGTTAAATATAATGCACATATTGAAAAGGAAACATTTAGCATTTGGCATTTCTTAAATGGACTGACTCTATTATAAATTAATCCCCATGACATGCTTTATCCCAAATAAGTAATCTAAACCATTTTTATACCCGTACAAGATTAGAGTTAAAATACACTTAGTCAGAGGGAAAAAAGTCTTCAGCCATTTGTCATAAACTTTCAAAAATTGCCAGGCAGGGAAAAGAGCACAGAATGTATTTTCTTTTTTCTTTTTTAAAAGAGAGAGTGAGAGAGGAGAGAGAGAGAGAGAGAGAGAGAGAGAGAGAGAGAGAGAGAGAGAATTTTTAATATTTATTTTTTAGTTATCGGCAGACACAACATCTTTGTTGGTATGTGGTCTGAGGATCTAACCCGGGCCGCACGCATGCCAGGCGAGCGCGCTACCGCTTGAGCCACATCCCCAGCCCCAGAATGTATTTTCTTTTTCTTGCTGTTTCTCAAGAAATGTTAAAGCATTATTTATAATCAGACATCTCAGGAAAGCTAATCTGGAGATAATTATTTTCCTAGTGCTTAGTAAAACTGACCATCAATTTTGCTAATACAGTTAGAAGGAAACAGTTATGTTACACGCTAGATCTCCCCTAGTCAGAGCAGAAGGACAGCTGGTATCCACTGTCAAAGCTGACAGCTAAGGGTACTGTGCTCCACCCTGAGTGTGGCAGTCGCTGTGCTCAAGCTGTCTCTGATCATTGACCTCAGGAGGAGACATGCCCTGCCTGTGTTAATGTCCTGTCTTCAGGGATATCCCACATTTAATGGCGGGTGAACAGGGCAGCTCACTTGCTTGAATGAGCATGATGTAGAAGGCCCATTCAGCTCCAGATGTCAGAGGGTCTCCTGAGGCTTTGGATTCAATGTCATCACACACAAAGCTGAACTCTTCCCCTGCCCAGACCTGCTGGCTTTGCTCTTGAGTGGCACTGCTCTTGAGAAATTGTCCCAATAAACATCTCTCATAAAATCTCCAGTTCAGAATATTTCTTAGGGAAATCAATCTAAGTTAAAGAATCACAATTTCCTATTTTTAAAGGCACTTTATTCACAGAAAGTTGTTGTTGTTGTTGTTGTTATTGTTGTTGTTATTATTATTATACAATACCCTCCAACCCTGCCATTACTACATAGATCCCCTAAGTCCTCCTAATTGGTTTAGTACTGGTTCAAAAGTAATCTCTTAGAAGGCCCTACCTGATCTTCCCCACCCCTGATAAGGAAATTCTGCTTCCCTTATGCTGCCGTACATGTGCTATTCTATTTTTTTATTTCTATAATAAAATAACTGAAGCTATATACTTTATAAATAAAGAGGTTTATTTGGCTTACAGTTATATTTACTGGAAGATTCTAACAATATGGAACCAGTATTTTAGCAAAACTCCCTTAAGTGTTCTCCATCACCCTAAGGTGGTGGAGAAGCAAATAGAGAAACAGCCACAAGCAGAAGGGACTGATCATGTGAGGTAGGCTTGCTCTATTACAACCTGATCTTATGAGAAGAAACTCACTTGCCGCAGTCTGGCTAAGCACAAAATCATGAGCCACTCACAGCCTTGTAGATTCAAACAGCAATTCTTTATTCCTGAACTCTCACCGGCACTCTACACGCACATTCTGGGAAAACCCACACCTCCACTGGGCTCTGCATCTCAAAATACTCTATGAATCCCGGGAACTCAAGGAGCGTGTGCCTGGAGGCAGCAGGATACTCCCTATTCCCAGCAGGATACACCTTAAACCTGGAACCGCCCTAAACCCAGATTGCCCTAAACCCGGATCCGCCCTGGTCCTTGAGCAGGGTCACCTTTCTCAAACATTCATGCAATGTCACTGCAAATGACCTGGGTCCAAGGCAAGCCCATTTCCAAAATGGAGAGTCCTCCCTCTAAGCAACATGGCGTAGGCTGACAAGGAAATTGGCATGTGTCATTCTTACTTGGCTATGGCTCTCAGCACTCACTCCTCCTAGACCCATCCCATATTCTGAGACCAGCATTCACTCACTCAAGAGGATGGTACTTCCATGATACAATCACCAGCTACTTGGCTCCACCTCTAATGGATTCCAGCTCCTCAGTTACCATCATATTGGTGACTGAGCTTGTAGCATGGGAAATTTTTGTAGGACAACCATAGCAATACCAAGTTATTTATGCCTATCTCCCAGTAGATAACATTCTATAAATTAGTGAACTGGTATCCATTAATGTGAAGAAAATTGCATTTTTCAGAATTTTAGTAGAATTAGACAGGCAGAAATACCTGGGCACTAGGAAGTGGGTGTAGGAATAGTCTCTTGAGAAGCTAGAGTAGAACAGAGAACCAAGACAAAGTGTTTAGGTTTTCCACATGACAGGAGAGCAACCAGGAGGGACTGAGTAGGCTCCAGAAGGTGAGAGGGTGCCAGGACTGAAGGTCTTATATGGATGAGGCTATACCTGGAACTTGGGGATTCTGCACTATGGACTGTGGCAATCATGGGATTGCTATATGCAAACACTGGTGTGTTGATGCCACTGCTCATGGAAAATAGTGAAGGAAACCAAGGTACATTCAGGTCTTATGTGGGTCACACTAAAGCAATTTACAGGTCCCAGAGTGAAAAGAATGAGATGAATAAGAGACAGAACCACAGCAATGGCACACTTGATACCTGTATGAAAGTTCCTAAGAGCCTGAGCTTTAGGTGTCAGGACTCGCAGATGCTTCCCTGGAGGGGTCTGTGGCTCATGAATGCACTGTACGGATCTTCATTATTCTTCCTATGCTGGAGCTAGAGTGATATGATCAGTTTTCAGAGGGTAGTCCCAATACAAACATTTACACATAAATCTGTAAGTGCAGACCTCTAGAAAGGGACCTCAAGTGTTTAAAGTGCTCCACCTTGAACTCTCGAAATGGGAAAACAAGTTGCTATGGCTTGAATGTTTGTGTCTCCCCAAATATACATATGTTGAAATCTTATCTCCTAAGCTGATAGAATTAGGAAATGGGCATGAAGGTGAGGGACCAGGTGTGGGATTATTGCTGTACTGAGAAGACCCATGAGAGCCCTTTTGGCCCTTTCACACTGTGAGAACACAGAGAGACAGCTTCCAGAAGTCTGAGAATGCATTTCCATTGTTCATCAGCTCATTGCTTTTTGTGAAAACAGAACACAGAGACGGAGATACAAACGTTCCACTCAACTTTCTTCCTTTTCCAAGAGCCATGGTCAGAAGCAGAAGTATATTTCTCTCTGGGTTACATTCTCCTGAAACTAAACCAAAGAGTGAGAATTATTAAGATGATATTTGTTCAACTGTAGTATCTTATAAAATAATACAAATTTATTCTTAATATGTATCAAATATTCATCAAGAAAATTGATTTAACAATCAAGTAGGTATTTTTTACATATGGAATTTAATTTTTATAAACTATAATAAATCAATAGGTTTGAAATTACATATGTTCTGTTTCAGTACACTTTGTGATCATATGAAACCAAAAATCTTGATTCATGTAGCTGACTCCTGTAGTTCAAATGCTAATTTCTAAACATGACTAGAATGCCTATTGAAAGTAAAGATAATTTCCAACAGTCATTTGGGAATAAGAAAACAACAAAAGCAGGCAAAAACTTGTCTTAATAACTGTCATTCGGCACGAAGCATGCTATAAAATAACAATTGTGGGCAAACAAATGCTGTGAATGTCTAATGGAACACAGGGAACTAACAGGGTGAGAGGCCTGGAATTACGGCTCTCTGATGTTATATAAATGCCGTATAGCTGGCCATTTTGTGAAAGACAATAAGAACTATAAAGAAAAATATAGCAGAAAAACTTGATTTCAAGAAACAATGCTATAAAAATGATAAAGGCCGACTTGGTAATATCCATATAACCTGTGAGAACGATAGAGTTTACACATCCTCTACAAACCTCCTCCTTTATTGTGAGAGTTTTGATAGAACCTTCAGAACTGAAAATAAAGCCATCTATGGCCTCTTAGCCAGACACTGGCTGCTTATCACAACTTAACAGAGAGCGAGATGAAGCTTGTCAAGAAGAAAATATGGAGCATTTTAGTGGCAAATCCACCAAGACTAGGCTGCATACAATTATTTGATAAATTTAAAATAGACCATATTGTCAGAATTATTTTCCTGCAAAGGCACTGCCGAGTGACACAGAATTGATGTGTTATAGAAATAGCTGATAAGGGACTAAACGGCGCCAACACTAATCAAATTCCAGACTCTAATAGCCCAGGGGAGTTCAAATTCTTCCAGCCAGGGGCACAAACTATAGCCAATTCCATCAGAGTCATTATAACAATATGCTTACATGGGAAACGAGTCTACTCTCTGTCATCACAAACATAAATGATAAATTCTAACCTTCTCTCCTTCAACAGACCCTGTTACACATCCACAGGGTTTTAAATTTCAGCACAAAGCAACCGTGTGTTAGAACCTAATCAGAAACCAGAGAAGTAGTATTTGGCATTTGATTCTTGGAAACAAGCAATTTGATGTAAACCCCTACTTATGTCTAGTTAGAATAAACCAGGTAACAACTGAAGGTATGAGGACTGCATCTGTGAACAGTTCTAGATCACATTCTCCAGAAGATTCTGGTGTGAGCATTTATTTGGATGCAATGATTTTATTAAGTAAGTGCTCCCAAGTGAAACCCAATAAGGGAGCAGAGGAAGCAGGACAGAGGAGTGGCAACCACGTAAGGCTGTCATCTTAAGACAAAGTGTTGCAGAGGACAGATTTGACCAGTTCCCAAGGGGAAGAGTTACATTACACAAGACACATTTGAGAAGGGTTTTGTAACCACTGACAATCATGATCAACTAAAAAAGTCACCAAAGAACACAACCAACAGACGGAGGATACCACCAACAGAAGGAAAGACGATATTAACAAATCTGACAAGAGATTGATTTCCAGGTTGTGTAAGGAATTCATACAACTCAACATCAAAATAAATAAATAAATAATACAAGTAAAATAGGCAACTGGCTCAAATAAATATTTCTCAACACAAAAAGGATATAGAAATGACCAATAAGTTTAGGAAGAAATGCTCAACATCATTAGTCATCAGAGAAATGCAAATCAACACCCTGAGGAGATATGCTTTCACCCCAAGTAAAATGACTATCAACAAAGAGACAAAGGGTGGCAAGGATGTGGAGCATTTATTTGGATGCAATGAGTTATTAAGAATTTTATACACAATGGGAATGTAAATAAGCACAGCCATTGTGGAGATCAGTATGAAGGTCCTTAGAAACCTAGACAGGGAACTATCATATGATTCTATATTCCCACTAGTAGATATACACCAAGGAATTTAAATCAGTATGTTGAAGAGCCATCTGCACTGGGGTACTTATTGTTATTGTAACACTATTCAAATAATAGTAAAGATATAGAATCAACCTCAGTGTCCGCCAATGGATGAATGGATAAGAAAATGTGGTATAAGTGTACACAATGAAATGTTATTAAAAAATAAAAATGATTTCTGTCATCTTCAGTGACATGGATGGAACCAAAGAATATTGTATTAAATGAAATAATCTAGGCACAGAAATATAAGTACCACATGTTCTCATTTATATGTGCAAGCTAAATATAATCTCAAAGAAGTAGAGAATAGAATAGTAGTTGCTGATCCAGAGAAGAGTACAGGGCAGTGGGAGAAAGGAGGGGTTTTAGTGTACATGGGGTGCAGTTGATAGGAGGAATATCTTCTAATATGCTATAGCACAGAAGAATGACCAGGGCTGACAATAATTAATTTAATATTTCAAAATAGCTTAGAAAAGAGAAATTTCAATATTTCCAATGAAAAATAATAATGTCTGAGGCAATGAATATGCCTATTATCCTGATCTGATTATTATACAATAAATATACATATTGATGTGTTTTACTATGTGCTGAGGGCCATTGCCAAGTAGGAATGACACATCAAAATTTCCTTGCCAGCGTACCCCATGTTGCTTAGAGGACATTTGCTGTGACATTGCATGTATGCTTTAGTAAGGTGACCTTGCTTAAGGACCAGGGCGGATCCGGGTTTAGAGCTGATCAGGTTTTAGGGAGTATCCCATCCTTGGGTTTAGGGAAGTTCCAGGTTTAAGGTGTACCCTGCTGGGGAATAGGGCGTATCCTGCTGCCTCAGGCACGCCCTATCCTTGAGTTCCCATGGAATTGAGAAAGTATTTTGGGACGTGAATTGCGTGGCAGAACTTGGATTTCCCCAGAACATGTGTGTAGAGGCCGGTGTGAGTTCGGGAATAAAGAATTGCTGTTTGAATCTACAAGGTGTGTGGTGGCTCGTGATTCTGTGCCCAGCCAAGACTGCAGCAACTATGTTCCCTAAATATATATGATTATAGTTTCTTAAATACATAAATTAAAAATTATAGCAGATGCCAAACTGATCTCTCATTTTTTCCAGTTGTTAAAAAAAACAGGATGTTGCTTCATTTCTTTATTTAACTCCTTTTTTAAAACAGGCTTTACAGAAAATTAAAAAGGATTTTCATCAATTATGATGGATCAACTTTCAATACTTTCAATGACAATGTGCCATTGTCATTGGTAGTTTTTTTTTTTTTTTATTGGTAGTATTTTATTAGTATTATCCCTTACACTCTTGTTATCTATTGGATGTAAGGAGTGATATGCTTCAACAAGTAATTAAGAGTAAGTTAGGAGGCTATCTGCTCCAAAGTCATTGGTCATTAATTCATCAGCAACAGGGCATCAGTGGAGTTCTAAAAACTTAGGTGTTTGAATCTGCAAATTAAGAAAGACATTGTAGTAAATTGTGATGGCTAGTTTGAAATGTGAGCTAGTTTGAAATACTAGTTTTTCACTGGGGTAAAAACTAGTTTGATTTGGGGTCACCAAAAAGAGAATGGAAAGGGGAAACACTGCATAAATGGAATCCAAAGATTTGACAGCTTCGTAGATAGAGAATAAAATGTGAGTCTGTTTTTTTTCAATCTGGGTAATTGAAAGAAAAATAAATGGTATATGTAACAGCAGATAAAAAATCAGTGGATAATAACTGAGTCATTCTGTTTGTTTGTTTTTACATACCCTGGTTATTTGTAAAACTAATGGGAATGTGATTCAATGTTAGAAACAAATTTAAATTTATATTTAAATATGAATGCATTAATAAGCAAAAAAGGAGGCTTTATTGAAACATAGGAACAGAACAAAAATAGATTTTTAAACATGTGATGTAAACTCCAGCTGATATCTATTATAATCATTAGGAAATGCCTGCTTGTTTGCATATTTTTGATCATTAAACACTATATGGACACAGCATGCCTAGAAAAGAACAAGCTCTGTCTAGAATTGTCATTTAGGAAAGACTATAAACGGCAGACAGGAATCACCAGGAAGCCAAATCAAGTACAGAAATTATCAGAATTGGCTCACACAAGGAAAGGGATGTGTACACCTGGTTCAGATACAGATGTGGGCTGTGTTATGTATTATACAGAGCATAAAGTATTCCAGGAGAACACAAGTATGTAAACTTTGTTAGGAAGAAAAGAAAAGAATCATAGGCTTTAACATTTGTATAAATATGCAAATATGGAAAAGAGACGTGAGAACATGTAGAATACAGCACACTTGCTGGACAATCAATGTAATCAATAAATCTTGTAGTAACCATTCAGCAGTACCTGGGGTCACTCATAGCAAAACTGTTTTTTTCTGCCTCTGCTGCTGTCATGTTGCAGCAAAACCCAGACCACTTGCCATAGGCTTCTGTCCAGCTTCAGCCTCCAACTTTTTGATTGGTTAATTCTGTCATTTGGGATCTATATGAATTTTCACAGTACTTATTTTTCTTTCCTTTTGGGAAAAAAAAATGTTTATATAAAGAAAATAATTGAGAATAATACTACAACCATATAGGAGGTATAGACTTATTACCCATAATGAATAAATTCCAGCCCATTATGAATTGCCTCAAATTTAAATAAGTATGCATATTCATGAAGGCATTGTGATGCCTCCAGTATTATTCTTTCTTCTCAGGATTGCTTTTATTCTCTGGAGTCTTTTGTGCCTTCATATAAACTTTAGGATATGTTTTTTAATTCTTTGAGGATGATGTTGGTATTTTGATAGGGAATGCATTGAATCTATAGATCACTATAAGTATGATGGCCATTTAAAAAATACTACTTTTTTCAATACATGGACAAGGGAGTTCTTTCCAGCTACCAGTAACTTTCTCAATTACTTTCTTAGTTATTTTAGAATTTTCATTATAGAGGCTTTAACCCCTTCATGAGGCTTATTCCTGGCTTTTTTCTCCCTGCTCTTTTAAATGGGCTGTCTTTCCTGATTTCTTTCTCAGTGAGTTCCATATTGGTATATAGAAAACTACTGGGTTTTTCTTTTTTTTTTTTTTTTAATTTGACTTACTGTCCTGCGACTTTGCTAATTTTTTCATCAGTTCTAAGAGATTTTTGGTGGACTTTTTAGGATATTCTAGTTGTAGAATCATATCATCTTCAAATAGGGATAATAACTTGACTCCCTTCATTCATATCATTCATATTAATAAGAAATATATATATATATATATACATATATGTATTTATATTTGGTCTTTCCCTTGCCTGATTGCTCTGGCTAAAATGTTCAGAACAATATTGAAGAAGAGTGTTGAGAGCGGACACCCTTGTCTCTTTCTTGATTTTAAAAGAAATGTTCCTAGTTTTATTCATTCACTCTGGTATTGGCTGCGGTTTGCTATGAATAGGATTTAGTATGCTGAGATACATCCTTCCCTACCTCATTATCCAAGGTTATTACCATAAAAGGGTGTGGAATTTTTAAAAATATCGTTTTAGTTGTAGTTGGACATAATACCTTTATTTTATTTATTTATTTTTATGTGGTGCTGAGGATTGAACCCAATGTTTTGCATGTGCTAGGCGAGTGTTCTATCGCTGAGCTACAAACCCAGCCTGGGTGTGAAATTTTATCACAGGTTTTTCTGCATCAATTGGGGTGGTCATAATATTTTTATCCTTGATATTATTTATATGATGAATTAGACTTATTGATTACTTGTGGAGCCACCTTTACATCTATGGAATGAAATCAACTTGATCAGGGCATATAATGTTTCTGATGTGATGTTGAATTTGATTTGCAAGTATTTCATTGAAGATTTTTGCCATTTATGTTCAAAGGGAATACTAATCTATTGTTTTTATTTCTGTTGTGTTCTTATCAGTTTTTCTAGCCAGGTAATACTGACTTTGTACAATGAGTTGAAAGACTTTCTTCCCCTTCTATTTTAATTTTATTTTTTATAACTTTATTTATTTATTTATTTATTTATTTATTTTTATGTGGTGCTGATGATCCAACCCAGGACCTTGCATGTGCAAGGAGAGCACTCTACCACTGAGCCATAACACCAGTCTTGTCTTCCCTTCTATTTTGTTAAATATTTTGAAGAGCACTGATGCTAGTTTTGTTTAAGTCTGGTAAAATTTAGCAATGAATCCATCTGGAGCTGGGGTTTTATTTCTTGGAAGACTTTTTATTGCTACCTTAATATCATTGCTATTTACTGATCTGTTTCTTATATCCTCTTGATTCAATTTTGGTACGTCAGATATGTCTAGAAGTTTGTTTGTTTTTTCTAGGTGTTCCAGTGTAATTTTTTAAAAGATTTGCAAATGATTCTGATTTTGACTATTATTTGTGGTAATATTTCCTTTCTAATCTCTAAATTCAATTATTGAAACTTTTCTCCTAGTCTTTTGGTTAGTTTGAATAAGCATTATTTTGTTTGTCTTTTAAAAGACCATGTTGGTTTTGTATTATTCTTTTAGTTTTGGTTTCATTTTTTTCTGCAATTATATTATTTCTTTTCTTATACTGATTTGTTGTTTTGATTGTTTTCATTTGTATAAGGCCTTGAGATGCATCATTAGGTTGTCCATTTGATATTTCTCTATTTTCTTTTCCTGGGTTCTTACAGGTATAAACTTTCCTCTTTTAAATAATTTCCATATTCTGGCAAGTTTTGCTTTCATTTTCATTTCACTCTTGGACTATTAAAATTTCTCTCTGATTTCTTCAATGACCCACGGCTCATTCAAAAGTGTATTGTTCAAGCTCCATGTATTTTTATAATTTCTAAATGCTGATTTCTAGTTCCATATCATTAGGGTCTTTAATATTAATAAAGTTAGTTTAATTTTATTGCATGTGTTAAGACTTGCTTTGTGGCCTAAAATGTGATGTATTTTGGAGAAAGTCCTATGTGCTCATGAAAGAATGTGTGTTTCACACCTATTGAATATATTATTTTGTTGATGGCTATTAAATTCACTTTATCTATAGTATAATTCATCTTGTATTCTTTTGTTGATTTTTTTCTAAATATATCTTTTTGTTGTTGAGAATGGGTTACTAAAATCAACCAGGATGGCTCTTGGTATAGCATCAGCAGTTTCTAGAACAAAGCAATGGATTTTGTCTCTACAGGTAGCTTGCCATGCAGGAGAAGTCACAGGAGATCTAATCCCTGTGGATTTCTCCTGCAGCCAGAGCTGCCAGTTCATACTTTCTTCTGCCCTCTGTTTTAGGTGCTGGGATCCCCTGCCCCCCGCCCCCCGTGCTTTGAAGGCTGAGTTTGCAAATAGCTTACACTTTACTCTGTGTTACCTTTTATTTCCTGTCACCTCCATCTTGCTTCCTAGATCTCTTATTCTCTTTCTGTCTTTAAAATATAGTTTCTCCTTCACTGCCTCAACTCTTCTCACTTACAGGGTGGCTAGGATGAGTACCTCTATCCTGTCATCTTGTTTCCTTCCAGTAACCATTCCTATGTGGTTTTTAAAAAATTACCCAATGCATTGTAAAATCTCCTTCCAAAAGCATAAAATTTAATTTTTACATTTGAAATTAATATATTATTATTTAATTGAAATTGTATTGTGGTAAGTAAAATAACAGTTGTAAAATCTTAAATGTGACAGAACAGAGAATGTACTTCTGTAGTGGCCGGGGTTTGCATAATAAACATGCAGCAAGCTATGTACACACACAACACACAAGAATAAGGAGGCAGTTACATAGGTTTCCTTTCTTTGATTTGAACACATTCTTTAGTTTCAAGATCTTAATATACATATAATATTGGTTGTTGTATATGTTCATGAAAGTGATAGCAAGTGAGTTATTTTAGGCTCTTGGACTTCGCTGGGATGACTGGGGAAAGCATTAGGCATTGGTGAAATAAACTAATCCTGTGAATACTCATCAAGGAGACTGCTTACAGCTAGATATGTGACTGTCCACATGAGCTCCTTTGAGGAATTTTTTCAGGTGCAGTCCGAAGCCTTCAAAGTAAATGCTCAATGCATCATATAGTATGAATTTCAAACAAGGCTATTCAAGCTTATGTTCTACTGTTTGTTGAAAATGTATCCATTTTCCCATGATGCCACAACCAATAAAGAAGCAATCAGACAAAAATGTCATTTTGCTTATAGATTGCTTTCCTCTTGTCTGTAACTGCTAAAACATTTGGAAGTGTAGTTATGTCACCATAGCTACCCGAATCCAATGTATCAGGATGAGAGTGAGTCGACCTTTTTGTGACTTGAGATATATTCTGAGTTTGTTGCTATGAAAATAGTAGAAGCCTTAGTTATGAACCTCCTAACTGACTTCAGATCAGAATGCCTAGATACCATTGCAAGTTCCCTTATTTCAGTCATGACGAGAATAAATGAAGTCCAGGATGAGGTTCCAAAGGGCTTGAAATCACAGAAATAACTGACCAAACATTGGCTCCCGTAAAATCATTTGCAAGGAAGTAATGTTATATTTAAAAAATAACTATTCACATAAATGTCTAGGCAACATTGAATAATACAAAATGCAAACAAATTTTCATCTTATTCCTTTGAAGGATGGCAATCAGAACAGTCTGTTACTGTACTTGTTTTAAAATTTCTATACTCCTTAAAAGTTTCTCTAGTCCTGTATTATTTGTCTTCTAAGTACGTTTGCCACCTTTTTTTTTTCCTTTTCTGTACCAGGAATTAAACACAGAGGTGCTCAACCACTGAGCTACATTCCCAACCCTTTTTATTTTATTATTATTTTTTTATTTTAAACAGCCAAGTTATTTCGTGACTTTCTAAGTTGTTGAGGCTGACCTTGAACTTGCCAATCCTCCTGTCTCAGCCTTCTGAGTCACTGGGATTACAAGCATGCACCACAATGGCTAGGAACACCATTTCTTGAGATTGTAGATAATATTAAGAATTTTAATATGTTTTCATATTTAGCATTATTTTAATATCAATAATATTGAAAAGTATGTAGAATTTATTTTTTTCCACAGTTATAAACACAAACATGCTTGCTTAACATTTCTTAAAATAAAAGGGTTATGAAACTGTAACTGTAACTGCTTTTTCATACAATAATAATACCAATCTTTCTCGAGTCACTTAATTGAACCACCCAACATATAACACTTAGAATGATTATACTTTGAAAATATAGAAAATTGCAATTTTGGAGATCCATTCATTCATCTAACTTTACTATAAGTTGTTTATTTAATAATATACTCATTGCCAGCAAAACTTTTTAATAGAAGTTTA
Source organism: Spermophilus citellus (assembly GCF_964194105.1). Lineage (NCBI taxonomy): Eukaryota > Metazoa > Chordata > Mammalia > Rodentia > Sciuridae > Spermophilus > Spermophilus citellus. Next base: position 42,330,790 of record NC_138188.1, read on the forward strand.
TAAAGAAAATTATTCAGCTGTGAAATTGGAAGTAAAACTATTGCAGCTCAACTGAATTTTATTTTTTACTATTTTCCCAACAGTAATCTGCACTTGCTTTTATAGTGCCCCCAACTAAAAAGGATTATCTAGTCAGAATATATCAGTACATAATAAATGTGCTTCATTTCTTCCAAGTTCTTATAGCTGACAGCCAGAATGAATGTTTGTCTCCATACTGGCACCAGGGGTACTTCTGCAGAGACTATTTCATGGTCCATTGAACCCTAAAGGACATTGTTTTTAAAGGCATATTATCAGAAATGAAGAAGCAAGTCATCAGAGAAGCTATTACAGGTACTACTGAAACTTGAGCATGTACCTCTAGCTTGGTTGGTATTTTTAAGACACCAACTATCCTAAATATATCAGCAATAAAGTATGCATTTCTCAAAATCTTTATAAATTTATCCATCTAATAAATAAAATATGTATGCATTTGGGAGTTTTGGCAAGGTAAGCGTGCTAGTTGTACTGTCTCAGATCTTAAGTACTCACAGATATGAGACCTTTATGTCTCATCCTTCAGAATTTGATCAGATATCCCTGTTCCCTTGCATCCTCATCTGACCTTCCTATCACCAAGAAGAGTTACATGCTTGATAACCTTACGTTTCTCCTCTTGCTCTAATATGCTTAAGACATTTATTGATGCCTTTATCACCAAGTACTATGCTTGTTTGCTTATTTACACCCTCCCTACAAGATTGAATTACGTGAGAACAGAGTCCAAGGGTTTTCCACTGTACATCCTAATGCCAACCACAATGACTGACTACACTGAAGGACTTTAATTTTTTGAATATAGAGCAATGCTCAAAACAAGTGATACTAGATACATTGCACAGGCTGCGGAAGGTCATACAACCATTATGTTTCTGTGCCTGGTGATTGGCATAACTCCCTAATGCATTTTTGTTTATACTTTTTTCATGCCTGTTGGACATTTTCACATCAAAAAATGCATAATCTATTTTGTATTCTTACAAAAAAAATCCAGGTCAATTCAACAAATACTAAATACTTTGATAGGCAAAAGCTATCTTTTTATTTTGTTTGAAAGCAATAAGTACATTTTGCTTTTATTTTATCTAAGACTTTTTGGTAAGAAATTTATTTAGTTTGATAATTTGTAAAATCACTAAATTTCTTAATTAGAAAACACCATGAAGAATAATCTAAGTCTTCCATTTATTAGCTTCTATTCAATAGAAATTTTACAAGAAATATCTAAGTACCACTTGTATAAGTCTAAGTATTGCAAATGCATATATTCAAGGCTGTCTATTACATTCAATATGTTATCTATTTATTTAATCAATTATATATTTATAAATAATTTTAAAACAAATTAAATACATTTTTTAACTTGTTAAGTAAATAAAGCATCAGGATTTGGAATGTTATAAACCAGAATAGAATGAATGGTCAAGGTGAAAAGCTAGGTAGGCAGGAACTGAATTATAAATTTGATATTTTTTTAGAGACAAAAAAGAGAAAATAAAGAAACAGTAAAATGTATTTATTTACATAGCCTCTATATTTGAAAATTTTTTTTCAAGAAGACATGGAATTTCTGTACCAACATAAGTGTTCCAAACTCTTAAGCTTCATTCAGCCTTTCAATTAGAGATATGTAGAAATGCTTTGTGATCAAGGACATTGACGGGACCATGTGAGAGTAATTTATAAGCACTTTTTTGTTGTGTACACCAATAAAAGCTGAAGACATACCACTGAAAGATAATTCAGTTAAAACAGTGCCCCTATCTCTCATTTTGGTAATCCAATGTGAATAAAGCAAATAAAACTTAAAAATAAAAGTGTTTTGGGGGGAATACGCATCATAGGATCCAAACACAGACATTTGATAGACAGAAGTGTATCATGCAGCAGCATGATGCAAGGACTACAATTCCTTACAGTGCAATACTGAATTTTCTTTGTGTTATGGTCAACTTTGAGACACTTGATGAAATTTATGGCCACTCTCCAGAAAGTGGCATGTATGCACATGAGCATGAATGTGGCCAGACACTTTCAGGAATTCATATCCACCGTAAGATTAAGAGATACTAATCCAGGTGATTGTGCCATTTGACCTTTGTTGGCAAAAAATGGAAACACAAAACTTCATATGTCATGTAATTGAACATAAAACCATTGTTAAAGACTGAAATGGATTTACATTGCAATTTGAAATGCATATTCTTTTGGTTTGGAAGAGGAATAACAGGTCTGTATAACTGAAAGAACCTTGTAGAGATTGACATATCCAAATATTTTCAACATGATTAAAGGTTAGTTGTTTTAGTAGAGGTACTTAATTCCAGCTTTTACAACAAACCAACCTCTAAAAGTCAGTGCATTATGACAGTCATGGATTATTTCCTAATTAAAAAAAAAAAAGGCCCGATGTCCACAAACTCTTACACATGGGTATTGTTAGGGTTTGGATACGACCTTTCTCTTAAAAGCTCCTGTGTTAGTACAAAATGTACAGAGGTGAAATAATTAGAATATGAGAGCTGTAACCTAATCAGTCCATCCTAGTTAGAATGGACTAAGTAGGTGCTAACTGCATGCAGATGTGCCATAGCTGAGGGCACAGGTTACTAGCCATGTGTTCTGGAAGGGTTCATAGCCCTTGTGCCCCTTTCCAGATTCTTTCTGCTTCCCACTACCAGGAATGGAGTGGCTCTCTTCCTCCACACCCTTCTATCATGATGTTCTGCCTCACCTTGGGCCAGAGCAATGGGGTCAATTCACCATGGACTAAACCTCTGAAACTCTGAGTCAAAATAAACTTTTCCTCCTTTAGGTTGTCACTTTTGTGTGTTTTGGTCACAGCAACAAAATGTTGACTAACACAGATGTTTACAACAGCTTTATTCATAACTGACAACACTTGGGAAGGAACCACGGTGTCCTTCACTAGGTGAATGGATAAATGACTTTCCAACAGTGAGATTTTATTCCATATTAAAAAACAAGTGAACTATCAAAGCCTTGACAAGACATGAAGAAACTTAAACACACATTAGTAAATAAAATAAGCCAAACTGAAAACACTGCATAATAATATGATTCCAAATATTTGACATACTGGATGCCAGTGATTGGCAAGGGTTACAATAAAGGAAAGGGTGAAGAATAATTACACAGAAGATTTTTTAAATGGAGAAAGAGAGACAAAGTTGAACTGTTCTACTCCCCTCACCATAAAACCCCCATCCCCAAAACTGTCAAACACACACACACACACACACACACACACACACACACACACACACTTCATACTTCCAAAAATAACCAACAATCAACATAAACCAAGAACATCACTGAACATTTGAACTTCTGGGCTCTTGACAATGTCTGAAGACTATTCAGAACACATCCTTTTCAGTGTTCAGGAGTACAATGAGCCACCTCAACTCCAAATACATTCTACATTCGCTCTTCCCTCTGTCTTTGTACCTGCTACTCTCACTGCGGGAGATACACACTTTCTTTCTTGCACCTCAATGAACTATTTGTAAGTTGTTATGCAAGGCAGAGCTCAAGCAGAAGGCAAGTCTTAGACACTCGTCTTCTCTGGGACACATTGATTTTATGCTACGACAATGTCAGGGAAGTTTGATGCTCAAATTAGCTTTTTTTTTTTTGTTTGGAAATCTCAAGGATCTCCATATGCCATCCTCCATGCATGTCTTTAAAGATCCCTTAAACATGCAGATATATATCAGCAGCATCCTTCAAAGAAAAGAAAACACATCAAGAAGAAGAAGACTATACCATATAGAAAGACAGTACTCTTAAAAATATTTAAACCAGACAATCCTGACATTGAGTATTTGAAGAAATCCAATGGCATTAAAATGATAACCAATTCTGAATTTAAACAAAAAACAAGTGAAATAGAAAAAAAAATGTGGTTAAAAAAAGTTTTCTTGTATGAATTCATATCAAAAACAGATGACGTAAGAGAAACATAGAAAACATATGGAGATAGAACCAGAAGAGACAACATTTCTACAAAAGGATTTCAAAAGGAAGAAACATCTGTGAAGGAGAAGAACTAATGAGTAAATATAATCACCAACTGGGAATGCCAACTACTGAGCAAGATTTTAAATATGACCAATATCTAGAAGTGCCTTGTTAAATTTCCATAGCTATGGGTATAAGAAGTCAAAATAAAAAAAATAGAAATAAAGTAATGCAAATCAACTGTCAACACATTTTTTGATAACCAGTCTATAAACCAGATGATATTTAAATAATGTGAATATGTAGAATTAACTTCCTTCTTAGAACAACTGTCAATCAAATTTTAAGGCAAAACAAGTATTCAACTAACAAAAATCTTGGTACAAAATAAAGGAAAAAAAGAATCATAGAATAAAAAAAATCAATGAACGTTTTAAGGAACTAAAAGACATGATATATTTAAAAATTTAACAGACCATGCTTGAATATATTTAGAAAATCATTCATTGACAGATAGATATAAATATAATAGGATTACATTTTTCTTTCTATTGTTAACAACAACATTTTATTTCAAGGTATAAGACTATTTTAGAATACCAGATTTTTGTGTAATCGTAATATTTCAAATATATCTGTTATGGTTTTGATATGAGGTTTCCTCCAAAGTTTAGGTGTGAAACAACGCAAGAATTTTCAAAGATGAAATGATGTTATGCTTCATCGGCAGATGAAGCCACTTATATGGATTAGTTAGGTGGTAACTGTAGGCAGGAAGGGTATGGCTGAAGGTGTGTGCCTTTGGAGTTTATATTTTGTCCTTGGAAAGAGGAGCTCTCTCTGCTTCCTGGTTTCCACCTCCTGAGCTGCTTTCCTCCATAAAGCCCTTCCACCATGATATCCTGCCTCATCTTGAGCCAGGGCCTAAGGAGTCAGCCAGTCATGGACTAAACCTCTGAAACTGGGAGCCCCAAATAAACTTCCCACCTCAGTGTTCTTTAAAGGTCTTTTGGTCACACTGACTAAAAAGCTCACTAAAATTATATCTATGTCTTTAAAATTTTAAAATTAACTTATCAAAACAACATAGAAATCTATCATATTTAAAGAAAACTTTGTATATGTTATAAACCTGAACTGTGGAAATAAATCATAACATGTAGAAGTTGGAAGATAGAGATTGGCAGAAGAGGTTAGGGAAGAAACAAATAATACATAATCTCTGAGTCATTAGCCAAAAGTAAGCTGTGTGTCTAATTAATGTATGAGGAAAATTGCTTTAATTATATAATGTACATTAACTTTGGATTTAAAATATATGATGTAACTATAAGTGAGTTATATTGAGTATACAGATATATAAATAATTTTATTTAGTATACTATAAACAAAGAATTAGTAGAAAAACTATAATAGTATTTTAAAATTAGATGCTATGTTAAAAGAGAGAGTGGAATTTGAATAGCAAGGAGCCAAGATATCCTGTTCAAAACTAATATATTGACCAACAAAATATGAATTGGAATAAATATGAATTTCTAAATTTCTAATTTAATTATTAGAAGAATTTAAAAAAATTCTCTAAGTATGTTTGCTTGAGAAGAGTTAGGTATCGTAAAGAAAATAAAGTCTTCACCTTTACATTGTCTACCCTCATTTGCTTTTGCTGTTATTTTAAATGGTATATGCAGATTTCCTCAATATAGCATTAATAATATAAGTAATTAATTATTAATTTAAATGTTCGGTTTCAAACTTTTAATTGAAATACATTTAATAATGTCTGCATCTTATTTTAATTCTTTATGTGTGGAAGAGAGATCTTACATGCTAACAACAGACAAAATAAGGGAATTTATGTATTTTAGAAAATGGTTATATCCACTTAAGTATAACTTTCAATCTCATTGTATGAGATTTAAAAGATAATTTTTACAAGAACTGAAATCAACCCTGAATCCAGTTCCTCTCCATCATTAGAAATATTTTCATGAACAAAAATGAATCACAAAGTTATTTTCTCTAACATATCTGCATGGAAGTAAGAAATCAATACAACATTTCTATTTTATTGAGGTCTTTCACTAACTCTAAGTGTCATAAGTTATCCTTATGAAGAAAATACAAATTTCATAAGTTTGAATATTATTAAGAATTAAAACATGAAAGAACAAGAATGTTAACAGACAGAGGTAAAGTTTGCCATGATTTTTCCCTACCTGTGGAGTAGCTATTTACCACGAGTAGAAATTCTATACATTGCATGTACGTTTCAAATATTCTAAATCTCTTGAGCACCATTTGGGGAAAATGTGTGACTAAACATTTTTTTTTCTTTATTAAATAAAAATTTTTCTTTCCTTGGATTTGAAAAAATAAATAAGACTGTGATTCTTACAGCAACACATTTCTTTAATTCCCATTAGCAATATTCTAATCTATAATTACAACTAAGAAATGACATTTAAAGATTACTTTTTTTTCTTTTTTTTGTTTTAATTAGTTACACATGACAGTACAATGATCTTGACATATCATACATTTGAATCAGATGGGGTATAATTTTTCATTTTTCTGAGTGTACAGTTTGCAGAATCATATTAGTCATACAGTCATATATATATATATATATATATATATATATATATATATATATATGGCAATAGTAATGTCTATTTTATTCTGCTGTCCTTCCCTTCCCCCCTTCCCCTCCCTTCCCCTCCCATTATTTCTCTCTACCCAATCTAATGTGACACACTTCTTTATTTCCCCCTCACATCATCATACATGTACTCTGTATAACGATGAGGGTCTCCTTCCATCTTCTGTGCAATTCCCCTTCTGCCTCCCTTTCCCTCCCCTTCTCTTCCCTATTTAGTGGTAATCTTCTTCTCATGCTTAGAGCAGATTATGCTAAGTGAAGTTAGCCAATCCCTAAAAAACAAATGCTGAATATCTTCTCTGATATAAGGGAGGTGACTCAAAATGAAGTAGGGAGGAGGAGCATGAGATAAAGATTACTTTTTAAAATTAAGAGTCTCAAAAGGACCTAGCCTTTTCTTTTCTTTCTTTTTTTTTTGTGTGCATTATTTGAGAAAATGAAGTGGGAAACATTTTGCAATTATATTATTTTAAAACTCTACACTATGAGCTTTCCAAAATTATCTTATAGTATGTTCTAAGTGTCCATAATCTCCTAGCTTTGTTTTTCTAAGATTTGTAGGCATACAGACGTTCTTCATTATGCTTAATTCATAAGGCATTACATAAAACACAATCTCTATTATTTTTCCTATTTTTCACAGATTTCCAAGGTAAAATTTGTCTTGTGTATTTGCTGACAAATAATAGCCACCAGGAAGCTTATCATGTGCATTAGGAAGGGTGGTGAAAGACAGGTTAGTCAATCGTGAAGACCAAGACCAATGAAGTGTGGAAAGAAAGCCAGGAAGTCCAGGGGGAAATAGGTAAACAACTGCGGCCACTCTACAGCAATCACATTCCTTTCCTCCTCATTGGTCCCTGCATTTTATTTTTAAAAAATATGTCTCCTACATATTGTTTGTTTGTTTTTAGGTTTTGAGTTTTTAAAGCCACAGTCCTAGGGAAGCAATGATCTTGTTTTATCCAAGTTCATGGCAGAGCAGAGTCTGGCCAATCAATCAGTATTTGAAATATGATTAGGATGAACATTTTTCTGAGTTTTCCAGGGACTGTGTAATTCACACTGCTCATCTCTGTGTAATTATGAATAGTTCCCCTTCTAAAGGTCATCTAAATGTCATCTCGGCTTTGATGATATATGACCACTGTAAGTATTGGGAGTTTTATTAAGAAAAGCCTAAAACATAGCTCAGAAAGAATAGTAACACCATATATTTTTCTTCTCCTTTTTTTTTTCTTTTTTCCTTTTTACTAAATAGGCACAAATAATTTAGAGTGGAAAAAATAACTAAATAACTAATGAGCCTTAAAAAATGTCATGTTACCTGCATCTCTCTATACCTATTCTTCCCCTCTCCTTATCTTTTTTACACTTTTCCTTCCATCCATCCCCAGCTCTACTTTGTCTTCATCAGTTGGCATCTTAGGCAGGTCCTTGAGCTCAGCTGGCAAAGTGTCCACCCGAGGTGCACAATCCTACCTTCAGGTTCCCCTGTCAGTGAAGAGGAAAAACCTTCTTTCCTTTTTGGCCTTAACCCTCCTCAGCTCCAGGTGCCCACAGGCATCTTCAACTGAGTCATGTGGATAGGGGCTAAGAGTGAGTAACCAACATAAGCCTGAATGAAGTGCCTGTCACAGAGCTGGTAGGAATGATGGGTCCACACAAGCAGAACAGAGACAGGACTGGTCACCAGATTGCAGAATAGATGTCAATCTTCAAACTCTGCAAATAGCAGATGCTCACTTAAGCAGATACCAAACCATCCTGCTGAAACTTAAACTTCAATATTTATTCACTGTTCAAGGAAAATGTTTATTTTTTTCCCCCAGAGCCTTGATTTCTTAATCTTTTTTCACTCCTCCACAACGGATCCAATTCAGTTCCCCTTTGTCCTCTTCTTTCAGATTTTTCTTCAACCATCTTACTATCAGTTAATATACCCAGTTACCCCATAATTCCCAGAACATAGTTCTGTTCAATTCAATAAGTATTGGCAATGAGGTCTTACTAGGCAGGAATCAAAGCACCCTTACCACAAAACTTCTTCTGACAACATTGTTGAACTGGGACTATGAGAGGAGTGATCTTCCATCAATTGAGGAATAGGTATAAGGAAAAATATTTCAATATAGATATAGAGATATATTTGATGGATGCAGAAATCATTACTTATCCTTCTTTGTATATTTACATGATGCATCAAAATGTCTGAGAAAATACATGTCCATGCAAAACTTAGATCCTGGAGAGAATCCTGGTCATCATTTATTTATTTTTGGACATGGTAGCAAAGACGGAGGTAATTTATGGGTTCTGCAACATGGTTCACTTTAGTTGATTTGGCTACAATCAGAACAAAGTTCTTAATCTTCCAACAGCAGAGATCAACACTGTGTCTACAACATGGCACAGTTCCATTGGGTCATCTGCCAGCTATCTAGTGGCAGATCTGAAATAAATACTTATTCTGTGTGGATTTCTTTTGCTTAAATGCAGTGCTTCTGCCAGAACTTCTATCCATAGACTTGAAGAATGACCACATCACCATTTTGTCATTCTTCATTACATTCCTTCTCATCAAATAATCTGTTTCATAGTAAATTAAATAGACTAACAGGCCCACTCTCATGGAATTCACTGATAACACTATGTTTGGATTGTAACATTTTTTTGTCATTTGGCTTGATAGAAGAGTGAAACGGCTTTTTCAAGACTCAGTTACAGAATGAGCTAGGTGACAGCACCGTACAGGACTGAAGTAACATCTTCCAGGATGCCGCTTATGCTCTGAATCATCATTCAGCAAATAGTGACCCACCCCCCACCCCCCACAACCATAACCTGGATTTATGCTCCAGGAAGCAAGAGGTGGAAATGGGAGTGGGTCATCATTACCCAGTTGTGATGCATTTGGTACTAATTGTTCACTAGCATAAGTTTTGCTTCCTGTCTTGTCAATCTTAAATTCTGTTGGTAGTCTAGAGGTCATAATTCCAGATGAATGACTGCTTCTCCAACTCATTGGAGAATCTCTTGATAGGACAGTGGTTTAATTGAGTTGGAGATGAAAATGTCTGCCAGCTATCTTGAGTTCCTCATGCATGTGAATTCCGCAGGTTAAAAAAGAGGTTTCTGTACTTACTGGCTGGAGAGGTTGATCCTGATTACCAGAGGGAAATCAGATACTCCACAAAGAAGGTAAGGAGGGGTGTGGGATTCAGGTTGTTTCTTGGTAGTATTATGTCCTATATTTAGTTAATTGAAAAACAACAACTCAATTTGGGAAGGACCACTAAAGTCTCAGACCTTGCAGAAATGAAGGTTTGTGTCAACCAGCAAAGAACCAGAACCAGCTAACTGGCATGCTGAGGACAAAGAGAATACAGAATGGGAAGGGAAAGAAGGTGACTCTTTCACTTACAGGAGCAGCTATGATCATGTAACCATCTGCAGAAGGGAGGACTCTAATACTTACATATTTTTATATTTTTATGAATATGTTTTTTCTGTATGTGTTTCTATAACTACTCTATGTTTTTTTGACCCTCACCTCTTTAGCATCAAACATAAGATATTGAAAATAGAAGATTTTGTATCTCACTACTCAAGTTGTAGGTTATCAAAGGAGAAGAGAGAAAGCCATCCAAGAACTTCACAGGCTTTTCAAAGGAAAGAATTAGGATTTGGGGTTTTATGCAAAATACCTGTATTAAGTAGAAGTATGCTTTTATCATTGTCTTCATTACTCGAAGATTAAATAAAGTTCAAAGAGATATTTATTGGTGTCAAGATGATAAATCATAGATGGTAATGGTCAGTTTTGTGTATAAACTTGGTTGGTCTGTAGAACTGAGTTATTCAATTAAACACTAATCTAGGAATGGCCATGAAGATATTTATAGGTGAGATTCAAGTCCACACTAAATTTACTTTAAATAAAGGATATGTTCCCAAATAACCTGTGTGGGTCTAAAAAAATCAGATAAAATATCATAAGAGCAGAACTAAATCTTCCCAGAAGAGAAAGGAATTTCACTGCAAACTGAAGCTTTAGCCCTTTCCTGAAAATCCCAGTCTGCCTTCCTGACAGGCTGCTCACAGATTTCAGACTTTTCTGTCAGCCTCACAATCACCTAAACCAGTTCATTGGAAAATCCTTTACAAAGTAACCCCTTATGTTTCTAATTCCCTATTAACCGATAAACTATTTTTCTTAAATGTAGACAAAATACTAAAATACAAAATCACATATATCAAAATCACATCACTTTTATACCAAAAGTTAACAAAGTTGTGCACAACCAGAGAAATGAAAAGTTGTGCTACAGTTGTGTACAATTAATCAAAATGCATTCTGCTGTCATACATACCTAATTAAAATTAATTGACTAATTAATTTTTAAAAGGTTTAGCAGGGATGAAAAGGGAACTGAGAGAGAAACAGAGAGGAAGCTCTTGCAGGCAGAAGAGAATTCCATGAGTCATCTGTAATGCCTGGGGGGCCACCTCCTGAATGCTCTGTCAGGTGAAGCAGTTGTGAAAGCCCCGAGAGGCACTTAACCGAAGAGGACACAGACATGCGTGCTGCACCTCTTGACGAAACAGTAACACGTTTCTGGAAGAGTATGTGCGGTGGGAAATATGATTTTAGACATTTGTTTTTTCCAAAATTTAAGCAATCTAACATCCCTTTGTAATTATTTTTATCTAAAATAAAATAAATGATTCATCTTACTAACATTTAATATGACTTAATGTGTCACACTGAGTTAATTCCTTATGTTCAAGAGTGACATATTATGATCAGTGAATTATCACGAAGTATGGAGAGATGTCTACCATGGTGTTCTCACTTTATCCTTCATTTCAAGTCCACTGTGATGTGCAAGTGATGTTGCCTGGTTCAGTAGGCTTCTATAGAAAATCTGATTTTAGCAAAATTATGTCTTTCAAAATGGACAGTGCCTTTAAGAACCTTTTTTCAGAGAGAAACTACAGATGAAGAGTAATACTACTAAGCCAAACATACATGAAGAGTGAGGACATAAAAGGTAGCACTTCCCTTTTCTCTGAAGAAGTTCTTTCTAAGCTTTCACCATAGAAAGAAAACAAGAAAGACCTCATCTTAGCAGGAAGAGAAGTTGCCCACATTGTTTTTTACAAATTATCAAGAGCAGCATTTAAAATATTGAGGAAGATACTACTCTAAGTTTTTATCGTACATTGAGAGGTGGCAAATTTATGAACCCATTGAGATTAAGAAATTTGAAAAGTAAACAAACTAGCCTTGAAGAGAAGGCTTTGAGGGCATGCAATATTTACCCTAGTGATTTCTTTAATACCTGTAAATGCAAAGGCAAATATTTCGAAGAGAATTCCAAGGCTTTTAATACATCAGGACAATATGTACAGAAGGATTGATAGAGGTATATATAAATTTATATATAAAAAATATGCATGTAATATATATTGTTAACTTGCATATTGCATACATAATATTTTATTCAATGCATACAATTATTTAAACTGTAAAATGTACATGAACAAATATATGTAAGAATTGTGTTTCTTCCACTATTTTTTTTAAAAGATTCTGCCTGCTTGGATCACCTTTGTGTATAAGTTTGATAATTACAAAACAGCTTCACTATACCAAGTGAGAGATATATCACAGGACCATCAACCAGACACCAGTCACCTGCATGACTCCTCCTGGAGCTTCCAGCACCACCTCTACCAGGTGAATGTCAGAGTGAATGGCTACTGCAGAAGCCACACAAAGCAGAAGCGTTGCCTGAGAGAGGACAACCTGGGTCTGATATCCATGAATTTTGAACAAATGAAATGGAACAATTTTTTCTTACCCTTATTTTGTTAAGCAGCAATAGAATATTGAAACCAATGTGTGTGTTTGAATAATGTTGTTTTGTTATTTGTCCCTTCATGAAAATGTTTCTAGCCCATTCCTTAGAATCCACTGGATTAAGTGAATTGCTATTGTCCTTCAGAAACTCAAAAGTCATCTGGTGTTGAGACATCAAATATTTTTTAAAAATTCATAGTTTATCAAATGGTATATATAACTTGCAAACCTTTTTTAAGAAATAATCTTTTGGAAGGGAAAGAGCAAGTAGAAGACTGGCCAAAATACCATCCAGCATTGTAAATCTAGAAAATAATGGTGAACATAACCTGAATGTTTTAAGTGTATGTAGAAATGGAATCATTTTCAGTTTTCTTGGAAACCATATGCTCTGTACTACAATCTTAACTTCTTGTCCTTGACTCTATCACATGACCTTTCTGGGTTTCTGTTCCCTTACCTTCAAAATGGGTAAAATGTTAGTACCTACATTATAGGATTATTTTAGGATTTAATAAATAAAAATGTACATAGCATCTAGAACATTCTAAGTTTCTTACAAGTATCAGCTGTAATTACTTATCATGAGTATTGATACATGTCAATTCTCCAGTAGAATAATCTTTTCCATTTCCTATGGTGGCTTTTCTGACCATCACTGAAAAAGATTTTCTATCTTGTGAGCTTTGCTTACTGGACATATTTCTTACTGCATAAAATGTGTAACTTTTCAGAAACATCAATACTAATGTTTAAATGCAATTTATATGTTGTATATATAGCAGCAATAAATGTAATACTAGTGAATATTCCATTCAGCTTCAATGTTTCAATTAACTTTTAAAAGTTTTGGGTTGTCAAATCTTATATTCTATTTTAAAAGTTTTGGATTATCAAATCTTATATTCTAATGGTGTTCTATAAAATGCAGTAATAAGTCAACAGTGGAATTAAGTCTTTATGTAGCATATTTAGTATAAAAGCTTTATTTTAAAGTAATGATGCTAATATTACTTTATGGTGCTATAAAGGAAACTAATTTAAGCCCATTAAGGTATTTCAAGATTAAATTGCTGAACAATTTCTTTTACATCAAAAACGTTCCAAAATGTTAGGGTAAAGTTAAACTAAAATTTTATGTGGGGTATAGATTTTTTTAATTACTAAAGAGACAAAATTGTTCCATAAGAAAAGTTGTTATTTTTGGACGGACATTATTACCCTATATATATATATATGTATTATCACACTACCAGTGTGACTCTGCACTCTATTCAGCCATTTGTGTACAATGTGTCCAATGCATTCTACTGTTATGTATAATTGATCAGAACAGATTAAAAAATTACATAATTTTTTTAAAAAGGAAAGCTGTTATTCTTGTTATAACTTGCATATAAAGATTAAAATGAAGCTTGGAAAGATCCAGGATATAGTTTACTTAATTCTTGTGTTCTTGTTTATACAATGACAAAATTAAAGGTTTTGGAAAATAATTAGTTTTCCTACATCCGAAGAGAATATAGGAGTGCCAAAAAGTAGTGAAGTAATTTAAAACACATAAATATAATAAGAATAAACCCAAACAATAGAGGGCACTCAAAAAAAAATCAAGCAAGACAAATTTTTGTATCCTAAGTTGTATGTTTGTGTGTGTGAGACTCACTTCTAGATGTTTAAAATTTTTGATATTATTTCTTATTCCATTTGATAAAAGTGAGCTATAAAATGTACAGTAGAAAACACGAGGCATGTTATTTTAACCTTTTGAACATTTGGTGTTATAAAATTTAAGTGACTATGTCTAAGTTTGACCTAAAAGAATACTTCTTAGTAGCCCTTGGAGGTACACTATCAATAACATTTGAGAAGGTGCTTATAATTTCTCTCCTTTATTCTCCATCCTCATGGAAGTCGTAAAGACCCTAAAGGAACTTCCCCTTCACCTTCAAAGAAGTTAAAATATTTTTAAGAAGAGGTACTCTGTTAAGATTGCTGCCTAATAAATATTATGTCATAACAGAGGAAGAAATGTATAAACACTATGAAAATGCCTAAGAAGACTTGAAAGATATCAGTGTAAATTTAGATTATAAGAAGCAAATTTAACTGAAACAAAGATAAACGAATCCCTGGAGATGTCATGAAAAGCAAGCGGTGGCTACACTGCACCCCATGCCAGGAGGGCTGAGCTGCTGATGGAGCTGCAGTATGGGGTGATGTTGCGGCAGGCCTCGGGAGCAGGAGTGTTCAAATTTTGTCATGGGGAATATGACACACTCAATCCATTCTCAGCATCAGCACTGTCAATAATCATTACTGCACCCTGCAGGAGTCCAGAGGATTAATTACAGAGAAAAGGAAGCATGAAAACCTCAGAGCAGAGTAACCTTACACTATAAAGTGAGCAGAGAAACAAACCTTCTGGAAGTGGAACAGACCCTCATGATACTCACACCCATGATGGTAGAGTTGGACATGCACTTTCCAAGCACCAACCCAAACGTGCACCTTAAAGACTTCACAGGAAGCTTTGCATGTGAAACCAACTGTCCCCAGAGAAAAAGAAACATAGGTCCTCATACTGAGGTTCCACTAATAAAATAACCAGTTTGCTGCTTGGTCACTTGGAAGTCAAGACTTCCATGTATAAAATATTTGTATGAAATTTTTATTGCCTATATTTTATTTCTGAACAAAAAAACCCAAAAGGATTTGACAAGAAAGATATAGCAAGAAGAAGAAGAAGAAGAAGAAGAAGAAGAAGAAGAAGAAGAAGAAGAAGAAGAAGAAGAAGAAGAAGAAAACAAAACAAAAACAATGCAGGAGCAGAAAATTTCAAAGAGCTTTTACAAAACCTAAGTTAATACATTCAGAACAGATCAGTCAAGACATTGGCAAAAACACATAGTACACCCAAATCATGAGTCAGAGAACTCCAGTGAAATCACTGGATGCAAGTTGTGAGATTTAAAAAAAAAAGTGAATAAGAGATGCCCAAATAATCCCTGGCCTAGCAATACCATAAAGTCTTGATCACCCTCAGTTCTGAAGGATTTAGGAAAGGGAATATTTATCTAGGAGAGCTGTCAATGGATAAGAAGGCCCCGGGATATAAGCTGCATCCTTTGAAGAAGGAAGAAGTTCATGCAAACCAACAGGGTGCCAGGAAGGCATGAGGAGAGTGGATGTGCCCCTTTCTGTCTCTGCCCATCCTCCAGTCTCCTGGCTTTGCTTCTCACTGGTAAATCCAACCAGAAGCCAGAGTCTAATAGGGTATCAGTGATGTAATCCACACAAGTCAGTCCACAGCAGCCAGAGAGAATCCAAGACAGGGATAAGGCTGGAGAGTGAATCTGATGGGGTACACAGAGATCTGTCTTGGCAGAGGCTAATAGAAGACGAAAATATGCCCATAAAGTGAAAGCACAATGCTACCAAAAAAATAAATAAATAAATAAAATAAGAATAAGCTTTGGAAAAATAATAGGTTGTTTAGAAATTAAAATAGATATTGTGTGTGTGTGTGAGTGTGTGCATGTGTATCTGTGTATTTTCATCCATCCATCCATTAGAATGGTCTGGACAGTTGGAAGAAATCATTTGTAAAATTTCATTGACAGTGTGAAAAAGACAAGTGATTCAAAGCAGGAGAGAACAGAGTAAAATTCTAAGCATTATCTCAAGAGGTTGCTGTTCAATATTGGTGTTTACAGAACAGAATATGGTACAATTCAGAGGGGAGGACATTTTTTTAACATTTGTCAGAATTGAAAAAAAATATATCTATATCTATCTCTCTCTCTCTCTCTCTCTCTCTCTCTCTCTCTCTATATATATATATATATATATATATATATATATATATATATATATAGAAAATATCCAATACATGGTAAAAAAGATTAATATTAAAGATCCTTAAAAGATAAAAATGACAAAATTACTGGATTCCAATGATAATGAGTAAATCCTAGAAGTTTCCAGTCACTAAACTTCAGATAGGTAGAGTGGAATGTGAATCAGACTTAATGTTCACCCAGGACACTAGAAGACCATGGAAAAGTCTTCAATGTTTGATGGGGGAAAAAATAACTTAAATCTCTAAAATCAGTATAGCCCACCATTCGAGTTTTAAGGTGAAAAATAAATATTTTAATCTACACAAGTTCTCACAAGATCCCAATGCACAAAATATCCCCAGAGGAAGACTTCAGAATTGACAAACATGAGACCAAACTCCAGTTTTTCTCCAGTTTATCATTATTCCTTCTCCTTCTTTGCAGGTTAATTAGTCTTTAAACATTAATATGCACTATGGTATGCTTGTGTGTTGATCACTTTTTTTTTCTTTTATCTTGTCAAATAGTCATTTGACAAGTGACTATTCACTCTTCCTATTTGTCTGCTAATGTATACATGCATATATGTGTAAACAGATACTAATAAAAACATATAAGGAAAAAATTCATAAATTCAGGTTTTTTATAAATTTGAAATTTTTATTTAAAATATATAATAGCATTGTTTTTAAAAGTTTACCATGTTGTATTAATTTGTTATGTGAAAAAAAAAGTCTATCCAAAATTATCCTTTTTCCAATTCTTATGTGAAGAATGAGAAAGAGCAGAAGTTGATGAGTTTCAATTCCAAATTTCCCTTTTTTAAGCTATTAAATATCAGCGTGGCCATCAGTCTTCTTTCTGAACTGTGTTCCTCATTTTTAACATTTGAACGATGGCAGTGCCTACATCGTGGGGCAACTGTGGGCTGAGAAGACAGTAGGCCAGGTAAAGTGACTAGATGTAGAAGGTCACTGTGATTCCAACAGTCATTTCACTTTGGTGTACCCTCTTTCTAAACAGGAAAGGCAAGAATGTGTCCTATTTGAAACAGAATGTGATCTACTTGGGGAGAATGGAAAAGTGACAAGAGGTCAAGATCGTGTAGGGTTTTTAGCAATACAGGAGTGACTGTGTGGCCTGCTGTGTCTATAGAATTTGGGAGATAGAGAGCAACACATGAAAAGTAAATTTCAGAAGTTTCACTCTGTTTTGTAAGATATGATTTTCCCTTACTGAATTTTCAAGATGACTTCAAGCTTTCTTCTTAGCTTTATTGAGTTGAATTTGTCTGCCCTCTGAATGTAGCATAGAACTGATGTTTCTATGGAAGCAAGGGAAAGAAAAATTGACTCTTACTTGGATGACAGAAGGTATCACAGCAAATAAGCTTATACTTACTTAGGTATTGCCTTCAATGGCAGTACAGTCTAGGTAGACTGTCCTAATCACCCTTTGATCAGAAATGACCCCATTTACCATTTTGCGATGTTTTTATAACATATAATGGTTTGTCTTTAGCAATCTTCATCCAATTTTGCTTTGGTGGGATTAAGAAAACTCTTTAGTGTTCAGTAAAATTTTGGAGTGGCCTTTCATAGAAGGCACTCTAAAGCAAATTATATGCAAAATCTTGATTTTTTTGGATGAATAAATCTTTATCCAAGCAAGTGAATTGAATTTTCCAAGGTCACATAAGCAGCAACTGGCAAAGTGACCTCAGAACCTACATCTCCTGGACCTTGCTCAATTTGTAATAGAATAAACTCTCCTCGTATTTTTCTGAAAAAATCAGAGATCCAGTAAATAAGTATGGACATCTCTAGAATTAAGCTAATATAGCACCTTATTTTTCTTCGATAATATTTTTTCAATGTAGATCTCTGCTTAATAAGCGTTAAGTCCTTGAGGAAATCTACAAATACTTGCTTGCCTTGAAGTCCAAGCTCATTGCTGAGTAAAACCACAGCAGCGTGCAGCAAGGTTTTTGACGAGCATTTCCAAACAAAATAGCCATTGTAGGAAGATTCTTCTTACTGAAATTTATCCCCAATATTTTTAATAGCTTCTATTATGATTCCTATTATCTTTATGCATCTACGTTTTTTAAAAAGAAAAATCATACAATGATGCCATGAGGAAGAAACCTGTGAAAACCTTTAATTTTCCTATTTGCAAATGTCTGTGAGCTTCACCTCAGGATTGAATTGGAAAAGTACTTTGAGCTTCTGGCTGTTACAGCACATTGTCATGTTTCCTAGTCACTGAAGCAAAGCTGTCCTAAATGAAGACAAAGTAGAAACATTATGCCTGTCAAATGAAGTTACCGGGATCTGACAGAAGCTGTTATTGCCTTAGCACCAAATTTCCAAGTCTTCTATGCATGATCTGTTTCATTATAGGAACCTACTGTCATGGGATTTTTTATTTTTTATTTATTTTTATTTTTTTTGCACAACAGCTAAAAAGTATTTTGTTTTATTCACCTATGTACAACGATGAGATTAACAGTCTGAATCCGAAAGATTTCACCAACAATGACATCGTCATGGGTGTCAATGTGTCCAGGACAATAACCAACAGTTTAGTTATAGAAGAAACATAAGAAAAAAAATAGGCACATAAAGACAAATCTCTGGCTTAGAAGATTTGGAAACTTGTATTATTGTTGGATCCTCAGAACAATGGACGTCACTTGAAAGAAATTATTTGAAACTTGCATGATTATCTGCCAAAAACTTAATCTCAGAAGAATTTAATTAAAATGTTTTATTATGTAATATAGAAAGATATAAGCATTTCCAAGATACTCTATTTTCCTCTATAAAAAATTATTGCTTAGCTTTTGTATCCACCATCTGCCATGGAACCACCTTTAAGATACAGATTTTCATAAAAATCCTTACAGAGAAGGCCATCATTTTTGAGGTTGAACCCTTGAATACGAGAGAAAATGTGAAGGCCAAGATCCAGAATAAAGAAGAAAACTCTGCTGCTTCATAAAGAATGATCAAAACTGGCAAGTCACTGGAAGATGGACATACTTGGACTACAGGATTCAAAAGGAGTTCACTCTTCATCTCTTATTGAGACTGTAGTGAGGCTAAGTAAAGGAAGAAGTTTTATGCTACTCCCAAGAAGAATGAGAATAAGAGAAAGAAGATAAAGTTGGCTGACTTGAAATATTATAATGCAAGTGAGAATAAAAAATTAGTCATGTTGCTCGGGAGTGCCCTTCAGATGAGTGTGGTGCTAGAAGTTTTATAGCTGATCACTTTGGTGGACATAATTGGGGAAAGGGTTGTCTAATTTACTGCTGCAACAAACCATAGGACAAGCAGTTATGTATGAGTCCATAAAAAGTGTGAATTAGAAATAAATAAATAAATGCATGGCTCAGAATATGGTGATGGTTAAAGGCTATTTTCACAGCTGGAAGCCTGAAATTTTCCCAAGCTTCCCTCATGCTGAAATCCCATTTTCACAGTTCCATCTATGACAATGTGATGGGTGGTATCTCCCTAGAACAATAGAACTCCTTTCTCTGAGCACTGTCCCCAGATGTCAAATCTGTACTCTCTGACCCTTGTCAACCAGCCTATGTCAGTCAGAACAAAAAATGGACACCTGATCAAAGCCAAACAATAGAGATGCTACCTATGAATTTAAAAGTGAGGCTGAGAGCCAGGCTCCTGAATAAAAAACATGTAAACTTGAAAGCAACAGGAGGGTTATTTTCTACTTGACTTGCCTTACATTTTAGGAAGAAGGAAATTTGTTAGAAATAGAATGACTCAAAGAGTGAAAAGAGACATAGAAACTCACAAGTTTGCTTGTTCTAATTTTTAGAATCTCATCATTGGACATCCTGATAGCTTCAGTTTTCTGGGTTTTTTTTTTTGGGGGGGGATTATTTTTGTTTTGTAAAACACCTTATTGTTTTAATATAATTTTTTTTAGTTTTATTAGATTTTGTTTGTTTCTGGGACTTCCTTCTTATGACATGATCAGTGTATATATCCCCTCTTTTAGTAAGTGTAACAGTCTATCAAAAGACTCTTATAAATCTTGGTATTTATCAGTTGAGCTATTGTGAGAAGGCAGAACATCTGGAGCCATCCCACTTCGGCTTGAATCTTTTCTATACCACTTACCAGACTTAAGTCTTCCATCAAATAATCTAACTTTTCCATGTCTCTCTTTCTCCATCTATAAAATAGTAGCACCCACTTCATGGAGAATGAGAATCAAAGCAGATCATATTTGTAAAGCACTTAGAATACCGCCTCACATACAGTTTGGCATGACTTAAGTGTCTGCTAAATAAGAAATGTAGTTTCAGAGACCGTGGTCATTGAATGGTGACCAGTGGATGCACTTATTCATTACATTGTCTTCTTGATAGAAGATTTCTCTCAGGACATGTGATCATCTCAATCCTGGTTCTGTCACTGCTGTTTTTAAAGAAGATGATATTCTATAAGAAAGACAAGCTAAATATAGACGCAGATATTTGAAAGAAGCAATATCTGAGGCACAGGCAAAATATGATTCTTAGCCATCAAGTTTCTTTAACCAAATCCCAAAGAAGTAGCAGCCTAAAAGTCAAGTGGATTTGAAAATATTTACTCTAAAAGCCATTCCAGCTCAGCAGTGGAGCCTATAAATGTACCGATGTCCTAAATTAATTTAGGTTCTCAGACACTTCCCTGGCTCTCACCTTCCTGTTCTCAATCCAACCAACCAAATGAGTTGATAATTGCATGTAAAAATCACCCATTGCCATTCAATATCTCCCTGCGACTGCAAATATTCTCTTCTTTCTAAGTTCTTGCTCTCTCCTTTTGTTATTCTGTCTTCTTCCGTTTCCTTTTGGTTTTCTTTCATGTCAAATATTTGCTGTATTCTTTTATCAGCCAAGGTCCTAACAGAAAATAGCTGGCAGGCACACTCAGACAAGGCCTGGCACTGCTTATAGAGATTTGGATAGACTTAGAAAGTACTAAGAAATGGTAGTGATGACAGGAATATGGAAGTCAGTCCTGCCCAGAGGGACACATAAGTGGAGCCCAGAGGGTAGGTGACTGTGCTATGGGAAAACAGGGGCCCCTGCCAACACGAGAGAGAGGGATTGGAAGGATTGTTTCTACCCGCTCCCTCACCTGTTCCTAGAGACATGCTCCCCATTGGCCAATCTCAAGAGGAGGGCAAAGTATATGCTGGGTGCCATAGTGCTCCAAAACCTTTTCCCTACACATACACACACACACACAAACACACACACACACACACACACACACACACACACACACACACATATATATATATATATATATATATATATGCATTTAGTGCCTTAGGATGTAATTTCTCAATTTTATGCATTTAAATGTTTCTCATTGCTTTTAACTTTTAACTGTTTAAAATAATTTTATTTTCTGAGATATTAAATTGAATCTGAAAATGTTATTGACATTTAAATTCATTTTTTATTTATTTTGTACTTTATTCTTAAAATTAATTTGAGTATTCTCTTAAGCATTTCACTTCATGCTATAAATTATTTTAATTTCTTCTTCTTCCTACTCTCTTCTTTCTTTTACTTTAATTATTTAATAATGTCTTTGTATAGAGTGGCAAAAGGCAAAACCACAAATGGGAAATTTGAGTTGCCTGACTTTCTATCTATATGATTGCAGCATAGACTATGTATCACTATTTCTGTGATTTTCTAAAATGCTAAATTCTAGATCTACCCCACACAAATTAAATCAGAATGTCCTGGGTTGATGCTTAGGAGGTTAAATTGGAGAACCCTTATTTTAACTGATATACCTTATACCATCTCTAGCTTGCCCACAATACCTAGTATAATGGAAATGCTAAGTAAATAGTTGTTATGTTGTATCCTTTAGGAAATAATGACCAAAATAAATTGAGTACTGGCATATTTATCTTTTTCAAATATTATTGATCTGTAGTAGGTTGAATCCATGAACAAGGAATCCACAGATGTACGGGGCCAGCAATATTTGTCATCCAATTAACCTTTTGTATTAATGTGTCTGATGGGAGAGATCATAATTTCCAAAGACTTGACTATAACAATGGGAGATATCTGAAATGGTGTGAAAACATAGAATTATTGTCAGATGAACAGGGATTAACTTAAATGGAAAAACTTTCATCAGACTGACTTATGCAAAATTTCACACATAATGACTCCATTCTCAAAACAATATGTGAGGCAGTTTCTATGGCTAAGATTATTTTACAGACAGGGGAAGTGAAGCATGGAGAGGTTATGCCCCTTGATTGGGAGGTACATCTAACATGCCTCCCAAGCTTTATCTGCAATTTCCAGCCTCACAATTTTCCTTAGTGTGTGGCTTCTAATAACTGAACATAGAATATTTGAACATGTGTGCCAATCTTATGGAATTCTCATTTTTAGTTTTATTGACCTAATTGTTTTGTAAAAGCTGAGAGACAATAAATGGATTTGCTTTCCTGGAAGTAGGCCCATTTTTGCTTGACAGGAGGCTCAAACAAGTCCCTTGATTCCAACCACTCATGAACAAAGGAACCCATCAGGCCTATTATCCCAGAAAGAAGGCAGAGTCTAGAGTCTGTCTTTCTGTTTGGAGTCAAACTAGCTAGGTGGCTTGTGGGGAATTCCTGGGAGGTAACCGCACATCCAGGTAGATCAACAGATACGGAGACAGGTGAGCAAGCAGTTGCCTTGTGCTTCAAATACTGAAAGGAAAGGCACCCAACATGGATATCCTGGAATTAGAGACTGGTTGTAGTTGGAATGAAGAGCACAAGAGACAGCCAAGCCAACTTAGCATTGTCCCTGCAAGGTGACTGAACCCTAATTCCACAGATACCTGATATCTGGAAAATATAGTTAGATTTAGAATATTGAGTTTTCCAGATGATTTTATGCATTTTTGTTTGTGTGCATATTTTTTGTTGTGTGCAAATGACACACAACAAATGAATATATAAAATGTCAAATGCATATATAGAATCACAAGTCATATGTACATACATATGCATATATATCATATGTCTATATATAGATATATAGATATTTTACATATTATGGGTTTTGTGGAGCAATGCAGCCTAGTTTTGTATGACCAGAAAGTGAATGCAGTTCTAACACAGTCTGTTTTCTTTCATCCCCTTTAGCTCTTTCCATATCTAACATATTTCAGAGAGCTGAGAATCCATCCTTTGTTTAATTTCCAACAAAGAAAAATTTTGTTGTGCATTGTATAGCATTAATATACTTTGTTATTTTTTTAAAACAAAAGATCAATTTTTATGTAGCTCTACTATCTAAGAAGTGAGAAATATTGTTTTTTTTTTCCTCTCATTTGTTGGAGTGACTCAAACCAATTCTAAAAAATATTAGAATAACTGCTCTGTTGGTGTTGGCTTAAAAATTACATTTAAGATGGATAAAAGTTCATAAAGACAGCATGCTTAAAAGGTCATCTTTTCCCTTTTAGTCTTTAAACCATTGACATTTTAGTAAGTTCACAAACCTGTCCAAAGTTAACAAGGTTTTACCTCTACAATACCTGTAAGAAATTAAATCAGTCATGGCTTACTACCCAATTTTATAGACTGCCCTACTTTTAAATCATTTGAAATCTCTTGTCAGATTTAAGAAAACAAGCTAACTAATCATTTAAAAATAATACCATTGGCAAAAAAATCACTATATAAGCATTTTATAGTATGTATGTTTTTCTGCTGACATTTAAAGACTGACTTAAACCTATCATTTACTGAGCTATGTCAATGAACCTAATAATGATGAATTAATACAATATTTCCCAGAATGAGTTTGTTAAAACTAAGGTTTTTCTATGCCACCCTATTTCTAACATTCTCTGAGAAAACCAAAGTCCTTTCTCAAATATATTTTGGAGATATGCTAGGAGAAATATAATAAAATAATAATTCCAATTTTTATATCTATGTAGTGAAGAATCATCAGACTTACTTGTTTTTGGAAATCCCTCTGCAAAATAAATCAATTAATGGGCTTCAAAGCCTTTGGCCTATGGAACTTATTTTAGGAAATTCTGAGGACCATGCATCTCCCAATGTGACTAATTTATAGCTGAAAAATAACCACCCAGAAGAATCTCATTTGTGATATTACAATTTTTTCATGAAAATTGGCATAAAGCTTAAGAATGAGACTACACTCAGCAATTTAAAAGCAATCACTATATTTTATCTAACACGAGTCTTCTAGCTTGACCTAAGTTAGCCTTCCTTTTCAATCACAATTCATTTGGCAAGGAAAATAGCTTCATATTTAATTTCACTTGCAACTTGATAATTATAACCATTGCCCTCAAAATAAGATGCAAGTAATTAAATAGCCTCCCAATAAGCCACCTGGTGGCTTAATTAGCTGTGTATGCAATTTTGAAGGTGAGATTAATTGCAAAAGTAAAAGGTACAATTTACAAAATGAAATCTGAAGCTGAAAAGTTCACCCCATATTCTTTGAATTTCTGTTGGTTGATTCAATCTCCAAATACCTGGATCCCATATTCTTCTGAAAGAAAAATACTAGAGTTACTAAGCATAGTTACATTTATTTCCATTGGGGGAAAAGAAAAGTGGAGTTTAAATAAACATGTGAGTAGGCAGTAATAACCTTTGAATAATTGTGTTTAGTCATCAGTATTTGCCAATAGTGGTCTCATACCAGAGATGTTGCCCTAAATGAGTTCAAATTGACTATGATGTGATAAGTAAATCTCCTTTAACATATTCATTATTTTGCTGTGGTTACTTCTTTAAAAATGCTATAGATTTAGGCATATAATATAAAAATATAGTGGACATAATAGCAAAATATTTATATTTGTAATTATTTTTTTCTCTTCCTGACTCCATCTGAAGTTATTTACTTATTTACTCATTTTACTAAGCATTTAATAAAGGGATAATTTTTAACTAGACTATTGTTCCAGTTCTTTATACTTTTATTTTGAGGTGAGCTTTTGCTAAATTTCTGAGGGTTTCCCTAAAATGTGGAGGCTAGCCTTCAACCTGTAATCCTCCTACTTTAGCCTCCCTAATCACTGGAATTATATAGGCACTTGCCACCAAGCCTAGCTTCCACCAGAAGTTTCCATGTGCTTTATGGATATTTTGAGTGAAATGAAATATTCTATCAG
Organism: Spermophilus citellus; assembly: GCF_964194105.1. Lineage (NCBI taxonomy): Eukaryota > Metazoa > Chordata > Mammalia > Rodentia > Sciuridae > Spermophilus > Spermophilus citellus. The sequence continues at coordinate 42,356,404 of NC_138188.1, forward strand.
AAATATAAATGAAATATTGTATTATAAATGTAAAAGAGATGATTGTACTTTATTACATTTTGAGCTATAAGGGTATAGCCAATGAAATATTTTAATTTAAAAAAATGAATTTCAAAGCCACTTTTCTTGGGAAGATATACAATGTTATAAATTCATTTAGCATTTATTTAATTTATCAAAAGTCATCGTCTGATGACTTATAGAATAAAATTTATCTTAGAGAATTTATCCCCTGTGCATAAGATGAAGATGGATAGGTCATAAAACCGCCTGCTCCAGGGTACAACAAGAGTATGATGTAAAGGAAAAGGAAAAGCCTACATACTCCTCCTCTCCTAGGAAATTTTGGGAAGAAGACAGGACCAGGAGAAGCAGAATCAGGTACCTAAATTCAGTACTACTACCTGGATTTCCGCAGAGACACAACCCTCAATGGAAGAGGCATTTCAGAGAAGTTCAAGGGAATTATCGAGGTGATATGTGTGTGGTCCCAGAGGCAGGAAGAAAAGTAAAGGAGTGTACCAACTGGGATTGTGGGCATGTGTACATAAAACAAGATGCTTCTGTGTTGGTGATCAGATTAAGGTCCTGGGTGGGACATTCCCAGGGAGGGTGGGAACACTGCCCACCCTCTTCACCTAGACCTTGCACTGTGCATCTGTTCCATTGGACTGTTCTTACAGTTTATCCTTTAGATAGACCAGAAGTGTTAATTAAGTATTTTAGTTTTGTGAGCTATTCTAGAAAATTATTGAACTTGAGTAGGGGCTTGTGACAACTGCCTGAATTTATAGCTGGTCAGAAAAGTCCCAGTGGTCTGGGATGTATGACTGGCATCTGAAGCAGACGATGGGGGGGGGGGGGGGCATGAATAGCAGTCTTGTGTGACTACTGAGCTCTTAACCCATGGGATCTGACTCTAACCCCAGGTAGCTACTCTCAGTACTGAATCAAGGAGATCCAGGCAGTGTCAGAAAATTGTTTAATATGGAAAACAAAAACACTGCACATAGTCTCAGAAATTCTGTGATTAAAAATGAATCCTAATAGGGACAAAGGTAGAGACTCAGAAGAGTCTCCTGAGCCAGCAAGATTCAAGGCACTGTAAAGAAAGGAAGGACTATGATATTTTAGGTTATTTTTATGGACTGGATTTGTCTCTGCAAAATTTATATGTTGAAGTCTTAACCTTGTTTACCTTGGGATGTGACTGCATTTAGAGATGGAGGTTTTGATGAGGTAAATACGTTAAGCTGAGTCGATTATGGTGGGTCCTAATCCAATATGAATGGTTTATTTAAAAGGAGAGATTGGGACCCATATACTTACCATGGGAGGACCAAAAATGGACAGTGTGAGGATTCAGCCATGGGCAAACGAAAAAGGGAAATCTTAGAAGAAACCAACCTTGCCAAATCTCTGACTTCACTTTTATGCTCCAGAACTGTAAGAAAATATATTTCTGCTGTTTAAGACATGCAGCCTATAGTACTTTGTTTTAACCACCTTAGTAAGCAGATCCACCAATTCCAAATGTCCTAGTTAGCAGTTGACTTGAAGAGGAAAAATAAAAATCATATAAAGCAAATATTTCTCAGCGGTTCTCGACCAATAGGTGCCTCCAAAATAGCAAAATACCAGAGGTTGTGCATTCTTCAAATGTCCAAGCTCTCTACCCCATTCATCAATGAGACATATTTGCAATAATAAACATTTAACCCCAAACACTCAACAACATCACAATAAAGTCCATGCCTGTGAATCTTAAAATGTAGTGCTTTAGGTAGCTTCCACTCACTACATGAGTGGAAGCTCATGATGGAGTTAAATAAAACATAGCAAATACATTGCATATTCTTTGCACTTCTAAGTATAGTATAATTAAAACTGAAAACCTGATTTGAAATACAAAACCAGTAATCTATAAGTAGAAGAGTCTGTAGATGTAGGAGAAAGGAGGGTAGAGCAATGAGCTAATTTTAAAAGAAAACTTTGAAAAGAACAGGGAGTGCAGAGGAAGAATGGAGATAGGTCTCATCTGATCATGAGAAGGCAGGGTGGGGCAATTTCTCTATCACTGCTGCTCTCTGGGAACACAAGCCTCTGGTAAATTTCTAGGTACAATCACTTTCCAGAAAGACAACTTCATTTTTTTGATGTTTCACTGCTCTTGGGATCTTAGGGAAGAAGAATCCAGTAGTGTTCATATTCTAGGAAAGCAGGAGGATAGAGAGTTTGTAGGTGAGGTAATCTGTGACTTAAAAGGGACAATAGGAGTACTCACCTGAAAATCAGGAGAGAAAGGCTGGGGTATTGCTCAGTGGTAGAACACTTGCCCAGGCTGCAAAAGGCCCTGACAGAATCCCCAGCACTATGAAAAAGAAAAGAAGCGAACAAACAAAAACAACAACAAATAAAACACAGGAAAGGAATATTCCAGGAAGATTAAATGAAAAAGATGATGAAAGTCTGGCAGTGTTAGGTAATTTGTAAGGATAGAATTACAATATCTGAATTAAGGCATGATTGAAACTGAGGGCTGGAATATACAAAAGAGCAGAATTAAGAAAATGAATTTAAGGAGTTTGGATTTTAAGCTAAAGGCATTGCCAAATTATTGAGCTCTTTCAAAGAGGGACATAAATGATCCAATTAGTGTTTAGAATGATTACTTTAAAAAAAAATATAGTACAATAGCTCACCCTTATTCTCAGAGTATTCATTCCAAAATACCAATGGATGCCTGAAACCATAGATTGCATCTAACCCTCTATATACTATGCTTTCCTATTAAGAAAATTAAAAATAAAAGAATAAACTACAATAAAGTTTAATTTCCAAAATAGGCAGAGTAAAGGATTAATAATAATAACTAATAGCAAAAGAAAGTAATTATAATATGAGAACATGATCTCTCTTCTCTCTCAAAATGTTTACTTGAACATAAGCACTGCAATAGCACACAGTTAATCTGTTATCACAGATAGATGCTAAGTGCCTGGCGGGCAGGTACTGTATACAGTGTGTACACGCTGAACAAAGGGACGATTCACATACTACTTGGGATAGCGCAAGATGGTGCAGGAATTCATCATGCTGCTTGGAATGGCACGTAAGGTAATATGTGTGAATCGTTTGATTTGTAAATATTTTGTAAAGTATTCCATTGAATATTTTCAGGCCTCAGTTGGTTGCAGGTAACTGAAAATTCTGAAAATAAAAACAAGAAGAAAGAAAAATAACTGTGAGACATAAACTAGATAATGGAAATTCATACTTGAATACAGGGAAATGAGAAAGGAGACTGTCTTAATACATAGGATGAGCGCTGAAGTCTGAAAAAAAGACATTTTTATCTTCACTCCAAAGCAATAAGTAGGCAAACACACGTACTTTGCAACCCCTCTTTACCTCTCTACCTAGAAGAACTCACTACTTGACCTTTCCTCTAAGACCAGATCTTTAACATCATCACTCCAGGACACCTGAGGCAATTGGATGCAATGTTAGTGTAGATTTATGTTCTCCCTTCTGCCCTTAGTATTTACACTCTCTTATTTTATTTCTATACTTATCTATATTATTCTCCACCCTCATGAACTCCAACTGCCAGTTCCTTTAAGGAGAAAATCATTCTGAAAATTACTGTGTGCACCTGGGTCAACATTTTCACCTTTTGGTACTCAGTAAATAGTTAATTAAGAAGCATATTCATACATCATTCTGATTGGTAGCTTTGGGTCAGAAAATAGTGTACTTTAATGGTTGACATTCAGAAGGCTACATGCAAATTATCTCAAGTTATATTTAAATGTAAATATGTGCATTGCATATTTAAATATATTTACATAATGTATATTTAATATATTTACATTGAAATTCAGCTGGGAATGAATTCTAAATGTGTTAAGTTGCTGACATTTTAATTCTACTGGCTTCCCTGTCTTTTGAGAAAGCTTCATGTTAGTGAATGTCACGGATAATACAAAATCAGCCATCTCTACACAGGCTGTATTATACTTACCTGGAAAGTGTTCTTACTAGGATCATAACTCTAACTTCCTATTACTACAAATTCACAAACACTTTATTAAAGAATAAAAAAATGTTATAATAAAAATCATTTTATAATTCAGCCTTGAGGCAAGAGACTCAGGAAATGGTAAATGTAATCCCTGGGGACATGTTCCATCATGAGATTAACAATTGCTAAGACAACCATACATCATTACAACAGACAAGGGTAGCATCCAACATGCAGGAATCATAAGCAGAACAACTGTGGGTGACACTTCATGCAGGGAAAACTGTGGACATCTTGTGGACGTGAGCACCTTGTTTGTTTTGGATGAAAATATAATCACCACCTCTAGAGATAAGGCAAAATGAAATATAAATCGTGCTCTATCCAAGGGATGTAGCTTTGCTGATCCTGGTTAGTCTGTACTGAAGGCACTGAATGGAAACTGAATACCCTGAAGTTAGTGATTAGATGCCGCACAGGCAGTGGTGCAGAACAGAATTTTCACTCATTTGATCTAAACGTTGTGCTGCTATTAGCCTCAAAGACAGTTTGTTTATGAACCTGATTTCCCTGGTAGCAAGAAGTAGTATGGGCTAAGCAATTTGGATTATGTTTAATACCTATTTTTCCTTCCCTTTTACACATGCTCCCATTTCTAAATGAGGATTGCAAAACAGATAATGGCATGCCACCTCATAGAAATTTAACACATGATAATTCTCTCCAAATTGTTTTGCAAACAACACACATATTGAGAGGTGTGGCCACCCACTGGATCTGCACTGTAGACAATTATGGTGCACATAATCATTTTATCCGAAGCTGAGCATTTCTGAAATAGTCAGAATCGCTCGCCTCTTAGGACTTTAAACAACTACTGGACTCACCTAATCATTCAGAAAGTGGCTACATTTTATGTGTATTGAGAATATAAAACAGGCTAGATTATATTAAGGAAAGAAAACTTCTCATCTTCATTGCTGTGGTGCATAGCGATGCCGCATACTAGTTAGTAAACAGTGAAAGTCAGAAAAGTCCAAATTTTAAAACAAAATCCTCATATGCCTTGTTTTATAGACTGACAATGGTTTTCTTGTTCTTTGCCTCAATGTCCTCATATTTAAAATAGAAATAAGAATATTTATACACAAGATTCAATTTGTAAAAGTTAATGTTGAACATTATTATATCAATTTGTAAATATTACCATACTATAAAGGTGAAATGTGTGTAGGTAATTTAGCAAAATAGGACTTCTCAACTTAATTGCTAACCTTATTAAAGTTGTATTTGCTTTTAGGACAGTAGTAAATACGTTAAAGTGTAATAATTATGTTGCTAAACAAAAATTGAAGAGATGACAGTATAAGAAGCTAAAATTCAAAATATGTTCACTTGTTATTAGTTCTTTTTCAAGGTTTACATAAAGCATCTTGATTTTTTTTCAAATTCTGTCATTTAGATTGGTAGCTATTAAACCAAAAAAAAAAAAATCAGCTAAAATAGAAATCATACCTAGTGCCAATACTGATTCCAAACTTTTCCCAATTCCTGTAACTTTATTCACATCCTTCCAAACTGAAAATAATTAGACAAGTTTTTAATAATAATCAAGTTAATCCAGATTTTTTGTTCAAGTGATGTACTAAAGACCAGAGAAATTTATATGAAGCAAAGTATTCTTATTTTTATCTGAAATTTATATGAAACAATTTAGATGAAGCAAAGTATTCTTATTTTTGATCTGTATTCACATTTTCAACATTTTAATTAAAAACTTGGCTATTCATTTTAGTGACTACAATCAAACTTTGCCAAATAATGACCATAATTGTATTTTACATTTTGATGGAGACTCTGTGCACTAATTTTCCATATTAATGGACTCATTAAATGTATTATAGTTATAAACACATTTAGATGCTGTCAAATTTAATTTCGTAAAAAGAAGAAATATGAGTCATAACATATTAAAATTCAAATTAACTCTAATTTGGCAAGTTAAAGAAAACTGAAACTACACAGAGAACATGAAAGGGGTATGCTTTAGAAAAGCATATTCATATTTCAAAAATTTTCTTGAAATCTCAGTACTTAAATTATCATGCCATTTTCCTAAGTAAAATTTATACACTAAAATATCTACTTGTATTCACTTTAGCCTTGCTTAAAAATAATAGCAATTCATACTTCCTATTAATTTTGACATAATTCAGTATGGTTTCAATTTTCAACCAAGTATTTCAAAGATCAGAACACTTAAAAACTAGAGAGTGAAATAATTGTTCTCATTAAATATTCCATTTCAATTTATTGGTAAAATACATAGAAAATTCTGTGACAGTCTGAAGTTAATAGAATATCCATTTGCCAAGTTATCTCATTTAAGCTATTATTGTTCTTATAACAAAAAGGACTTTTAATAAAATTTTGCTTAAAAAACATGACACCTGTGTGAGGAACTCTCTTTAGAGTGTAGACAGTATATGGAACAATTAGGATTTTCAATAAATTTTTGAATAAACAAAAATCCATACTTTTAATAATAAATTTATAAAACTCTGTAGTCTATATTCCCCTATTTATAGTGAATAATTAATTGCCTTTCATGACCAATATCTTTTTCAACCCTCAAAGATATAACAGGTTCTAGCCAGGCACAGTGGTATCTATAATCTCATCAACTCAGGAGGCTGATGCAGGAAGTTCACAAGTTCAAGAAGAGTATTAGCAACTTAGTAAGACCCTGTCTCAAAGTGAAAAAAAAAAAAAAAAGAGGTGCTGGGTATGTAGTTTATCCTAACCCAACCCTAACTCTACTGCGTTCAATCCTCAATAAAAAGAAATTTAAAAAAAAAGACAAGCCAAAAAAGAGAAATATAATAGATGCTTAATGAATACTTGTCAATTCCCTGCACAAGGGCACAAGCTAATGACTGACAGGAGGTTGAGGCCAGAGGATTGTAAGTTCAAGGGCAGCTGAGCAATTTATGAAGACCCTGTTTCAAAAAGTAAAATGGGTTAGGGATTGAGTGGTAGAGTGTTCTTTGGTCCAATTCCCAGTACTGAAAAATATAAATGAATAAATTAATAAATAGAATAAATACTGATAAATGGAAGGAAGAAATGGGAAAAAATAAAAGAGAAAAACAGGGAAAATGAGAATAAAGAGTTATAAAAAAGAAAAAAGAAAAATAGGAAAACTCATTTAGTTAAAATTACATATCTTACATTGATAGACTCTGCATGGGTAATGGTAATTTCCATTTCTATTTCTTACTTCTAAACAAAATAGTTTTCAAAAGGAAATATTTATGATATGTAATCACTTAAGGAATGAAATTTAGAAGTAACAGAACTTTAATATAAATAGCTTAGCTATTAAATAGATATAGTTAAGTTTAAAAATCATTTTATTATATGTATTTATTTTTCTGCCATATTAATATCAAATCAAAACAAAAGCATAATCATGGTAAAAATGAAACTGGATCATTGAATACACCCTTCACAGTATCTGATAAAATGTATTTAAAATGTTAAAATAAGTAAGGTGGAAATTAACCAATTAAAGGTAGTAACTACCTATAAACAAAGAAAAGTGATGGCTAAGAGATATAAACAAGTCTCTAGAACCCACCTCTATAAGGGAAGTAGATGAAAGAATATAAATAGCAAAATCTTGAAAGTTATTAGTGGTTGATATATTTAGAGAGAAATCCATGGAGATTATTGGCCAGCTTCAAGGGAAAATGTAATGGGAGGGGATGCAAAAGCAGAGCAAGATGGGAATACTGCAGTGGAATCGCCAGCCTTTCTTCCTGTCAATTCAAGTCTCAAAGAAATTGGGAATAAACTTGTTTATCTCAATTGTGCAGAAAGCTAAAGAGGAAGACAATAAACATGGTGTCAAAATTATTCCCAGCAATAAGGATGAATTTAGCAATTGTGATGAAAACAGAGAAAATTCACAAGACCCCCTGAATGTGCAGAAATCCCAGAGCAGAATTGTGAAGCATGCCCTGGTTGAAGTCTCCATGCTGCCGTCTTGCCCATGAAATCATTAACATCAAGATCCATACATTATTCAGCCTTTTCTTCTTCTCCCTGCTGGTTCCTGGAAGAGACGGCTGAAACTTATTGATACACACTCTGGGTTGGCTGTGTGATCTCAGCAAGACTTGGACAGATACGCTGAATTGGAGCAATGATCTGATGCTCCAGGAGAGTTCCTGAGAAGAAAAGTTACAGTCCTCAAACTATATGGGGTACATCCTAGTAAAGGACACTTACTAGAAGCAGCCACAGCAACAGGACCTCTTGCCAAGCTAATCTTTATTCTTTACACAGGTCCTCCAGCCACAGAAAACAAAAGAATAAAAGTCTTATCTCTTACTGTAACTATAAAATAAAGTACATAAAAATATTTTGCACTTGATGTTTTGAATGGGACCCCCAAAATTCATCTGCTGGAAACAATTCCAACACAACAACACTGGGATGTGTTTAGCTGGGGCCCTGGAGAATGGATTAATGCTGGTCTAACAAGGACTGGATGGATCAGGTCCTCTCTTCTCTGCACCTTGGTCTTGGATTTCCCAATTTTCAAGAATGTGAGAAAGTAAATGAATTTTCTTTATGAATTACCCAATCTACTGTATTTTGTTATAGATTCACTAATGGACTAAGAAAGATTATCCATTATTAGAACAAATTAGAAGTTTAATCTTATCAGTTCCTGGATTAGCATTCATTAGAGAAATGAATAATCTTCAAATTTCAGTTATTTAAAAAAATATTTCTATATTATTCATGTTATAGGATGCTTTTATCATGGACCTCTATAGGCTTATCTCTGTTTCTTGGGTCTTCTTATTATGAAATCCACTAAATATACCCTTCATAGTAAAATATATTTTAATTTTATTGCTTCCTAAAGGGGAAGAGAAATGAGTCAAACCACGTAATTCATTTAAAATATCTTCTATAAGGTAGCAAATGGAAAAACATGTGCTCATGTGCCATTGGCTAAAGAAAAACACATGCCCATTCCTATGATTGACATGAGGAGTTGGTGCATTCCACCTATAGGGAGGGTAGAAAAAAATCAAATGACAAAGAAGATGTGGCCACAGCACAGGGAGGAATCACTTTGGAAAACCATTCTAACTAGCATGCTCTCTTAACTATGAACAGATAACAGGAAAACTGTGTAAATACAAAGCCAAGAAAACCATACATAACTGATGATAATTCATAAAGAAAATACCATCTAGGAGTAGGAAAAAATTATTACAAACGTTTCATGCTTTACAATAAATCAATAGGAATAGCAATTAAATAAATTGAGATTCTAACAGAATTTTAAATAGGAAACCAATAAAATGAAAGTCTGGGAAGGTAAAAAAAAATTATGCAGGAAATCTTTCATCAACTGAAGGAAGCTTTAAGCACAAGGTTCAAGAGGACATGTCTTTTTAATGGCAGGGCAGAATAATCACTAAAATTTATAGTGCTTAAAATTAATTAATTATCTTATCTTTCAAGTAATGTTTATCAATTTCCAGCTATTTACTAGTGATTGCTTAGAGTGCTAAGGAGATAACATATCACCAAATAAAACAAATAAACTCCTGAATTCTAATTAGAGAAAATATCGCACTCAAGGATGAAGATAGAATTGTTTGAACATTTGTGAGAAAAAGCAAATAGCTTACATGAGGTAAAGAATAGATAGTAATTCTTGAAAGCAGAATCAATGTCTAAAGAGGGGAGCAAACATATATAGTATGCTGAATGAATGTAAGGAGATTATCCTTTATCTATGACATTATCACAGTCCTCCTATGAAATTGTTCACAAATTATTAATCTATTCTTTCCTAGATATTATTCCATTAAAATATTACCAACAATCATAAGGCATATGCAAGTGCAAGCTGCATCTTAAAAAAAAATTCTTACACTTAAAATCTTAATACTTATCTTCAATTCATTATATTCTCCCCCATTCTCAAGTTGACTTCATCTCTTTTTATGTTAATCTTTAAAATTATTCCTTGTCATAGCATTCACATCTCTTGTGCAAAGATTTATCTTTAATTCGGGGAAAGTCAACTGCCAACATAACAAATCTTATCACAACATTTTTTGAAGTTCTAAATTATGCTTTTGTATTTTACATAATCACATAGAATTTATAACAAATTCATATAGACCTTATTTGCACTTCAATTTGATGATCTTCTTAAGGTTCAAATTATTATTTAACTGCTACTCAGTTGTAAAAATAATCTTTTTTTAAAAATGAGAAATACAATATATAAATGCAAATAAATGCAAAATAAATTTATACTTTGTTATGGAATTCTAAATAATACAGAGGAAAAATCAAGTTGATTAGAAGAAATAAATAGGCAATGCCAACCAGGGTGCACCTAGGAATGCTAGTGAAATAAGGATGGAGGAGTTGGGGGGGGTGCAAGTTGTGATTGCAAAGCTGGACCAGGATGAGATGGGAAAAAGCAGTTCCTGACATCTGGGGATGAACCTTGCACTATTAGATATATGGCAGTGCCTTGCACTATTAGGTAGGTGGTAGTGCTTGCCTATTCAACAGAAACAAATTGACAGAACACTACCAACAGACAAAGCCACCCTGACCGTGATGGATGAAGACAAAAAGAAAACCATTTTGTACTCACATGTAAATATGACAAACTATGAGCATTGCTCAAACTATAAATATAGGCAGTCATCTCCTGTGCAGGAATATATAACTCAGCTCCTTTACTGGCTCAAACTTTAACATTGGTCCATTATTACTGCTTTATCAATAAGATAGATTGAGATGCCAATCAAAGTGTGCCCACACTCCTTGACAGCCTCCAAATGCAGATCAAAGTCCTGTTTCCTCAGCCCTTTCTAAAATCACTGAATGTCAACTCGAATCCTTATAATGAATCTTTGCAACACCCCTTTTCTCCAACATCTGATGGTTCGCCTTGGTGGGCATTGGCCCACCTTGAGATGAACATTAAACTCAATGATAGGTTTATCATTCCTGATTTTTGATGACTGAGTAATGGAAAGCAAGAGGTGCTAAAAGAAAAACAAATCTGAAAGAACATTTTTCCAAATGAATGGAAACATTAGAGGAGGGATCTGGAAAGAAAGGAAGTAGATGTAAAAAAAGTCCAGTACTTGAAGCTGAGATTATGGAGGAGCTGCCAGTTATTGATATCACCAAGTTTGGAGAATGGCAATGGGAACAGATCCCCTCCCTGCACCTCCTTACAGTGGTGGAAGGGAGAATAATGAGAAGGCAGGGCTCGGGAACTCTAAAAACAGATCATTACAAAGATCATTCACATGAAGAAACCACAAAGAGGAGTACTGACACAGGATGACATGGAATCAAAAATTAAAACCTGGGCTGGGGATGTGGCTCAAGTGTAGCGCGCTTGCCTAGCATGTGTGAGGCACTGGGTTCGATTCTCAGCACCACATAAAAGTAAAATAAAGATTTTAAAATAAATATTTTTAAAAAATTAAAACCTATAATTTATAAGTAGGTGCCAGTCTTTAGATAACCACAATATGGAAATTTATTATAGACTGGGAGCACCCTTGTCTGGGAAGCCACAGGGTGGTCCTTTGCAAAAACTCACATGTTGGTGGACCAAGATAGTAAAGTAAACATTTTAAAAGCGGAGGGGGCAGATTTTTTTTAAGTGATGGGCCAGAAGATACACAAATTCGTATCAAGTCATGGATACCTATTATGAGCAGTGACATTCTATGCACAATAGCAGTGGAAGTGGCAGGCAAGAGTTTAATGTGGCCACTGGAGGTGTCATGGGTCACCATGCTGCATCTTGACTTCATTTAATAGCTTTTAATGTGAGAATTGCATTTTGTAGAAAATAAGCTTTTGTATTATTATTTTATTTAAGTATAGTTTGTATTTATAATAAACATATTTCTCTCTCCAGAAGCAAAATATGAAAGATTTGTTATTTAAATATTGTAGCATCTTTCAGCACCACGTCCTGTTTTTCAAGCACAAGTTGTTGACTTAACACATTGAAATGTGAAAACCTAGAATTTATTTTACACTCTTACCTCTGTGCCATGAAGTACTGAACAAAATATTAAATGAGTTTTAGTTTATGTTTCTTAAAATAGGGCAATCACACTACTTTTAAGAAGAGTTGTAACTATTGAATGTATATAAGCACTGATGGTTATATAATAGATTTTTAAAAAATATTTGTTCATGTTCTCATTATTTCCATTCCTCTTTTTTTGTGGGCCAATGTGCATTTGATTGTAGCACTTGCCAAAAATCACATATGTATTTCAATTGTGGCATAGATGAGAGACTGCAAAGAAGATGCCATTGTTAAGGAAAAGACTACCCCACCAGACAGAAGAGATCTCCAGGTGGCCTTGAACCATCCCAGTTCCTATATCTCCTCCCTATTCTCCTTAAGAACTGTAGAATATGTTGGGACTTTAACATCTTAGAGAGAGGAGGAGCTAGCTGACACAGTATGGGTTCTATCTCAGTATCCCCTAAAAACAAGATGTCCTCTAGTATTTTATTTCAGCACTTACCACTGCCCTGATGTCTAAAATCCAGCTTTCTGGGGTGCTTGAGAAATAATGTAAGAGGGAAGGCTCATGCAGATAAGACTCTGTCCACCCCTGGGAACAGCCTTGGGGAATCAGATCACAGTGAATCCTGGGGACTTTTCTTACCCCTGCTGATTGCCTGTAAGTAACAAACCTGCTTCACCCAATTTGTGGTGTGTGTTGGGGGCGGGTGGCAGGTTATTCTGTCTTATGAGGCTCAGACACATTATTCACCAGTACTCATTGAGTCTACTTCAAAATATTGGCAAGGTTCAGTCTGATCGAACCTTTGTTCATTGGTGAAGCAGGAGGGCTGATAAATGTCCCCCAACCACCAATACTGCATGTGGCCCAGGGCAAGAGACATCAACATGGAGATAGGGATGAACTAGTAGTTAAAAGTATGGGGAAGGAAGGTGGAAAGTGGGACACATCTCCGCTGAACAGACACAAATTAGCTGGCTGTCTGGATTGGGGCACAAGAAAAGAATATGGAAACGGGGGAGAATTGTCCATAATATCTCCTGGTTGTTGAGCACTTATGAGAGTGTTTATTTTCAGGGGTATAAAGGATGGGATGTGGGTACACAGATCTTGTGGCACCTGAGAGGAAATAAGAAAGAGGTACTCCTGCAGTCTTTGGGGGTATCTAAGAGGAAATAAATACTTGCTCTCTGGCCTTCACAAGAAAACAGAACTTCTTATCGACACAGATATAGAGAAATGCCAGGGAAGTCTTATGTAGCCTGGATAGGGCTCTTGTTTGATAAGGGGACATGTAAGCTCCAAATGTCTTAGACTGCATGGTGCAGTCAGAAATAGGGCTATGGTCTCCAGATCCCCACCAGAGTCCAGCGGCCTATAACCTCATCAAGAAAAAAGGGGATAAACTAAAGTGATGAATTTTGAAGGGCTGGGGACAAATGCAGTGACCCATGATGCTTATTTGCTAATGGTGCTTAGTTGCTTGAGAGAAGAGCCCTTGGGGCCATTCCAGTTCCCTGAGACTGCAGCTGCCTCTACTAAGTGTGCTGTAGACACTGTCATTTTGGCTGCCCGTGGGACAGAACATCATTTCCATCTGAGTGCATATGCCTCCCCACAGCGAAGAATTTGAGCCATAACAAGCTGGTCATATCCATTCCTGCCTGCCACCTAATTACCTAATAGGTTATTCAAAAAAGCACTACTGCACACTTATTGTAGAATAGGACATCAGTTTGTCAATTCAAAACTTGTCACAGATAAAAATATTAGAGTCTACCCTATTACAATGGAACAAATCAGTTTGACTAAAAAGTCATCCTGGTCATGGAGACCAATAATGGGTTATCATAGGCTGAATACGAAGGACACTTGGGCATGCACCTCTTGTAGCCTGGGATGGACAAATGTAGGTTACTCGTGCGTACAATGGAAACATCATACCACCCTGGAGAGGAATCTGCATCATGTTTTTAAATACCCCTCAGGACTTCACTTAGACCAAGGAACATCTTTCACTGTACAAACAGCATGACAGTGGGTACAGTCTCAAGGAAAATAATGTATTTTTCATGCACCTTGTCATCTGTAGGCCAATAGAGCCATTGAATAATGGAACAGATCACTCACACAGCTACTGAAGAAAGGATATTTAAGTGACCTCATAGTAGAGTGGTACCTTCATCTAATCAGGACACTAAACACCACGCTGTTCCATAGAGGTGCGTGATACTGGCATATTGTCAAGAAACATTGAGCTTCAAGATGTGAAAGTTGTCTTCAAAGCTACTGATTAGCATGCGCTTCTCAATCCAATCTCAGGTTCCAAACCACTGTTTTTCCTCTAAAGTGCATGTCAGTCGGGTAGTTTGCTCTTCAGGCTGTCTTAGCACTCATACAGTCTGCTTCAACTCTGGTCTCAGTAGACCCTTCCTCTGAGTGACTCCCCTCTCTGGGATCCTACAGGGATGGGAGAAAAAGTCAAGGAATATCAAGGTGTTAGGTTCCCCCTAGTGGCTCTAGGCACATCTCTGCTCCTTCAGGAGATTAGGAAGCATTATGTTATCAGATGTGCCAAGTTTGTACAGAACATGACTCTTTTCCTGGATGGAAGCTGAAAGGTCTGGGTCAAGCACCAAGAGCAAGAGGGGCCCACACTGTTCGTAGTCTCAGGGCTTGGACATAGGACCCAACTTACTACATCAACTCATTCCAATCCCTACTTGATAGGTAGAATATATCTGAGACCCCAGGAGGGATAGGCAATAGCGGGTGCTGTCAGCCCACTTTTCCTTAAAGACATGGCAAGAGAAGCCTAGAAATCTAGTGCTTCCTTAAGTCCCCCAAGCTGTGGCCTCTCAAGGTAACCTGGCAAAGTGGTTGGTCTGTTAAATGAACCTTGTTCTACCAGCCCCCAGTGACCTTTTCATCCTGTGAGTGATGACCTACACTGCATTCCCAATGCCACAGTTGTACCATAGCCCAGGAGGATTACCCAGTGAGACTCTGACACTCACCACAGGAGCTATAGGTTCCCTGCTTTAACTTAACTAACTCTGTGGCAAGATGCCAACCACTGATTAGCATGACCACAACTGATTAGACTTTTATGCATTGGTAGATGCAACATATTCCTTTGACTATAAGCACAAGAAGTACCCCAGGGGCACCAAACAAAAACAAGAACTGAACTGGCTTTATTGCTCAGTAGGGGCTTTAGAACATTATAATAAAGGGAAAACCAAGGTCATGAAACTCTGCCTTTAAGGGCACATGTCTGGTAGACATCAACACATCCACATCTATGATGGACCACTGAACACTAAATGGGAGGTAGGGTGCTGTGTGTACCCATGGGTTGTACCTTTCTCTGTGGGCTGGATTAAGGTGACTTGAATATGGGACAGGAAACTTCATTCCTGTAAAGCTACAGGATGGTGGGGTCTTGTACATCCGTTATGATGGGGGTGCCCCAAGATATTAACTCTGTAGTGAAAAGCACCAATATTTTTTAGTTGTATTTGGCCACGATACCTTTATTTTATTTAATCATTTATTTTTTATGTGGTGCTGAGGATCAAACCCAGCACCTCGCATGTGCTAGGCGAGTGCTCTACGGCTGAGCCCCAACCCCACTCTAGAATTTCTTTAGCCCAACTGGGAGAAGTGTGTGACTGCTCACACCTCTGCTATGCCTGGGTAAACACGTCCAGTTGTCAAACACAAGAGGAGGTCTGGAGACAAGTGTATTTGCTGCAGACAGTGGGGTCACCGGAGAGATCCTTCGTTCTTTCTTGGTTTGTTGTCCAAACATGTCTTCTTTGACAACTTGGCCATTTTTTGTTGTCAAACCAACTCTCAAACACCTCCCTCACCATGACTTTTCAGACAAGATTTAGATTATTAATAATTAAATGAGACTGCTGAAATCACCATGTATAGAAATGCTCTTGCAACAAATATTTCTTAAATATAGTGGGTTGAATAGTGTCTTCTCTAAATATGTGCCTACATGCTAATTATCCTGTGGCTGCTGCAGTGTTATTGGAAATAGGACTTTAACTGATGTAATTCAGTTAAGGCTTTCAAGATGAGATCATTCTCAACTTAAAGTGAGTCCTAAATCCAATGGCTTGTGTACTTAAAGGGAGAGGGAGATGACCCAGAGAGACACAAGAGAAGCCATACGAAAATGGAAGTAGATATTGGAGTGATGCATCTGTAAGTTCAGGAATGCAAAGATTTGCCAGCAACTAGGAAAGAAGCATGGAAGATTCTCACTAGAAGCAAACAGAAGGAAACACTCCTGCTGAAACCTTCATTGTGGACCTCTGGATGAACTATGAAATATTTCTGGTGTTTTAAGTGAAATGTGTGGTAATTTGTTATTATCACCATAGGAAACTAATACAATAAAGAATGTCTATCATTTTCAGAAGCATTCCATTTTGCTCAATGACAGTACATAATTGCTCCTCCTAAAAATCCCTCAAATCAGTAAGTGGCATCATTATTCCAATTACTCAAGTCCTAAAATCTCGGATTTATTGTTAATTTGTCTCACACCTACAACTAATCGTTTCAAGTAAACCTGTCCACTAAACATTCAAAATACTCCAGAATTGTTTCTGTCAGCTTTTTCATTCCTGTGACTGAAAGATCTGAGAAGAACAGCTTAAAGGAGGAAAAGTTTATTTTGAATAACAATTTCAGAGGTTCAGTCCATGATTAGCTGACTGCATAGCTCTAGGCCCAAGGTGAGGCAGAAGCTTGAGCCAGGAGGGCCTTGCAGAAGAAATCAGCTCAGAATGTGATGGACAGGAAGCAGAGAGAGAGGTCTACTAGTCAGCTTTAAAACCTAATGTCATACCCCAGTCACATACTTCCCCCAGTCACATTCTACCTGCCTACAATATCCATTTAGTTAATCCTTATGAGTAGATTATCCCCACTGACTAGGTTGAAATTTTCATTTTCTAGTTATTTCACCTCTGAAAATTCTTGCATTGTCCCACTCATGTGTTTTGGGGGGACACCTCATATCTAAACCACAACGTTCTGTGCCTGCCTCCCAAAGTGCAGGTCTATCTCATAATGCAAAGTACTTTTAATCCATTTCTGGAAGACTGCACAGTGCCAAAAGTCCAAGTAAAATCTCATCTGAATCAAGGAAAACTCTTGGATGTTTTCTCCTGTAAGGATCTAGAGCAAGTCACAAATATGCAATATATAATGGCACCTTGTAAACCTTCCCATTCCACAAGGGAGAAATAGGGGCATAGAAGGACAGGAAGGGAACAAACCAAAATAGAAATTACTCTGGGAAAACAGGTCCTGTAACTCCGAGCTCAGCATTTGGAACACATGGCAATGTGTTGTTCTTTCCAAAGGGTCTATGTAGTTCTGCTCCGTGACCTTCCTTGGTTTATTTCTGCTTGATTCCTGCAGCTTTCCTCTGCAGTCATCCCCTACTACTGACACCTATTAATCTCAGGGTTCTCCACCAAAGCTGTGGCTTCCTTCTCTCATCCCCATGCATCACATTCTCTGGGGCCAACCACAAGGACTCCAATCCTGCTAAACTTAGCCTGGTATCTCAGACCTTCCTATGAAATCTGTGGAAGCTTCTATGAACCCATATCTCTAGCATCCTGCATTCATGCAGAACCAACCACACAGTTGATTGTCAGATCTGTCACCACTTTGAGCAGTAGCAAATCTTCCTGGGATCATGGCTGCAGCAACCTCAGAGTGCCTGGATGGCTGAGCAAAGTGGAACAACTTCCTAGGCTCCCCTGTACCATCAGGGTGCCCCTGGTCTCATCCTTGAGCCTGAGATGTTTGTGGTCTTGCCAATTCCTAAGATGTCTTCAAACCATCTTTCCTATTGTCTCTTTGAAAAACAACTTAGTATTGTTTTAGTGGCTGTGATCTTTTTAACAGTCACAATTTTCTTAATCCAAGTTTTACTCACACTTTTTTGGCCAGATTTTAAGTTTTTTAAATCTTTATTCTCTGCTTTCTGTTACTTATTATCATAGTAAACTTGGATTTAAAGCTTCCAGCTATTATCTATGCAACCCCTGAATGATATGCTGCTTTGAAATTTCCATTGCCAGATTAATTAGCCCATCACCTTTAAATTCAACGTCACAGAAATTCTCAGGTCATGGGCAAAATATAGACCAAAAATAGACTAAAATATAGACCTTCTTTGCCAAAATGTAAAACAAATGTCCTCTAGTTCAACTTCAAATAGATTTCTCCTTTTCCTCCGAAAACTCATGGATCCAGTCTCTACTGCTGACCGTTTTATCAGCATTCTGATCTTTGGGGCTCAAACCACAATTGCCCCTTCAGTTCTGCTTAAAACAACCTAAAACTTGTCTAGCTTTCATCTATTAACTTTTCAAAATGTCTCTGCTTTAAGCCAGTCCCAGAGGCTTTTGAACCACAGGGTCAGATTCTTCACAACCATGACCCCACTTCTCAATAATGGTTTCTGGTTTAGTTAGCTTTTCATCACTGCAACCAAAATACATGACAAGAACAATTTAGAGGAAGAAACATTTTGGCTCATAGATGGCTTCAGAGGTTCAGTCTGTGGTTGGCCAACTTCATCACTCTGGGATTAAGGTGAACATCATGGTGGAAGAAGATGGTAAAGAAAAACAACAAAGTATATGGCACCAGGAAGCAAAGAGAAAGCTCTGCTCACCATGAACAAAATATAAACCCCCAAATCATGTCCCTCAGTAACCTACCTTCTCTAGCAACATCCTACCTGCCTACAGTTACTGACTAGTTAATCAAAAAAGTGCATTGATGCACTGATTATGTTATACCTCTCATAATCTAATCATTTCATATCTGAACATTCGTGAATTGTCTCACATGTGAGCATTTGGGGGACTCCTCTAAGCTAAATCATAACAAGAATCTTCTGTTCATTCCCTTGCCATCATCTTACCCAAAGTAGCCATCATTTTTTGTTCAATGTATTAAAGCGCTCACAATTGCACTCATAATTATGTTTGCCATTCAAGGTCCATTCTCCCCCATCTTCCATACTTCCTGATCATCAGGACACTGACCTATATGTATTGTAGCAGATTTTTGCCCTCTGACTTGGGAAAAGTATCAGCATAACTTAGAGTGAAAATAAAATCAGGTCACTCGATTTATTTCTCTAACTCCTCCTGTGGATGGATTAGCTGAAGATTAGCAATATCTCTCTACCACAAACCACCACTTATTTAAGGGATTTTGATTTTGTTTAAAGCAAAAATGCCCATTGAATATAAGCAAAACACAAAAAACAAAACAAAACAAACAAACAAACAAAAAAAAACCAGCACTCTCTTATTAACTACTGTGCTGTCCATTTAACCATAATTTGTAGGGGTAATTCTTTTTTTCACCCTTTAACAAAAACTTCATTAATGCCCATTATTTAATGAGACTCTCTTATATAATAAAAAGTTGTCTACACATGTTGGTCAAAAAAAAGAAGAGAAGGAGAAGAAGAAGAAGAAAAGGAGGAGGAGGAGGAGGAGGAGGAGGAGGTAGTAGTAGTAGTGGTAGTGGCAATATTTCAGTCTTTAAAAGTCGTAATCTTCTAATAAGCATAGTTTTTAAAACAGTCCCCTAGAGAATTCCTGGAGATACTGTGCTCCTGTGATTGTGTTGGATGGTGGAGTTTACCTTAAGATGGAGAAATTAAGCCAGGCATGGCTGACTCCATGCTTTAAATCATACCTGTGTCTTTTGTTTTATTCTGCTTTACATGTTTGAGACTTTTAATGGTTCTTAGTACATGTGCCTTTGACATAGACAGTTAACTGTCAAGAAACCAGTCACTTCCACTCTCCCCATGTCCTGGTCCTATCCCCATAGGTGAACCATAGAGACCTTCCATCTGGATCACATTGCTCTAGAAGGCTGCCCTTTGGGGAGGGCTCTTTCCTAAATGGCCTCAGTCTGATTGCCTTCTGGAGTGTTCACTTTACAAAGGAAAGTCACGTTCCTGACCAGGCAAAATGATAGAAGTGTATCTGCTTCCCAAGTAAGCTTCTCTTCTCCTTAGTCATCATAGAGGAATTACTGTCCAATACTTCTTTGGTGACATTTTTCAAATGTGAATCTGTTTCCTGTCTGTGGAGTTCCCCAGACTTGGTAAATTTCAGTCTCTCATCTGGTCCTGTTGACAGAAGCCAGGCATGGACAGAAGCACTCCCTGCCTTTGAGAGAGGGTGGGAATCACGTTATACATAGGACTATCTTCATAAAAATTCTGGCAATTTTTTGCTATTGAGTGATTCTATGCACCCCTACCCCGAATTTATATGTTAAAATCTAACCTGAAAGTGATTGGATGGGACTCCTTTGAGAGGTGATTTTGTCAGGCAAGTAGAGTTCTCATGATTAATATTAGTGCCACTTTAAAAGACTCCAAAGAGCATCCTTGCCCTGCTTGCTATGTGAAGACACAGTGAGAAGACAAAGTCCATTAACCAGGAAGTAGACTCTCAGCAAACCTGGAATCTGATAGAGCTTTCTAGACTCTAGAATTATTAGAAATAAATTTCTACTTTTTTTATTTTTTTTATTTATTTTTTTTTAATTTATTGTTGGTCGTTCAAAACATTACATAGTTCTTAATATACCATATTTCACAGTTTGATTCAAGTGGGTTATGAACTCCCATTTTTACCCCGTATACAGATTGCTGTATCACATCAGTTACACTTCCATTGATTTACATATTGCCATTCTAGTGACTGATGTATTCTGCTGTCTATCCTATTCTCTACTATCCCCCTTCCCCTCCCCTCCAATCCCCTCCCCTTTTCTCTCTCTACCCCCTCTACTGTAAATCATTTCTTCACTTGTATTATTTTTCTCCTACCCCTCCTTTCCTCTTATATGTAATTTTGTATAACCCTGAGGCTCACCTTCCAATTCCATGCGATTTCCCTTCTCTCTCCCTTTCCCTCCCACCTATCATCCCTGTTTAATGTTAATCTTCTTCTCAAGCTCTTCATCCCTACCCTGTCCTTGGTTACTCCCTTTATATCAAAGAAGTCATTTGGCATTTGTTTTTTAAGGATTGTTGGGGCATTTTGTGAATGGAGTAGTTGTCCTCATTTCCGTTTCAGAGGATTTGTCGCTGATATACAAGAATGTATTTGATTTATGCGTGTTGATTTTATATCCTGCCACTTTGCTGAATTCATTTATTAGCTCTAATAGTTTCTTTGTAGACCCTTTTGGGTCTGTTAGGTATAGAATCATATCATTTGCAAATAGTGATAACTTAAGTTCTTCTTTTCCTATTTTTATGCCTTTAATTTCTTTCGTCTGTCTAATTGCTCTGACCAGTGTTTCGAGGACTATGTTGAACAGAAGTGGTGAGAGAGGGCATCCCTGTCTTGTACCAGATCTTAGAGGGAATGCCTTCAATTTTTCTCCATTCAGAATGATGCTGGCCTGTGGCTTATCATAGATTGCTTTTACAATGTTGAGGTATGATCCTGTTATCCCTAATTTTTCTAGAGTTTTGAACATAAAGGGATGCTGTACTTTGTCAAATGCTTTTTCTGCATCTATCGAGATGATCATATGGTCCTTATTTCATCTCACTCCAGTAAGATTGGCAGCCATTAGGAAGTCCAACAACAACAAGTGCTGGCGAGGATGCGGGGAAAAGGGTACACTTGTTCATTGTTGGTGGGACTGCAAATTGGTGCAGCCAATTTGGAAAGCAGTATGGAGATTTCTTGGAAAGCTGGGAATGGAACTACCATTTGACCCAGCTATTCCCCTTCTCGGTCTATTCCCTAAAGACCTAATAAGAGCATGCTACAGGGACACTGCTACATTGATGTTCATAGCAGCACAATTCACGATAGCAAGATTGTGGAACCAACCTAGATGCCCTTCAATAGATGAATGGATAAAAAAATGTGGCATTTATACACAATGGAGTATTACTCTGCATTAAGAAATGACAAAATCATAGAATTTGGAGGGAAATGGATGGCATTAGAGCAGATTATGCTAAGCAAAGCTAGCCAATCCTTAAATTTCTACTTTTTATAAGCCAGCCAGTCTATGTCATTTGATTGTAGCAGTTCCAACAGAATCAATAAGTTTTCAAAACATTAAATGAAAATTTGACTAAAACTGGCCCAAAAAGTTTTAAATCATTCCTTTTGTTTGTTTTCTTTTTGCAGTTCTGAGAATCAGTTCCTTTGAAGGTCTAACAGTGGTCTGAAACCTCATTTTGTAGTATGGAAGAAGATGTAACTGTCTACTGCTTTGTCTTTTGTGTTTTGCTGAAGAGAGAAAAAGAGTGTTCTTTTAATTGGCATCATCAATATTAACTTTGGTTTGGTCTTTTTACAGTTAGATTAGAATCATCCTAGTGACAAAGATTATTTTTTAAAAAATACAGTCACAGTTCACAAATCACCTTCTACATGTCAGGCACTATGTTAGGATGGAATCTTCCGACCACACTGCTCAGTAGACATTATTCCTATTGGGCAAATAAAAACAGGAAGAACAGGGAAGAGAAGCAAATGTGCAAGGTTACAAACATTTGTCAGTAATGACTGAATCTTCTAAAAAAAGCAAGAGTTCTTTTGCAGGATGATTCCATGTTGCATGAATGCATGTGGCTTTCAGTCTCTCCTTCTCAAAGCCTCAGTTTGAAATCAGTTCTGTTTGAGGGTGAAAGACCTGAGCTGAGATCTCATACACCTTGCAGTTTAAATCCCCATTCGTCCACTAGTGAGTTTTATGATTTGGTACAAATTACTTAAATGCCCCAACACTCAGTTTTTTTTATCTACAATCATGGAAAATTTAAATAAAACTCCCCTAAATCCTTTATTATTGCAAAGAAATTTAAAGGGATAATGTAAGATAAGAAAAAATACACAAAGCTCCCAATGTGATAGATATCATCATCATCATCATCACTCTATTAAAGATATAAGATGTAGAATAATTCACGTAGGCTTTGGAATCAGGAGAAATGAGAGGGATTCTTGGCTTTGGCAAACTCTGACTTTGAACATATTTCCTAATATTTATAGTCTTCAGTGTCTGAATCATAAAATGTCTTTGATGATAATATTTACCCTTCCAGATTGTTGGAAGGATTTAAGATAATCTGTTTTAAGTGTCCAGCATAGACACTCTATAAAGGCTAACCTACTATTCTTCTTAGCCTGTAAATGCCTGTTCAATACTTAGGCACACAAATGTCTGAATGTGCCACTTGGAAATTCAATAGGGCCTATTGTAGGGTGTTTGAAAGCCATCTTGAACACTGTCAAAGAAAACTATTGATTGTTTCCTGGATATTTCAGGTATGTTGCTCCAACACTATCTGAAATAAAACAGCCTAACAAAACATTACAGCATATTTTGTCCTTGACATTGCTATCCTAACATGTGTAATTTGTTATGAGCAGTCCTGACTAGAGGGTTTTTAGCCCTCTCAGTAATTTGCTTTTGGTATTAGAAAGTTCTTGTAACCTTCTGATATGGTTTGGATGCAGTTTGAATGTGTTCCCAAAGATTCATGTGCTAGAAGATTGGTCCCCAGTGATTCTGAGAGCTGCTGGGAACTTTAAGAAGTTGGGCTTCAGATGTCCTTGCAAGGGATTACTGTAGTTCTTTCTGAATCCTGAGTAGTTTCCATGAAGTCAAGTAATTAAGGAAAGAAATGACCCAGGATTTTGCCTCCCCCCTGGTTTCCTATCTGCCCAGGTGATCTCTTATGTATATGTTCCCTCCATTATTATAACATCTGTCCCAAGGCCCACATCTTCTTCCTAAGAAAAGAATGTAATCTATGTTTCTGGGATAAAGTTTGCAATCTCTGTGGTCCTATTAACATGTGAAGGGTTGTGTCATGATATGCAACATAGAGAGCTATTAAAATTGTTGTAACTTCTTCTCACAGAAAACTTCCTTTCCATTTTTAACTTTCCACATTAAGTTTTAATATTTGTAGTGTATCCAGTAGATCAGATATAGTTTAAAGCTTTCCCTGGGGCAGAGGGAGGATGGGGGAAATGCAGAATAATTCTTTTTTAAAATAAGAAATGTTTACCTCTTCTTTGTGTTTATCTAGACATGATATTAAATAACTAGAAACACATTTCATTTATGTCACATAATTTTAAATCTTTAAGAATTTATTTTTCTTTATCAAAATCTTATGTGTGTTCTTTTATCAGATATTGTGTTTTACAGATCATAGAGAGCTGGCAGTGTTGCTTAGTGGTGGATTGCATAGTCAAATTGCACAAGTCTAGGAGTTAATGCCTAACAGTAAAAACAAAGAAGAGAGAAAACAAAAACATATGCAAAAAAAATATTTCAAAGGATTTGAAAAGTTCATAATATAGGCAACCAGTTACAGTTTGAATCTTGAATGACCCCCAAAGTCTCATGTTTGAAGACTTAGTCCCCAACTGAGTAATGACCAGAGGTGGCACATTTGGGAAGTGATGGGACCATGAGGACTCAAACCTTATCAGTGAATTGACTCATTTGATGCATTAATAATTAATTTGATGAGCTGAATGTACTACTTGGAGGTGGAGGAAATTGTATGCAGGTGGTGCATTATCTGGAGGAAGTAGGTCACCTGGGAACATGTCCTTAGGAACTACATCTTTTCCCCGGCCCCTTCCTTCCTCTATCCCCACCCCTGCTTCCTGATGCCATGAGCTGAGAAGTTTCCCTCTGCTATGAATTTGCCTTGACATTCTGCCTTGACTGAGCCCCAAAGCATTAGAACAGGAAGACCATGTACTAAAACCTCTTAAATCATAGTTTTACCTCTTTAAGTTGCTTATTTGGTCATAGCAATAAAATACTTAACACAAAACCTTAGTCAGCAATTCATAATGAAAGTAAATGAAAAGGGAAAAGGGCAAGACTGAATATAATATAAAACAAAGAAAATTATTAGAAAGGCAAATCTCAAATATAATTGCTGCAATGGGTGGGCATTTTCTAATTCTTAAACATTTTAAAATAACAACATAAAAATATGAAAGTATTTTAAGCAAAAAAAACCCCTTATTTTCCATAATATAGTTCATGACCCACTAATTGACATTTAATCTTGAAATAGCCTTTCCAGTGAAATGTTATTGCTATATTCCTTTCTTCAAATAAGTTATCATGGGAAAATGAAGTGATATGTATTCTAGAGGTGTTTTATCTCCTGTGTTTCCAACTGAGGGCTTTGCATTGTAGTGTGATTTCCCCAATATTATTAAATCTGACTCTCCACTTACAATTTGCAATTATGCCTAATTTTGCAGATTCTCTATAAAGGTTCTTCTTTTTTTAAACCTTTCATAATTCAATAAGAAGCTGTAGATTTGCCAGAATTTCCTTTACATTTGGAAAGAAATCAACATTGGAAAAAGTTTAGCAGCTGGCACTAATGAAATAAAATTGAATTAACTTAGTGAAATTGAATATATTCAATGAAAATAGGGCTGTACAATGGCACCAGTTGGTCTCTTTACTGAATTAAATGTAATTTTGAAAATATGTTTCACTGTATATTATGTTTTGTTAATCTCACAATAGAATTCCTCAAAAAAACTGTCACTCTTACGATTTCAGAGAAAATAAATCTTGGGACCACAGAATATAGCTTTTAGGTTCAGGAATACTCTCTGCTATGGATTGATTTATGTTTTTGTCTCATGTCATTTTATCAAAATGCTCTTCAATATATTTGACAAGCAGTACTTATTAGGCAATAAGTGATGCCTCATAAATAACATTTTCATTATTCCAGATACCCACCGGGTAATTTGGTGATTACATTCAAACTGTCTTCTCGTTTTAAAAAGTGCACAATTGCAGAACTATTTTGGGAGGGCAGTTTTATTTTTTTCTCAAGTCTATCGCACATATATTAAAGGTATTTAAAATTTTTAAAGTGAAATCACTTTTTAAATTTTCATTCATCACATGTGTTCATAGCTATGCATCTAAAGTAAACAAATATTGTGTCCAGGGATCTTAAAGAAATTTTTTTATTATCACATTTAAGATCCTGGGAACATCTCATAGCTAGAGGAATTTTACATAGAGCCTAATTTCTTTCTCTCTCTCTCTCTCTCTCTCTCTCTCTCTCTCTCTCTCTCTCTTTCTCTCTCTCCATTTTGAATGAATCATGGAGTACTTTTCATGTCTCAGGAAATCCTAACTCCCCAGCTACATAACCTGTATTCCCAAAACAGTGATTTGAAAAAACAACATCATTTATTTTTCTCTCATTTCTGCAATTTGGGAAGGT
>NC_138188.1:42383091-42471676 GCF_964194105.1 Spermophilus citellus
TGGGAATTGTTTCTTGTAATGCTTTCACCACCCTCTGGACTACTGATCTTGTTCTGAGTCACCCTTCCTGTTCTAAGAAATAGTGTGTCTGCAATTTTCTGAAGTCAGCTTCCTACCCACAGACTCATGGGAATCTAAGGCAGCATTTCATTTTGTAATGTCTCTGACATTGCCTGCAAAAGTCTGATGCAATTTCTTCAAAAACTTTTAAGCTTTTTGCTCATCAATTTATATTCCACTCTGATAGACAAAAACTATATTTCAAGGTGAACCCTTCTCTACTTCCTACTCCACATTAAATTTCTGCAAGGAAATGGCCCCAGCTTTCCTAAAAGCTCTACTGTTTAAGAGTTGGAGAAACATACTCTTCCTAAAGGACTCTGAAAGGGTCTATGAAGCATCAACTCTAAGTGTTTCTGAGGTCTGAAGGATCTCACAGATCTACACTGAATGAGGTTTTTATCTGGAAACCATTTCTTAATTTTAGAATAGCCTGCCATCTGCAAAGCATGGAAATGAGAAACAGTGTTCTGATATAATTCCAAGCCCATTAATTCCTGTTGTATTTATAATTCTATAACGACTTAAAAGTTAATTTTTGCTTAGAAAAGTACTAATGTTTTTTTTGTTGTTGTTTTGTTTTTAATCTCTCTGCTGCTTGAACTCCTATACTCTGTATCCATATTATCTTTGTCTGCATCAAGTAAACCAAGTACATTTCCTATCCTCTGCCTCAGTGCAGGTGGACAGTGACGGAGAATCTTTCCCATGCCATCATAAGGGTCCTTTTTCCTTCATCCTCTGATAGCATTTCCTTGCTTTCCACTAAGTCTTTGCTGCAAACACTGTATCAATGTTTCCTTTGGCTTTTGGTAGCAATTCTCCATCAGTTATTTGGGGGTATCACCCACCACAATTACAAAGCCAATCTTACTTCCTTAGGTTGTTATGACAGCAGTATTCCACCCAGGCTACCGAAATCCGATCCCGTGATTTATTTCTATGAAACACTGTTCCCACATTTCAATTGCTGAAAACAACAATAGTCCATTGCCTTACTTATAAATATAAATCTGAGCAGGGATTGCTGGAAAGTGGGTGCTGGAGGACATCCTGGAACCTGGGTCTGTGGGGCTCAGACTCTATTCTTTTCCACACAGGTTTCGCCACAGATATCTAGGATATCCTCATGATGTGGCAACCAGGTTCAAAGTACAAGTGTTCCAAAGAGAATCAGGCAGATAAAGCATTGAATTTTAGGTTCTAGTCTGAAAAGGCATTTCCATTATTATCATTAGCCTGCCATTGTTCTGGAGGAAGAAAGAACAACCCAACCTCTTGATGAGAGGTCTCTCAAATCCACTTTGTGAAAACAGCAGGCCCAAGGGAAGTATTGTGGCCACTTTTGGAAAATGTGATCTGCCACATTGCATGGTTATTTTATGTCTTTGGTGCAGTAATATGATCATTAAACTATAGATATAATAGTGCAATGATGATTAGTTAGAATATAATATTTTTCCTGTGGATCTGTTTATTTTATCCAATTTATTGGCCTTCTATTTTTCCCCCTGTGTGCTTTCTCCTTCACACAAAAAGATATCAACTTTGATTGCATCTGCAGTTAGAGGAAATGTTCATTTTCTGGATTTTAACAAAACTTGTTACTTACTTTTTCTAACTTATGTAAGGAGTAATAAAAGGCTTATCACATATTTCTACAACACAAGATGCTAGATGATGAACATGGATTTTAATATACTATATATACAAATATTCCCTTCCTTCTTGAAGTTAAAAATGAGTTTTAACAACTTTCATTTTTAAAAAAAGTAAGTATTAACGTTTAGCTTATATCTTGGAAATTATGTCATTATTTTATTTTCATACAATTTAAGGTCTGTAACACAAATATAGTAAATTTCTGCCAAATGGATGGTTTAAGTCAAAATGGGACTTGACTTCTTGAAATTCTTTTCTGCAAGTGTAGAACATTTAATTTAAATAAAGAATCTACATTGACTTTAAAGATATTTACCACATGGAAATTTTACTAACAATGTTCAATAGTAAAGTTAATACCTCAGAAACTGAACACACACACGTACATATATTCAGGCATATATAACATATATGGTTATGTAGGTGTGTATTTATAACTCTCTTTATCCATGGGAAATTGGTTTTAGGACCTCCTTTGGATTCCAAATCCCACAGATGCTCAAGTTCTTTATATAAAATGATGTAGTATTCGCCTATCATCTGTGCAAATCCTCCCACGTACTTTAAATAATCTCCAGATCATCTATGAGAACAAATATAATATAAATGCTATATACATGGTTGATACACTGTTTTCCTTATGGATAATGTTTTTCTTGAATAATGACAAGAAAAAGAAAAACATTTTACATGGTCAGTACAAATGTGCTTTAGATCTGAGATTGGTTGAACCTCGATGTGAAACCAGCAGATGTGGAACCCCAAAATGCAGAGGCCAATCGTGTGTGTGTGTGTTTGTGTGTGTGTGTGTGTGTGTGTGTCTTATAACAATTCCTTCAAAGAGTGAAAAACATTTTCTTTCTGCGAAAAAAGATCAGACCCCAATATAGGCTTAGCAGTTACAAAATTATTATTTACATGTGTTGCTTTCAATCTCTTTTATAGATCTCTGTATACAAAAATATTATCTTGAACAAAATAATGGAATTTTCCTCTTCAATGTGAAAACTGAGCTTGTTTTTTGCAGCACCAGCACTCAATTCAGGATTGAATTCGAGATAAGCACAGAGATATTTTCAGCTGAAAGGAGATGATTGTTTCCTTGTTCTTGAGGCTTGTTAAACATGGCAGCATGTAAGGAGCTGAAAACCACACCAAGTGTTCCCTGAGCAGTGAGTGGCAGGATACTTATCTTTCACATAATCCTGAATTTATCTAAGGGAAAAATAGAATAAATCTCATCCTGAATAGATAATCAGACAGGCTGCAGCTCATAAAGTTCTACTCTTTTACAAAAGCCGGATTCTCATGATTAACAGAAAATTCAGAGAAAGGGCCACTTATCCAAACATACACTTGTGTTGAAAAGAGAAAAAAAAATTACTAATTTTTATCTGCAGTTTTTCTAGGAGATTTTTAAGACTTGATATTCTACCTCACTCTCAAACCCTATCAGTAGTTAAAATATTTCAAAATTTTCTTTTATAACAAGATTTTTCTGAAGATTTTGCTTCCTTTTGAAGCCAAGAGTCTTCTCCCTTGAATTGAGAAGGTCCTGAGAGGATAGCTCCCATTTCTCCCAGAGCCTTGGAACTGACTCCCATGAGGACAAAGTCAACTAGTAGGACAGTTGCTGAATCCATTTAGCATTTCCCAAGTGTCCAGAGCAGAGAGTCAGTTATGATCTTTGAAGTGAGCAGAGACAGAGGCGATGTTTTTCTTGGAAATTCCTCAGTGCAAAGGTACAGATTGAAGATTTCCCAGTTGCTATTGTGACATCTTGTTCAAAAGGGGGTTCTGCGCCAGCCACAGAGCTGTTCAGCTGTTGAACTCAAGTTCAAATGCCAGCTACCGGGTTTGGAGAGTTATGGTACAACCTGATTATAATTAGGCTGCATAGACAGTTATCTTCACTTTTGAGTGCTTTGAAGAAACTTTCTCATAATAAATCCTTTTAATGATATAACCTAAACAATCAACATGCTGAGCTGACCTGTGGTCACAGCACTCCATCTGAGTGTGGTACCCACTGGACCCAGCTTTTTCTGTATTTGTGAGTCTGTTTGTTTTTTTCTAATCTCCCAGTGCCCCTGGTCCAGGTACCTGAATTAACCCATCATACAGGTCTCAACACCCAAGTACTTAGCCACAGTTACTTTCTATTTTCTTGAAAGTAGCCCTGGAATTTACCTTTCAGCTCACATTCCCAGTTAAGAGCTCATCTCCTGTTGAGCCCACAGATTTCTACAAGGAGCCAGAGATTTATGTGTTCTTTGGCCAAGTCTCCATAGAGATGTTAAATGGTTTCCCATGAAATAGCTTATTTTAAATAATGGTAATCATTTCTGTAGCACTTCCTAGAATGTTTTTCCTTTCATCTTCAAGAATTTATCACACCAATCTATACCTGTGAAGAAAGCAGCCTATTGATGATGTCAGATTTTTTTTCTTCATTAAAAGAGAAGTGAGGTCTTCCATGGAGCCCACCATTGATGAGCCAATTGGCCATCCATCAGCACAGCTGCCAGCACAGCTCCTCCTAGTCAGGGCTTTTTGCTTCTGTAAGTAAAGACAAAACCTTCAGCCTTCACTTGTCCCTGGCAGCTCATTGCAGAACACAAATTTTTGCTGCATTTCACCATTACTGACAAATTTTACAAAATGCTACAATATAGCTCTTATTCAGAAAACTTGATGACTCGTCAATTTGGACAGAAAAGCTGTCATTGACATGTCATGAATATGTCAACTTATGTTGCCAAGTGAGAGGGAAGTTTCATCAGTT
Organism: Spermophilus citellus; assembly: GCF_964194105.1. Classification (NCBI taxonomy): domain Eukaryota; kingdom Metazoa; phylum Chordata; class Mammalia; order Rodentia; family Sciuridae; genus Spermophilus; species Spermophilus citellus. The sequence continues at coordinate 42,387,599 of NC_138188.1, forward strand.
TCTTGTACAGAAGTTGCTTGGACATTTTTATCCCCTGTCTTGTAACATTCTGGCATCCTTAGTTCCTTGCCAACTGTGTGACTTTTCCTTTTCTGGGCAATAAGTTATGCTGCTAAATAATTTATTTCTTGAGTCTTTCAAGTGTGAATTTTAAACAACAGTTCAGCTTTATTTTGAGATTCTGTTCACTGTTTAAGTAATCAGCATCCCTACTTGTCAAATAACTTCGACTTTTTAATAAGTGGCTTTTCCATTTTGCTGGTGCTATTGATACATTTTAAAAATTGTTCTGCACAAATGATGTGTGATGGCAAAGGACAGCTGGGATGTCCAATCCCAATGACAAGTATCCTTCATTGTGATGACAGACTCCTATCTTATTATGTCCCTTGCTATATTATTATATGAAATGGTTTAAAGCATTGTGTTTATGTTTTTGACAGTAACCTAACCAGGAGTCAACTAGGCATAGAACTTTCTTTTTTCATCTCACCCATTTCCTTCAAAACCTGCTTCATTGGACCATCAGACATGCTTGTAAAGTAACAATGTTAATCAACAGAAGGACTTAATAAATAACTAAGAGAGAACATTTCAAAATATATAAAAACAATACATTTCCTTTCTAACCTACACAGTATGTACTTGGTAACCTTTACAACAGCAAAGCAGGGGGCAACTGAGTCATGGGAAGTAAAGTGCTTTCATTGGAATGGAAATTTCCCTGGGCTTCTCTCATTCCTGCAAAGTGGGTGGTCCACTTAGGAAGTCCCCTGGCTTCCTAAAGAGTAAGTCATGAGGACAGGCTGACCTCACCTGTGGAATCCCTGCTCTCTGAACTACTGTGCTCAGCAACCGTCAGTGGCTTCTCTGATCTCCTATCAAAAAACGAGTCAAACTAACATGTCCCTTCTGCTCATGGCTAGATGGGGCTAAAGGATTTCTAATAAAAATGCTAACAAGATGGCTTCCTCGCTGCCTCTGAATGGAAGTGCTGGCATTTTGTGAAACAGGAACTTCAAACAAATGCATTTGGCTTGTTCTGCTTTTTGTCATGTTCTCTCAAGGAACTTGGCATAAATGATGAAAATCACAGATTCCATAGAATCCCAGTAGAAGCTAAGTAATGATAGAGCAATTTCTACCTGTTATTGAGCAATTTGAAATGCTGTCATGAAGAGGCACTTCATTACTTGCTGGTTGTTTTAGTCATATTTGCACATTTCTCTGCTCTTCTGGAACTATGTCTATGAGTTCTTGCTAAATAATTCTTTCCTGAGCAGAATGAAATAGATCATAAGGAGAAGTAGCAAAAAAAAAAAAAAAAAAAAAATACTTACTCCATGCTCTTTAAGAGACAGCAAATCTAACTGGAGAAAAGATGGATGAATTCTGAAAAAAAAAAAATTAAAGAACTAAATGTAACAATAAGAGAAAGCCAAATGAAAGAAATACTTGGCCGTGCTAGGAAGAATGGCATGGAAACTCAGACCACAGACAGCAGAACACTATCAAAGTACAAATACAAACATTCTGACACCATCAGTTTGTCAATGTGGAAATTTACCAGAGCTTTGTGCTCCTAGAAAACATGGAAGGTTACAAATCTTCCAATTCCTTTGTCTTCTGGAAAGTGATTTACGCAAGGAAACACCTTCCAAAGGTCATAAGTAAGAATAGAACTTGTCCCTTTGTTAACCTTTGACAAGACCAGACAAGAACCCTCTATGTTCCCATTTTGACTCTCATAAATGAGTAGGTGAAATGTTCATGCCCATAGATCAATCTGGAACAAATGCCTTCTAACTTGACTCCCCTAAACTTAAGTCACACTTCTGCCCTCTCCGCAGGTCTTGGACCACAGATCTTACCTTTGAATTGTAGACAACCACTGTTGATGATCCTCTGTGAGAATCCCCTAACTCCAGGGAAAAATTTTCCCTGATCAACCTTTTGTTGATTTTGTTGATTCCCACTCCCACATAGCCAGTTTTGTTTTTGTTGTTGTTGTTGTTGTTGTTGTTGTTTTTAATCCTTGTTGACTCTTCTGCATTAAAAAAAATCCCTTCTGCCTTTGAAAGATCTTATGCAAACATTTCTCTAATTACCATGGCCTCTCCCACTTTACAAAAGTCCATTCTGTCTGCTGCAGTAGTCTTTTCCCATAGTCTTAATACTGTAATTTCAGTCTTTGTCCAATAATTCGGTCAAAATTTAAAAAAAAAGTTTTATTGCTTTGCTAGCAAAGAAGAAAGGCAATTAACTGATATCTCGGAGGCTGCCATTCTAAGTGCTAAGAAAAACAGAGCACTTTAGACAAAGAGTTGTAAAGTCTGTTTTCCAAGTATAAATGTCAGATGATCTAATTAATGTTCAATTTATATCGGAAGAGTTGTTGTTCCAGTTTCCAGGTCCAGAGTTTCTTTACTCTTGTGATCAGTGAACAGAGGGGCAGATAACTCAACTTTGGACATTAAAAAGGTTAATGTTTTTTTCCCCCACAGCTGAGGAGAGGAAGAGAGACGAAGACAGAAATAAAAATAATAGTTTCAAAATAAACCACCAGTGGTCAAGTAGCAAGGTTTATATTCAAAGCATGAAGTGAATAATTGTGACATGAGAAAGACCTCTATCACCATCTGTTCTTAACTAACTCTATATTTCTTTTATTATTTAACAAATTCTAGTGATTTCTAACACTAAAGACAGAGTTGAAATCTGGAAAAGCTTATGTGCAAAATACTCATTTCAATATTTTAACTAACAACACAATATTAGAAGTATCTCAAATTCTACCAAAGGGCTGGTTTTAAAAATGATCATATATCTATTCATTGTAAAAAGGAAAAAAAATGCCTACAAGTACTGATTAGTATCCAAAATATATTGCTAAATTAAAAAAAAAAAAACTTGTATGTGAGAAAGAATTACCAGCATTATTTGTGTAAATATCCTTATGTAGGAAGGGGAAAAGCTGGACTTACGTCAACCTATGGTAGGTCCATGGCTGAGGGCCCATGACAACAGACATATCAACAAGAGCAAAGCATAAAAATTTATTGAATTGAAGTACTATGTGGCAATGAAGCCTTCGGCACGACCTGGGACCTAAAGAAATAGGTAAAGCTATGTGTATTTTTAATACTAGTTTCAATGAAGAAGCAGATAGTCATGGAGACTTGTGACTGGATAAAAAAGTGTAACATAATGGTAGTAAACATGGCAAGCCCTGTTAGGGTCATCTCCATGACTATGTGTCTTTGGAAATAAGGGTGCTCCTTTCCTCAAAGTATGGGGAGTAGCTATGATAGGAGGTTCTCCTGACCCGTCTCAGGGGAAGATCAGAAAACCCTTACTAGGTTTTCTGACTGCTTCAGGGAAGAAGGGAGGGGTGGAAGGTGAATGTGACTCTCCCACTTCTGCAGTTTTCTCAAATGCTGTATTTTGGGTCACTGTGATCTGAACCCCATTACATACATATATTCACATGTACTGACACTGTACATATAGACACATATAAATGCATAAATATATGTACATATATAATAATATATATGTACATTTGTATACATGGTGATATTAGCTTCTAAAATATTAGCCAAGTAAAAATGTTATAATTATCTTTGTCTCTGGGAATAGGTATAGGTATGAAGGTGCAAAAGAAAATTTATTTTTAATTCCATAACTTTTGTACAATTAGAATATATTATTCTATTCATATATTAGCTTATTGCTTTTTCATAAAATGCCAGTTAAAAATGAATGTACTATAATAGACCAATTTTAAAAAAAATGAAAACAATATTCTGCCAAACTCCAAAACCTTCATTATTTCCATTATTCTATTAAATGAAATCTGATACTGGAAACCTTAATTCTTCTTCCTGATCCTTACAATATCACACTATTATGAGAGTTAAGGGAAAATTGCAATCCCAGAGAATCCAATTTTATACTTCTTTTTTATTAATATCACAATTTCTTTACATCTATTAAGTATCCAAGAAAAATTGATAATGCAATAAAATATTAACGGTAAGTGAAATGAGTACAAAATTATACAATGTTTCCAATAGGATGGTCAAAATAGTTTCATGTAAGCAAATTATTACTTTTTCTGAAAATCAAAACTTTATTAAAAATCAATTGCTTTGACTTTAGGTGGTAATATAAATATTTTTCTAATATCTACAATTACTTTTGTTTTTGCATTTCTGTGCACTAAATATAGTTTGATTTTTTTTTTTTTTTTTTTTTTTTTTTTACATTTTATGGGCTAGCTAAGCTTCCTGGAGGGGCATTGTCTCTTTGCAGAGATTTATGTGCTCTGAGTGGCAAGGTTGATAAGCACTTGCTGTTCAACAGTGTATTTAATACTGGGCCTCAGGACAGAAGAGCAATGAAGCATCTCCTACTCTTAGGTACAGTGGTTCTGCAACAATCATCAACAATCATCAACTGTTTCTTTACTGAAGAAATTTGCATCAAAATGCTTTGCCCACAGGGGACTCAGCATTCACTTTCCGCTCAATGCCCAAGGAAAACAGCTATTATGGTCATTTCACAGTCTTTCAAGGCAGAACAAAAAGAAAAGCAAAGAAAAGAAAGAGAAACACTATTGTAACAAGAATGGCAAGAGAAACAGAACTGTCTTAAAAGGAACATAATTCTGCCTTAAGGGATACTTGAAAGCATGACTGTCTAACAGTTATTATGAATTATTGATTTTTTTATGGGAAGCCATATTCATAGTAATGTTCAATAGGAATGTGGGAGACAAAGCTTTCTATTTTTATTATTTACCAACACTCCACTTTAACAAGAATCTCCTAAGTTGAATTAGTTACAATAACTCACCCTCCATACCTAATCACTCTCACAGATTGGTTCACCATTCCCCAAGTTCTCTCCCATCACCCTGATTGGCTTTCTACAAGAATCTTCCTAGATCCAGGTAGTCAAAGTTCCTCTTACTTCCAATAATGTCATTTAAGTAATTCTTCATTCTCTGACCCCCACCATGCTCCTTGAGTATAAATCTCACATTTCCTTAATATTTTCAGAGTTAAGCGAAAGTGTTTTTCTGAGCTGCAAAACTCTATTGTGGTACTAGAGACTACCACAATGGACTCAAGAACAAGAACAAAGTTTGCTTTACCACTTTATTTATTTATTTATTTATTTTTGCTTTACCATTTTAACACGTGTCATTTTTATAAGGCAGAGGCCTACCACAAAACTGAGGCAGCTACAGAGACTTCCCCGAAAACCCCAATTCTTTCAATCATGCCAGAAAGATTTCAGACATGTTGTCAGGTAAAAAGTTCAGGGAGAGATAGTGGAGAGAGGATATTAGAAAGAAGCCACGAGAGGACAAGACAAGGAGAGTCCTGTCCCTGTTTACAATAAATTCCATTACCATGACAACTTCCACCACTGAGGACTTATGGCTATGACACTCCCGACAAAGATTCAATATTTTAAAATGACCAGTTGGGGTGACATTGGTTGTGTTCTAATTAGGTTTTCTAAAGTAACCAATGGGGAGAAAACTGGAAAATATTCTAATCAAGTATGATAATGTAATCAATATGAGCAATTAGGGTAAGATCTTCAATTAGGTCCACATAAGGAAGAGAACATCCCACAGTTCAGGATATAAGGCCCTAATTTCCAGACACTGGGGCCTTGGGCCTCTCTTGCTTAGCCTACTCTGCTCTACCTAATGGAATGTTACTGATGCTATTGATGAGAATCAGGGCCCAGTTCTATTTCCTCAGATGTGAAGATTGAACACCCAGGAAATGCTGAGGCAAGAAGAACAAAGAAAGTTTTATTTAAAGGATAGAACAGAGACAGACATTTCTACAGAAAAGTGGATCAAGCACTTGTGTCCAAAGAAGTGGGGTATCCTGCTCCTTTTATACTTTTTAGAATTCCTTTATTCTCATGCTCTCCTTCTCCCCCATCCTGCCTGTGTGACAATTGACCCAAAATGTGGGCCAAAAGGTGAAGGTGGAGTGATAGATGGGCAGGAAGCAAAAGGCCCAAGAGGCATTCATTAACAGCTCCTTGTGGAGACAGGTCACCTTGGCAACGGGGGGAAGAGGAGGGCGACGGGCTTTAAAGATATCAGCATTTGATATCTTTATCAATTATCAATTATTTATCAATTATTTCTTTCCTTTTGAACCAGCCCCCCATCTCTCCTTTCAGAAACAAATATTTATTATTTACGCTGACTGTCCTTTCTGTCCCCCAGCCTCAGTATCTTCATCTTCAATTAATCTGTACTTTATCTTCTACTTCTGTGTGTCTTTCTCAATTCTTTGGGACACTAAGGACCTGGACTTTGACTGGACATCCCATGGTAACAATGACACTGGGGGTCACAAAGATAATTTTATTAGAATTGAGAGGAAAAGCATATGCTTTCAAGGAAGGGTGAGTCCTCTCAGAGAGGAGAGGAATGACATACCTCTCCTGCCCTCCAGTTTTATTGAGGGTGGCAGGGAAGTTTCCTAAAAGTCCCACCTAGGACCACATTTTAACTTTTGACTGACAGCATAGGAAAATGAACCACCATCAAGAGAGGGTGGCATAGTGCCCATAGCATAGGAGTTTTAAAGGAAATTGATGGATTTATTACTATTTGAATAGCCTTCAACAAGCTTTCCTTGTCAGGATCATGATATTTTAGTTGCTGGGTGAGTAGGGGTTTTGACAGTCTTGGTAATAAGGGAGGGTCCAGGTCACTTGGTAAGGTGTGATGTGATCTTAAAATAACGTATTCTTTAAGGGGATGTAATTAGGGCTCACCCATTCATGGATGCCTAGCTACCTAACATCATAAGTTGCTTTCTTTTTTCTTTAACACTGCAATTACTCTTTCAGACAAATAAATCAGCAAAGATTAAAGAAGAAGAAAGAGTATGTTTGATTTCACTAGAAACAGTTCCAATGTAATGCCATATTCCTTATAAGAGTGTTACTGATAACAATGAAGATAAAAATCAGGTGAAATAAAGTCACATATAGGAGATGCTGCAAATGTCAAATAATAGGCCTTCTCTATATGTGTTCATATAGAGAAGTACAAAACCAAAAAATGTAATGTGCTCAGTGCAGGGGAATTGGGTGGACCTTGGAAACCTCCAGACATGTCTGTTAGGTAGGTTAGTCAGCCACAAGCATGTGGAAAGGGGAAGGACCATGCAGGGCAGCAATGCACAGGAACACATCAGACATAAGTGTTCAGAAAAATCCAAACTGAGAGCACAGGGACCCTCACTGAGTAGGCAAGCCCCTGGAGAATGAGGGCCAGATACCCTAGTTTTCCAAGCCAGACATAACACCACCCTTTAAGGAACTATTACTTAGAATCATGGGCAACCTTATGGAAGTAGACAAGCTCTAGGAAAATGGGCCAAGTATGTCAAACCCCCACCCAGCCATAGTTGGTAAAAATCCCTAAGGGAACTACTAGTTACAGACCATATCACCACTATTTCTTATGATCCGGTCACCAGAACCCTCCCTCACCACTGAAACCATGTCACAACCACCCATGTGATTAGGTCATCGTGACCATCATGTAGAAAAGTCACTAAACGCTATACCAAGGCATAAAAAATAGCATGAAGAGTATGAGAACTTAAGGCAAGAACAAGGGGACTCAAAACTCTTAAAAATTCCTAACTCTGTAAGGGCCATGTCTGTTTCCCTGAAGTGACACATTCAGTCTGTCAAAAATGATCAGAAAAATTCTTCATCTTTTTTAATAAACTCCTTCCTGCTACCATGTGTGAGTTGTATGAAATCCTTCCTGTGAGTTCTAGTCAGCTTTCTGGTTGTTGTGACCAAAAGACCTGACAAAAACAATTAGAGGAGTTTATTTGGGGCTCGAGGTTTCAGAGGTCTCAGCCCATAGACACCTGGCTCTTTTGCTTTGCACCCAAGTTGTGAAAGAACATCATAGCAGAAGAGTGTGGTGGAGAAAAGCAGCTCAGGACCTGGCACGATTAAGCTGAGAGAGAGAAAGCTCTGCTCAACAAGAACAAACTACAAATCCCAAAGACATGCCCCCAAAGACTCACCTCCTCCATGTACCACCTAGTTAATCCCTATCAGTGGATTAACACACTGATTAAGTAAGGTTCTCACAACCCAATCATTTCACCTCTAAACCCTTTTGCAATGACTCATACGAGCTTTTGGAGACATCTCATATATTAAACCATAACAGTGAGATCACAAGAACCAGGGGCTAAAGATTCCATGGTGGCCCCAGCTCCACAGCACTCCTCCTGCATCAATGTCAACTGCAAAATAATAAGACTCAATTTTGCAAGACAGAACAGAAAATGTGAGCAAAGAGAAGCTTTGCAACTCACTTAGGATGCATTAAGAGTCTGCCTGGTTTATAAATATGGAACTGCCCTGGACAGTCAGACATTACTTCCCACCAGCCCAAGGGGAAACATGCAGAGTAGGGATGAGAATGGATTTTGTGACAGGCTAGGAACCAAGTCCCTGCTGACAGGCTCTCTCACTCCCTCTCCTCTCACACTCTCTTTTAACTACATGTTGTTAACCTAAAGGGAATGAGCATCACAGTTATATCCAAGGAAAAGAAGGAGACAGGCAAATATATGGACTATAAAAAGATACATCACAAAATCAGGCAGTAATCCTATTGTCTAAATATTGTAAAACTCCTTTCATCATAAAATATAAGCTGAAATATTTTATTTTCCAGCTTTATTCAGGTATCATTGACAAATGAGAATTTTATATATTTAAGAGGTACAACCTGATATGTGTGTGTTATTAGCACAGTCAAGTTATTGACATAGCCAAACCTCATGTAGTTAGCATTTTATTTCTCTGTGCTGCATAGTGAAAGTATTTGAGATCTATCTTCTTAGCAAATTTCAAGTATACAATACAATATTTTTATTATAGTCATCATGCTGTGCTAAGTTAGGTCTTAGACTCATTTGTCTCACATAATAGGAACTTTAATTCCATTTGATCAAAATATCTCCCCATTTTCCTCTCCTCCTCAACCATGGTAATATATATTCAATATATTATATATGTTATAATACATATAAAATGTTATGTAATATATATGTATATATGTAAAATACATATATACTGGTTTCAGCTGTTGTTTTATTTTCACATATTTTATTGGTGTTTTATAGTTGTACATAATGATGGGATTTGTTGCTACATATTCATACATGCACACAATATAACAATATAACTTGGCAAATATTACTCCCCGGTACTTCTGCCTCCTTCCCTGTCTCCCACTTGGTCCTCTTCCACCACTGATCTCCCTTTGATTTTCAGGAGTCCAAACCTGTAGTAGTTTTTTTTTTTTAAAGTTTTCAGTGGACACAACATCTTTATTTTATTTTTATGTGGTGCTGTGCATGCCAGGCAAGTGCGCTACTGCTTGAGCAACATCCCCAGCCCCAAGCCACATCCCTACCCCTGTAGTAGTTTTATATATATTTTTTTTTTGAGAAACTGCCTACTGTTTTCCATAACAGCTATATCAATTTACATTCCCACCAATAGTGTACCAGAGTTTCCCTCTTTCCAAATTCTTAACAACATTTATTATCTCCTGCCTTACTGATAAGAAAGCCAAGAATAATACTCCCATTTATAACAGCAACAAAAAATAACATTTTTTAGGAGTACATTTAAACAAAGAGATGAGAAATTTATAAAATGAAAAATATTAAGTATTGATTGAGGAATCATAGATAAATGAAAAATCATTTCATATTCAAGGATTGAAAGGGCTAAGGTTTTTAAAATATTCACACTATGCAAATAATTTTACAGATTAATGCAATATTTATCAAAATCCTGATGATGTTCATTAAAGAAAAGAAACCCTGAAATCATATGCAATTATATTTTAAAATTCTGAATAGCCAAAAGAAGGTCCAGGAATACAAACAAAGCAGAAGACATCACACTTCCTGATTTCAAAACATAATACAAACAAATAATAATTGATAGAGTATGGTCCTGGCATAAAACAGATGTAGACCATCAGAAAATAATAGAGAACTCAGAAATAAGGAAATACTTTAATGACTAACTGTTCTTAGACAAGGAAACCAAGAACACACGAAAAAGAATGTCTGATAGTCTTTTTAGTGTGTGGTGATGGGAAAGAAGGCTATCAATGTGCAGAAAGAAATTGGATTCTATCTCCCATCGTTTACAAAGCTTAACTCAAACTGGATGAAAATTTAAAATGTAACACCCCAAATTGTAAAACTACTGAAAAAAAAAAAAAACTCAAGTAAAAAGCTTCCTGATGTTGATCAGGGCAATGATTTTCTTTTGATTATGGGCAAAAGTATAGGGAGAAACAAAAAGATAAATGAGACTGTACCAAACTAAAGCACTTTTTCATGGTGAAGAAAACAATCAGCACAGTGAAAAATGCAACCTACAAAATGGGAGAAAATATTTTCAAACATTCTAACTGATAAATGGTTAATATTCAAAATGTATAAGAAACTCAAACAGCTCATTAGCAAAACCACAGATAATAAATTTTAGAATTGGGCAAGGACTTAACTAAAGACACACAAATGAGAAACAGGTTTATGAAAAGCCAATCAACATTGCTAACACTGGAGATAAGCAAATCAACACCACAGTGAGATATCACCTGATTCCTGGTGGCTCTCATTAAGTAGCTAAAATATTTCAAATGCTTAACTAAACTGATAAAGCAGAAAACTAGACTTTCTATCTGAAATAAAATTCAGCAAGTTTGTTAGTCAATTTTTCATTCATGTGATAAATACCTGAGATAATCAGCTTATAGAGAACTGTTTCTTTTGCTCAGTTTTGTAGGTTTGAGTCCATAATTTGCTTCTGGACTTACTACTGAGGCAACACATCATAGCAAGAGTGCATGGAAGAACTTGTAGCTCAGGGACAGGATGAAAAAGAAAGGGAGATGAAGAGCTGAGTTCCTATTACTTTCTTTGAGGCACACCGGATTTAAAAGAAATGGTAAAGTGTTTCCTGAAAAGTCCTATTTCATAGGTTAAGAAATAGTCTGAGATTCAGTATTTAAATAAGTTATTGAATTTAAAAAAATATGCATTTTCTGTAGAGTTTTATAGGCTTCTTGGGCACTCTAAACACAATTGTTTTCTGACTATGCTTTCCCCAGAGCCCTCAAAATAGTCAAATGGGTGTCATACTAAAAATTTCAATTTACCTGGAAATTCCCTCTATTCTCATTTTTTTCCTAATTTTCCTCAAAGCCTCATGGAGGACTTATTTGCATTCTACTTTATCTTAAACATGCAAGTTCATTTTGATACTGTGCTTTAATAGATTACAGAAATATTCAGAGTTTTTTATCCATTGCTATGTTCCTTCCATTAATTTCTATTCATTAATTTTCACATAGCAAGCTTTTTTTTAAGTAATTTTGATCATAAGGCCATGTTTTTTTCTCTGCTTCTCATTGTCTTAAAGTCTTAAATTCTTAACATAGTTTATGTGGCCTCTGGTCATCTTAGCAACCTCAAGATTATGTTTTGAATGTCTGTGTCCTTCTATAATTTATATCTGGAAACTTAGAACCACGGTGATAGTATTGAGAGGTGGGTCCCCCAGGAAAAGGTTAGGTTCTGAGAGCAGTACCATCATGGATGGGATTAATGCCCCTATAAAATAGATGTCAGACAGGTGCATGGCCTCTTTTGTCCCTTTCAGCATGTGAGGACATAGCATTTATCTGTTTTGGAGGGTTCAGCAACAAAGTTTTATCTTGGAAGAAGAGACTGGGCCCTTACTAGACACCAAGCCACCAGCACTTTGATCTCAGAATCCCCAGCTTCTCGAACTGTGAGAAATAAATTTATGTTGTTAATAAGTTAGTCAATTTGGGGCATTTTGTTACAATGGTTTAAATGTGTCAGCAAGCACTGTTTATACCACATCACTTTGAGTTCTGCGTTTTTTATTCTTAAAAAAAAAAAACAGTGCTTAGCATGTTTTTGTGTTTGTTTTTGTTTTTGCCTTGTTGCTTCTTAACTCCTTTGATAAATAAATAGTCCTCAATTTTCTAATAAGCTAGCTTACTAGTAATCCCCTCTATTATCTCCTTCAATCATCTTCAAGTTGGGGGTTCTCCTACAATGTATTCTCATGGATAAGTCCTTTTTTGTATAATAATTATCTAAACTATATTTAAAATTAACTCTATAATTCAATCATTCATTAAAACTTTACTCCTTTCTAAAATGAGTTTTAGAAACTAAATTTCATATGTGCTATAGTATCACTAAAGCCTCTACATTATGCCTTAAAGAGACACTGAGGAATACTTTTGAAGAATATTTTTTGAATAAACAAATAATATGAATCAATCCTTGCTTTAGCACATGCTGTAATCCCAGTGGCTTGGGAGGCTGAAGCAGGAATATTGCAAGTTCAAAGCCAGCCTCAGCAAATTAGGCCCTAAGCAACTCAGTGAGACCCTGTCTCTGGATTCCATCCCTGGTACCAAAACATGGTAATGATAAATAAAAGTTAAAATAAAAGTTAAAAAAATCTTAATCAGAAAATGATTAAGATTCGGGACTCTAAGAAAGTCAGAAAAACTGAAGGCATTCCCGCTAAAATCTGGAACAAGACAGGGATGCCCTCTCTCAACACTTCTATTTAATTTAGTCCTTGAAATACTAGCCAGAGCAATCAGACAGACAAAAGAAATTAAAGGCATAAAAATAGGAAAAGAAGAACTTAAAATATCACTATTTTTGGACGATATGATCCTATACCTAGAAGACCCAAAAGGGTCTACAAAGAAACTACTAGAACTAATAAATGAATTCAGTAAAGTGGCAGGATATAAAATCAACACGCATAAATCAAAGGCATTTCTGTATATCAGCAACAAAACTTCTGAAATGGAAATGAGGAAAACCACCCCATTCACAATATCCTCAAAAAAAATAAAATACTTGGGAATCAACCTAACAAAAGAGGTGAAAGATTTATACAATGAAAACTACAGAACCCTAAAGAGAGAGATAGAAGATCTTAGAAGATGGAAAAATGTACCCTGTTCATGAATAGGCAGAACCAACATCATCAAAATGGCAATATTACCCAAAGTTCTCTACAGGTTCAACGCAATGCCAATCAAAATCCCAATGGCATTTCTTATAGAAATAGATAAAGCTATCATGAAATTCATATGGAAAAATAAAAGACCCAGAATAGTAAAAGCAATTCTAAGCAGGAAGTGTGAATCAGGTGGTATAGCGATACCAGATTTCAAACTATATTACAGAGCAATAGTAACAAAAACAGCATGGTACTGGTACCAAAACAGGCAGGTGGACCAATGGTACAGAATAGAGGACACAGAGACCAATCTACAAAATTACAACTTTCTTATATTTGATAAAGGGGCTAAAGCATGCAATGGAGAAAGGATAGCATCTTCAACAAATGGTGCTGGGAAAACTGGAAATCCATAAGCAACAAAATGAAGCTGAACCCCTTTCTCTCACCATGCACAAAAGTTAATTCAAAATGGATCAAGGAGCTAGATATCAAATCAGAGACTCTGCACCTGATAGAAGAAAAAGTTGGCTCAGATCTACATATTGTGGGATCGGGCTCCAAATTCCTTAATAGGACGCCCATAGCCCAAGAGTTATATACAAGAATCAACAAATGGGACTTACTTAAACTAAAAAGTTTTTTCTCAGCAAGAGAAACAATAAGAGAGGTAAACAGGGAACCTACATCCTGGGAACAAATTTTTACTCCTCACACTTCAGATAGAGCCCTAATATCCAGAAGATACAAAGAACTCAAAAAATTAAACAATAAGATAACAAACAACCCTATCAACAAATGGGCCAAGGACCTGAACAGACACTTCTCAGAGGAGGACATACAATCAATCAAAGGGTATATGAAAAAACGCTCACCATCTCTAGCAGTCAGAGAAATGCAAATCAAAACCACCCTAAGATACCATCTCACTCCAGTAAGATTGGCAGCCATTATGAAGTCAAGTAACAATAAGTGCTGGCGAGGATGTGGAGAAAAGGGTACACTTGTACATTGCTGGTGGGACTGCAAATTGGTGCGGCCAATTTGGAAAGCAGTATGGAGATTCCTGGGAAAGCTGGGAATGGAACCACCATTTGACCCAGCTATTGCCCTTCTTGGACTATTCCCTGTTCATAGCAGCACAATTCACAATAGCTAGACTGTGGAACCAACCCAGATGCCCTTCAATAGATGAATGGATAAAAAAAAATGTGGCATTTATACACCATGGAATATTACGCAGCACTAAAAAATGACAAGATCATGGAATTTGCAGGGAAATGGATGGCACTAGAGCAGATTATGCTTAGTGAAGCTATCGAATCCCTAAAAAACAAATACCAAATGTCTTCTTTGATATAATGAGAGCAACTATGAACAGAGCAGGGAGGAAGAGCAGGAAGAAAAGATTAACTTTAAACAGAGACATGAGATGGGAGGGAAAGGGAGAGAAAAGGGAAATTGCATGGAAATGAAGGGAGACCCTCATTGCTATACAAAATTACATACAAGAGGTTGTGAGGGGAATGGGAAAATAAACAAGGAGAGAAATGAATTACAGTAGATGGGGTAGAGAGAGAAGATGTGAAGGAAGGGGAGGGGGGATTGTAGGGGATAGGAAAGGTAGCAGAATACAACAGTCATTAATATGGTATTATGTAAAAATGTGGATGTGTAACCGATGTGATTCTGCAACTTGTATTTGGGGTAAAAAAGGGGAGTTCATAACCCACTTGAATCAAATGTATGGAAGATGATATGTCATGAGCTTTGTAATGTTTTGAACAACCAATAAAAAAAAAAAGAAAGTCAGCCTGAATTTAAAACATGTCATTCTATAAAACAAGCTAAAATAAATTGTATCTACCTAGTATTCAAGAGGAGTTACTGAAATAGAGGTAATGAAAAGAAAAGGTAAGCAACCTTCTAACAGGCTTCCCACCCTGTTATCTTCTCTCTTTGGATGGATTAGACCTAGTGAGGAAATGACAACAATTATACTTCAAACAGCACAACAAAGTAGTGGTACATCATTTCTGAAATTAAGTTGTAAAAGACTACATTTTCTTTTTTTACTGA
Organism: Spermophilus citellus; assembly: GCF_964194105.1. Lineage (NCBI taxonomy): Eukaryota > Metazoa > Chordata > Mammalia > Rodentia > Sciuridae > Spermophilus > Spermophilus citellus. Next base: position 42,402,809 of record NC_138188.1, read on the forward strand.
AATCCCCTCTCTTTCTCCACAGGGTGAGGAACCAAGGGTGGTCTTCAGCCAATAGCTAGTAACACACAGAGGCTCTCAGTCCAGCCACCCCAAAGAAAGCGGATTTTGCCAACAACACTGAAGCAGTTTGCAAACAGATCCTGCCTCCAATTTATCTTGCGTGTGACATGATATACATGAGTGGTGGGAACATGCAGGTAAGGGAATAACTCTATGAACTGGGTGCACTGTGCTGACCCCATCATGCTTTCCTTTCTAAAAAGCAGTTTACCTGCAGACCTATCCAGCTTTAAGTGGACAAGGTATGTTACATTCCTCAGCAAACAATCTGTTATCCACAGGAGAAATGCAAGCCTAAGATGCCAGTAAGAAAAACACAAGTTACCCTGAAGGGAAGGACTTTTGTGACCTGTAGACCAACCAGATCCCAGAACTCAGGGAGAGAAGGATAATTCTCCCAACCATAAAATCTGTAAGAACACAATGCAGTTAGAACTGGCCAACAAGACCCAAAGCAACCTAGAGATGTCATGTGCAGTGGGGACCTGAAAGTCCAATGTCATCCTGCTGTCAATCAAAAGTCTAGAGGTGGACCTGGGAAGAACTTTCTGAAACTTCCCTGGCATCCTGGATAAAATTGAAGAGCAGAAGAGGCATGCCACCCTTCTCTCTCAGAGGATTCATTCTCTCCCTTGAGAGTGTCCTCTTTCCCTGCCCCTTCAATGAACTCATTCATACTACTCTGAGTGGCATGTCTGAAATCTCTCTTTTTTTTTTTTCTTTTTTAAACACATAGTCAGGATTTGTAGAGGAGGCCTCCAAGGCTGGCTTGGGTTTGTGGCAGGCTTCTACCCTGTAACAAGTGGACTGAAGCTGCAGTTCACACCCTGATTAAAGACTTATAAGAGACTCTGCACTAAGTCAAGCTCTATTCCTGACCCATGGGAACAGAGAGTTGCTAAAAATGTTTGTGCAAAGCTGCTAAGTTTGTAATTTGCTATATAGCAATAGAAGTGAACATGCAGGCTTTCCTAAGGAGACTTGTCAAGCTATTTAAAACATGGAAGCAAGAAATGGAAAAATTGGGTCTCTCATATGGAAGTTAACCTTTAAGGCACAACACAATATCCCTCTTATTTTAATTCCTGTAATATAATTAATATAATTTAATTCCTGGGCAGACAGCTATAAACACTCAGGTGAGTACCTTCCATTTTGCCCAGCATAATTCATAGAAATTTTACAATAGAATTACTGGTAAGTTATAAAATGCCCAAAAGTTAAATAAAAAATATATTTTATAATTAAAAACCCAAACTGACATTAAAACCCTCAAAGTCACATTCTTTGGTAGAAAATTAATAATAAGGGCTGGGGATGTGGCTCAAGTGGTAGTGCGCTCTCCTGGCATGCACAGGATGCTGGGTTCGATCCTCAGCACCACATAAAAAATAAAATAAAGATGTTGTGTCCACCGAAAACTAAAAAATACCAAAAAAATTTAAAAATTCTCTCTCTCTCTCAAAAAAGAAAAAGAAAATTTATAATAAAATGAATTAATGTGAAGCAGTTTTTTTCCTCTAAAATTTTATATCCTGCTCTGTGAAAGTGAAAGTAAAACATATTTTGATACCTGCATGTAAGTATGTCTCTTTATTTGACAGTTGTCTTAATTTGTTTATTGTTAATACAACAAAATAACTTAGGCTGGATAATTTATAGATAAGAAATGTTTATTTGGCTCACAATTCTGATGACTAGAAAGTCCAAACAACATGCTCTTCGTCCCTACTCTGTTCTTAGTTACTCTCCTTATATCAAAGAAGACATTTGGCATTTGTTTTTTTAGGGATTGGCTGGCTTCACTTAGCATAATCTGCTCTAATGCCATCCATTTCCCTCCAATTCTATGATTTTGTCATTTTTTAATGCAGAGTAATACTCCAAGAGCATGAGAAGAAGATTAACATTAAACAGGGATGAGAGGTGGGAGGGAAAGCGAGAGAGAAGGGAAATTGCATGGAAATGGAAGGAGACCCTCAGGGTTATACAAAATTACATACAAGAGGAAGTGAGGGGAATGGGAAAAATAATACAAGGGGGAGAAATGAATTACAGTAGAGGGGGTAGAGAGAGAAGAGGGGAAGGGGAGGGGAGGGGTGGGGGATAGTAGAGGATAGGAAAGGCAGCAGAATACAACAGACACTAGTATGGCAATATGTAAATCAATGGAAGTGTAACTGATGTGATTCTGCAATCTCTATACGGGGTAAAAATGGGAGTTCATAACCCACTTGAATCAAAGTGTGAAATATGATATGTCAAGAATTATGTAATGTTTTGAACAACCAACAATAAAAAAATTAAAAAATAAAAAAAAGAAAAAAAAGAAAGTCCAAATAACAGGTTGCCAGCATCTGGTAAGAGCCCCCGGGGCTGCATCAACACATTACAGAGAAGCAGAAAGGAAATGGTCAAGTGCAGAGGGATTGAACAAACGGGGTGGTTTTACTTTATAACAACCCAATCTATTGAGGACTGGCCCAGTCCTGGAGAATGACATGAATTCCCTCCAATAACTATGCCCCAATGACTAGTCACCTCCCACTAGGTTCCACCTGTTAGAGATCCACTGCCTGTCAACACCACCAAGTTTCAGGCACACAGACCCTTGCAGGACATACTCAAATCATAACTAGACAATAGATTTATCTTTAGCCTCTCCAAAGTTAAATGTACCACTACACACTTCCGGGGTACATTTCTGCTTAGAGTACTTTGCTAAGACTGCCATAACACCATGGTACCAACTGAGTGATTTAAGCAGTAGAATATTTTTTGAGGATGCCAAAAGTCTGACATCAAGGTATGAGCAGTTTGATTTTTTTTCTCACAGATTTTTTTTCCTTGGCTCATAGAAGGAATATTTTCCAGGTGTTTTCGCATCGTCTTCCCTCCATGTCTTAATCCCCTTTTCATGTGAGCATGTCAGTTATGTTAGCTTAGGGTCCATCTACATGAATGTAATTATTTGAAAGGCCTATCTCCACGCACTTTTGCATTCTGGGGTACTGAGTGTGAAGATTTCAACAAATGAATTTGGGGGGACACAATTCAGCCCATAAGTACTTTCAACCTTTCCTAATCTTTAACTATTACTTTATAACAACACTGTGTATGAACATGTCAAATCACTACCTACCTCTGTACCTCCTCCCACTATATCATAAAACAAGCAACACAATGGCAGAAATAACATTTTGTAAGAAAGGGAATTTTTGTTATTTCTGGTCAAAAGCCATAGGAAAAACAATTGAGAATAGTACTACAAAAGATATAGACGAGACAGAAGCAAGAAGAAAAGAAAATCACATCACTGCTTTGCTCTTATGAAGATTTTGACATTTTATTATCTATTTTCTTTTCCATTAGTTATAAATAGAAGTTTAATCAAGAAAAATCTCCTATCAGGACACAAATGTGTCCTGTTTTTCACAGTTTTGCAGAAAATCAAAGACTTAACCATCTACATTTCTGCTGTTAACTCTCCCTGATCTCATTTCCTCTGTGCCCTACTACAAAACACTAACTGTACAATGTGCTCTGTCCAATTCTGACATATCCCTGGGTACTTCAAGCCTTGGGCTTGTCTTAGATTACTAATGCACTGGAAGCTTATGTATTTCTTCCCATGATGTATTTTACTGAAGCAGTAAGGCTGGACTCACCCTGAAGAAGCAAAACAGACCTCAGCACCAGGGTTGAAAACAGAATCTGAAAAGGTTAATTTTTAAAATCTCTTAGCTTCTTTCTATGTGACCTTTCACTGGATCACTGACTTGAGAACTTACAAAATCAAAACTGTCTCTGCAGCCGGAGCCTCCTGAGGAAGCCCTCCTTCTCTGGAAATAGACCTTTACCCTTCGAAGGACGGTGCTTGCTGAGTGTGGAATCCTATACACAAACTATGCTGTGTTTCTTAATTGCAATAGATGTTTCCAACCATGCCTGTTTGAACCAGCTCCCTCAAAACAAGAGATTCAATCTCCTTGTGGAATTCCCCCCACCCAAGTTAGGTTCTTCTCCCTCCACAAAGCAAAAGATGGCAGATTCTCCACTCTTGACTCTCAACAAATTGCATCCTTTTGGTTACAGTACCGTACAGAGCACAGGGGAAGCAGGCATGCGGTGTAGGCCCTCAGGACACATAGGTATGACAGTCACAGCTTTCAATATTTAGGAGATTCAACCTGACACAAAAGAAAGATGGCAGCTGACAATGATACTGGCCTGTGTCTTCAGCTTCTCCCATTCCCATGGATGCAGGTAATTAAGCTCGATCAAAAGAGAAACACAAAGCACCCTGGGGTGGCTTCCAGATTTGGGGAGGAAGAGAAGTAAATGGCTCTCTCCCTGCTGCCGTGTAGAGGTCAATCAAGCACAAAGGGACTGTAGAGGAGTTGCTTAGACCAGTGCTGGTCAGCAGGGACCACTAAGAGTGCCGGCCTTCTGGTGTGACCAAGCCACGGGAAGACTCCAGACATGAGTTCAGACTTTTATAAGAACCTGAAAGACTACTTTTTTGTCTGCTGATGCTAATAAAAACATGACCTGCATGTGGAATGATTCCTTCTTTATTCAATTTTTAAAGTATTTCACTTTCATTATAATTTATTAAGCAGTGATCAATGACAAGTTGAAAATACAAATGCTAGGTCCCTTGCTACAGATGGCCCTCATTAGCCCACGCTCCAATACACATGCACTACCAAGCCCCTGATGTGGACAGGGAAGCACCAGAGAATGAGCTGTCTCTGGCAAACCATCAAGATCAGAAGTTAATCAATGTTTTTTCCTCTCTGGTGATTTGTCACTGTCTGCTCTTGCAGTATAACTTCTAGGGTATCCAAAGCAATTAGGAAACTCACCATTTTCTCTGTTTCACTTTTTTCTGTCTCTTAGCTTTGACTTCCTTCAGTTCATTTGTAGACCATTATACTTGTGGTCATCTGCTTTGAATTCTTTACCATCTGCCTTCCTGATTCCACACTGTCCAGATGAATCCAAGATGGAATCCCTAACCGTTCTTGGGAAAGCCTGGACTTCCCGAAAGGGACACTTCTACAACAAGTCACATCCTAAGGGATGTTAGATTGGCTGATGTTATTCTACTCTACTGAAATCTCTTCTATTTATTTGTAGTTTTTTTTTTGTTTTGTTTTGTTTTAATTAGCGTCTTGCAAATGGTGAGCTTCACTGAGGTATATTCCTATGTGAACATAGCAGAGTTAGGTCAAGTTCATTCCACTCTTTCCCTTTTCACAACCTTCCTCTCTTCCACTCAATTTCCTCCTTCTACTCTGCTGATCTCCTCTTCTATTTCCATGGGATCCCCCACCTTTTCCTTTTCTTTTTCTTATTTAGGTCCAGCTTTCACATATCAGAGAGAACATTCAGCCCTTGGTTTGGGGGGATTGACTTATTTCACTTAGCATTATGTTCTCCAGTCCCATTCATTTACTGGCAAATGCCATAATTTCATTCTTCTTTATGGCTGAGTAATACTTCCTTATGTATATATACCACATTTGTTTTTATCTATTTATCTGTTGACAAGCACCTAAGTTTCCTTCATACCTTGGCTATTGTGAATTATACTGCTATATATATTGATATGACTACATGCTTATAGTATGCTAATTTTGAATCTTTTTGCATGAAATATTTAAAGAATATATATATCTGGTAATAATAATAATAATAGAACATTATTTTTAAAAGATAAACACACTTCACAGAAGAGAAATAACAAATGTGAAAGGTGATTAGTAAGCAGAACAAAAAAAAAGTTAAAATTATGAAATAAAAATTCTACATTCAGATACAATGAAAACTAGAATGCCATCCATGTATTAGTTAAGGAACAACTGAAGCACTTAATAAATTTCTAGTGTGTGAAATTTAATATAACCATTATGAAAAGTATTTTTGTGCTAGTAGTGAACCTAAAGATGGGGCTATTTCATGTCCAGTAATTTCCTTTCTAGCCATTTGTCCTGGAGAAAAGCAACAGATTGTTCCCAGCAGCATCATTTGGAAGGACTAAGCCTTAAAGCAATTCTCTGCTGACAGGAGAATGGATAAATAAGATGTGGTAGTGTTTGTAATGAGGTGCACACAGCAACTGAACTAAGAGAAGAAGCATCTCACCCATAAAAAAAAAAAACATCAAAAACACTGTATTGACTAAAAGAAACATCAGAGAATAATGCATGGAATTCAGTTTCTGTAATATTTACAAAGTAAACAAATTAACAGGATAGTGTTAAGAATGGCTTGATACATTTTAAAGCAATAAAGACGAGAACAGTAAACACATAATTAAAATACTGCAAGGAAACAGGAATGCAGACAACACTGAAGAGTAAAACATTTATACGTTTAAGGTGTATGATGAGTGGGAGGATATTTTAAATTACCATTTTAAAACATAAATGTACATTACTTATTATTTACCTAATGTAATATAATTAACAATGATTTAAAAATGTAAAATATGCACGTTTTAAGAATCCAAAATATATATGACAATTTGTTTGGAACCTGAACATAAGCTCAAGAGTTCTGTCTTGAAATAAAATTCTTGCCTTATCTTTGCCAAACAGGATCCAGGACAAAACATGTTAAACTATGTGGTATAATTAAAATATGCAATGGATTATAATAAAAGTGTTTGAAGAGTTTTAGAATTAAATAAATTAAACTAATCACATTTGAATGCAAATCTATAAAGCTGCTTTTTAGAAGTTACTAATTTTCCAATTTGATGATATCTAAGTTGGTGATAATGCTATCCTGAGCCAACTTTCAGACAGCCTTTGTAATTCACCTTCCCATGCATATGAATACTTAGTGGATGAAAAGGAAAAGAAGCAGACAGAATTAAATAGAGAAAATGAAAAGTGGATTAATGAATAGAAGCTCATTTTAATAAGAAAAGTGATTTTAAACATAATCTAGATGATGAAATTTATTAAACAATAGTACTAGATTCTTCCATTGGAATTATTTGATTATAGAACAATAACCTCAGATGTTTTCTAACTGAAATTTCATGATTTTTTTTTAATGTTTGTTTTAAGTTTTACAATGGAAACAAAGGATATTTTATTTGAGTATATTTTGGCTTTCACCATTTCATGAGTTGACGTATCTATATGAGAGCCACAGAGAAGACAGAAGACCAATGTATTATTTTCATTTAAATTTATGTAATATTTTATATTATATATATAAATTGCACCATTGTGAATTATGTAAAAATAAGTTATAGTGGGTAAAATGATATTAAATACTATAGGAATAAGAATTTAAGAGAATAATTGGGCAACAGTTAAAAAGTTATTTTTTCATTAGCTTAGGATACATACCAACATGTAGATTGCTAAAGATTTACAATTTTATCTTTCAAGATTTCACAAAGATTCTCAGACTGAATTTTCTTCGTCTCATGAAATAAATTATGAAAATGAAGAGAATCATAAACATCATTTTAGAAAATGTCACTGAAATTTCTAATGACTCAATTTTCTAATTATTAATCACCAATCAACTAAATCCCAAAAACAAAAGTTAATTTTCTAACATCAAGGCTGGGTTGAGTTTTGCCTGTCTTCTGACCAGTTCATAGTTCTTTGGTAAATATCCCATTCTTTCCTTATTTGGTCATAACTTCTCCAATCATGGCCTTCTATGTAATTTAAAATGCTAACATTGCTATAATCAGCATCATTGGTAATATTGTAATAAAAAATATTCAGATTTTTTTAACAGGAACTAGAAATGGAGGCTTATCTATATCATAAGACCCAGAAGGATTTTTTATAGTTTAAGGTAAATCATCATATAAATTAAACTTAGGATAAAATTGAACTTAGAGACAAAATAGTTTGGGGGTGAATTAACGAATAAAAAGCAGGCATTGGGGCTGGGGATGTGGCTCAAGCGGTAGCCCGCTCGCCTGGCATGAGCGGGATGCTGGGTTCCATCCTCAGCACCACACAAAAATAAAATAAAGATGTTGTGTCCACCGAAACCTAAAAAATAAATATTAAAAATTTATCTATCTCTCTCTTTAAAAATAAAAAGCAGACACAAAGGAAATAATTATCACTGTTATTATATAATAACTATAATTTCAAGATCCCCTATAACAGAAAAAAGATAAAAATTTCTTAGGAAATAGCATATAAATTTAATAATTATAAGCATGTGTGGTTAAACATTTTTCTGTACACTCAAATTATTATAAATCAAGCCTATATTTATAGAAAAATTACTATGCATTGTCTAAATCACCAATTTATTTGTTCTGGTCTTGTAGAGATATATTTAATTTGATATAACAAATAATATCACAATAACAAATGTTTCATTTCTTTAGTTATTGATCCTGAGGCCAAAACAGCTGTTTAATATGACAAAATAACAGGTAAATTAGCAATTACAAACCATTATACTTTTTAAATAAGGATTACTAGTATACACTGCTAGGACTATAAAAAAAAACCCTTTGCATAGTTTTATAAGTTTAGCAAGATATTAAACTTGTTTGCTTAGGAAAGCAAAATCTCCCCCTAATGTGTTAGTAGCCAACTTTCTCCATTAATAGGTTGAATTAGGAGGTCTCTTAGAGCTTAAGCTAGTTACCATGATAGGCCTGGGAACTAGGTCAGCAGAATTGTTCACAAGCTATGGATATGGTGGGAGGAGACTTGCACAGCCTGGTCCCTTCAGATCTATTTGGAGAAGAATAACCAGTGATCTTGCAGGGGATTGTGGGACAGTGTCCATGAAGATTCAGATCTGTGGAGGAATATCATCCTCAAGAACCTAGGGCTGTTGTCAAACTTTATGGCCTTGAAAGCTGGCTTTTACTTACTGTGAGACCCTGGGTAGGTTCTTTTGTGCTCTTACCCATTTCCTGATGTATTTATTAGTCCTACCTCAGAATGGTCATGCTAAGGAAATGCAGCCATGCAAAAGCTTCAAGTGTATCTGATCAATATCAAAACGCTGACACGAATGAAATAAGATAGGGAGCAGATAACTTTAATGGGCATTCAATATTTACTTCCTTGAGATGTATGGAAATCGTGGAATAAATTGGAAAATATGTTTAATTTACAAAGAGACACAACAACTGAATTATGCATTAAATGCATTATAAACTCACCTAGTTCTCTACAACTGGTGAAATAATACCATTTAATAGAAGGTAATGCATTTAGATTCTTATACAGTATATTAAGATGGTCTCTGTAGAACTAAATAATGCACACACACATATGGAAATTATCTCCACACAAGTATAGGGATACCTAGAAAACACAGTCTTACTGATCTCAGGAACCAAGTAATCAGTTCCTAAAATAATCTGGTATCATTTTGGTTTCAAGGCATTTTGATTCATCAGCGTCATCATCCAGATTCAACTCTTTGTAAGTGAGATTTGTCTCCAGAAAGCTCATGGGTAATTCACAAATAATAAATATTAATTTTCCTATCCGCTCAATGAACAGTAAAATTAGGGTGATTTATAGGTAGGATTTCTTTTAAAGGACAAAAAGCCGTTCCTTTTCCAAAAAGCTTAATAAATGTCGCTATCATTCCTGATTTAAGAAACAGGCTTTCCTTTTCAGTGAAGAAGGTAGACAATGCAAACCCAATTATGCTTCTTTGACATAACAATTCCTTTAAACTAAGGACACTTGGGAAACAGCAGGCTCAGCAAAGGTGCTCTGACCTCCTGACTTTCTGAAAGCAAGAGATAAAACTTCCATGTGAAAGATGTCATCTCTGCGCTATGAGGAAAGAACACCACCAAAGACAGTGAGAGAATCAAAGCTGAAAGAATTCTACATGATCAGACATTTCAAATAAATCTTATCCTTTTGTCTCCCCACATATTTTTCTTACAATTGCTTCTGTTTCTTCAACTCAAAATATAAGAAATCCGTGTGTGCCACATCTTGGGATCTTTGTTTTCTTATGAGAACACCCATATATGTGTAAAATATCTGTAAGCTTTCCTCCTGTTAACCTGTTTATGTCACTTTAATTCCAGCAGGGAACCTTAGGAGAGTAGATGTAAGACTTTTCCCTTCTGTACATAGAAATATTACACATGTACATTTCTTTGAAATAAGTGTCATACCTAACCTTTTTGAGTATTATTGCTTAATATTGTAATGATAAAATGCAGAGAGTGACTAGTGAACTTTATTTTTGTTCCAAAATGTTTGCTTTCTTCCTCTAAGAGGATTATATAACAATGATGATTGCCAAATGACAGCCAGGGCTTCCTCTGGAATGACAAGTCCTTGCCTCCATCACTTTGGTCCATAACACTGGGCAGATGTGACACATGCCACATCTCAGTGGACTTGGGAAGTACTGTGCCTTTCTGCCTGCTCCTTTGCTGCTTTTCCTTGCCATAAAAACGTGTCCTGCAAAGTGACAACTTCTTCAGCCTGGATTCTGTGATAAGAAGACATAAAGAATCAAGTCACAATCTATCCATAGCAATCAATTCCTACTAAGAGCAAGAAATGCTCTCTTCTTTTGAAGTTTGCTGACTTTACGGGGTGTGGGTTAATACAACTTTATCCGGCAAACGCTCACAATTGCATCTTAATACCCATTTATATCTTAAAATTTCTTTTGGTACACATAAAAGTAACTTAAGTATAGTTTTGAGTATCTCTACAATCAAATAAAGAAAAAAAAAGCCAACACTCTGTTTAACAAGTAATAGGAAAGTTGAGAAAACTAGTAAAAGGAGTAAGTTTTAAATCTTAAGAGAAAGAACAGCTTCCACACTTTAAACTCTTATGACTCTTTTGACATAAACATAATCTCAATATTATAAAATCATACTTGATATTGAAACATTATAAAAATATTTCAGATGCTGTAAATTAAATTTGAGCAAATTTAAAAGCAAATATTATAACATGAAGAGTCATGAAATGTGGTTTTCTTCATAGGCAAGCCAGTAGGGTTTTAAACAAATACAAGAATTGGCCCAGTTGAAGAATTTTATAAGCCAGGGTTCAGACAAGGAAAGGAATAACGTCTTAATCTCTCTTCTTCCTTCTTCCTTCTTCCTTCTTCCTTCTTCCTTCTTCCTTCTTCCTTCTTCCTTCTTCCTTCTTCCTTCTTCCTTCTTCCTTCTCCTTCTCCTTCTCCTTCTCCTTCTCCTTCTCCTTCTCCTTCTCCTTCTCCTTCTCCTTCTCCTTCTCCTTCTCCTTCTTCTTCTTCTTCTTCTTCTTCTTCTTCTCCCTACAAAATAAACTTTGTCCTACAACATATTGGAGAAGTGAAAACAGAAGCATAAAAAAGAAGTTCTGTCCATCTGTACTGAAGAGGCATATTGGTGAGTTTCGGTTTCAGCAATTTGTTAATAGGATTCCCTCTGAAACCCAGATGTCCCTTGAGAATCTTGGCCCCATTGATCATCTCCTGAGGAAGGGGCGATGATTTGCCCCCAACTTATTGTCCAAGAAATACAATGATTCCCAAGTTCACTTTTAGACAATTCTTCATATCATTCCAGAGGAGGGCAGAAAGATCATTAGGGACAAATTCCTCCCAAAAAGCAATGTCCACTGTCTCTTAAAGAAAATGGAGAATCAATAAAGAATTTCAAGCAAATGAGTAATCTAATTTGATTTGCACTTTAGAAAGTTCACCTACTGGGAAGATAGAACATGATGTGAGCTGGCAGAAACTGGAAATAGTGAGATTAATTAAGGAAACAATTTCACCACTGAGAAGAAATGTTGTAGACCTGAAATAAGATAGTGATTTATTGAACAACAAGCACAAAACTACAGAATACCTCAGATCTACTTCCTTCTCAAGAACTTCCCTGCTTAGGCACAGTTTCAATCTCCTCTTAGTGTGAATCTCACATAAACTATTCTAAAAGATTTTGGTATTCCTTTTCTTTCAGCAACTGCAGATTGGAAGCACTTTCAGGAGAATCTGCATCCTTACACTTATTTGTGTCCTTCAGAGTATCAGACATTGATTATTTCAAATGGAGGATATTTCTTATGTCTTTATTAGTTTGGAATTTAAACATTATTAAGAGAGGACATTTATAGATATTGACCCCAGGGCCACATTGAAAGCTGATGAAATTATTGCAGTGAGCAAATGAACTAGCCACAGGATTAGAAGGCGTGAGGGAGCTGAATCCAGCCCACATGCCAAGTCATGGAATCAAGTCAAACCATTCTTTTGACCTTCTACCTGTTTTATTGAAAAAAACTCATTGGAATGGAAAATAGTACTTTAGTTCTACTGTTTGGGAAAATTTCTATTTGTAAGTGGGAAGAGTATCTTTTCTAAGTCACATGAATTTTTTTTTTTTATTGGTTGTTCACAACTTTACAAAGCTCTTGACATATCATATTTCATACATTAGATTGAAGTGGATTATGAACTCCCAATTTTACCCCAAATGCAGATTGCAGAATCATGTCAGTTACACATCCACAATTTTACATAATGCCCTATTAGTAACTGTTGTATTCTGCTACCTTTCCTATCCCCTACTATCCCCCCTCCTCTTTCCTCACATCTTCTCTCTCCACCCCATCTACTGTAATTCATTTCTCTCCTTATTTATTTTGCCATTCCCCTCACAGCCTCTTATATGTAATTTTGTATAGCAATGAGGGTCTCCCTTCATTTCCATGCAATTTCCCTTTTTTCTCTCTTTCCCTCCCATCTCATGTCTCTGTTTAAAATTAATCTTTTCTTCCTGCTCTTCCTCCCTACTCTGTTCATAGTTGCTCTCATTATATCAAAGAAGACATTTGGTATTTTTTTTAGGGATTGGCTAGCTTCACTAAGCATAATCTACTCTAGTGCCATCCATTTCCCTGCAAATTCCATGATTTTGTCATTTTTTAGTGCTGCGAAATATTCCATGGTGTATAAATGCCACATTTTTTTATCAATTCATCTATTGAAGGGCATCTGGGTTGGTTCCACAGTCTAGCTATTGTGAATTGTGCTGCTATGAACATCAATGTGGCCATATCCCTGTAGCATGCTCTTTTAAGGTCTGCAGGGAATAGTCCGAGAAGGGCAATAGAAGGGTCAAATGGTGGTTCCATTCCCAGCTTTCCCAGGAATCTCCAAACTGCTTTCCAAATTGGCCGCACCAATTTGCAGTCCCACCAGCAATGTACAAGTGTACCCTTTTCTCCACATCCTCGCCAGCACTTGTTGTTGTTTGACTTCATAGTGGCTGCCAATCTTACTGGAGTGAGATGGTATCTTAGGGTGGTTTTGATTTGCATTTCTCTGACTGCTAGAGATGGTGAGCATTTTTTCATGTACTTGTTGATTGATTGTATATCCTCCTCTGAGAAGTGTCTGTTCAGGTCCTTGGCCCATTTGTTGATTGGGTAATTTGTTATCTTATTGTCTAATTTTTTGAGTTCTTTGTATACTCTGGATATTAGGGCTCTATCTGAAGTGTGAGGAGTAAAAATTTGTTCCCAGGATGTAGGCTCCCTATTTACCTCTCTTATTGTTTCTCTTGCTGTGAAAAAACTTTTTAGTTTAAGTAAGTCCCAATTGTTGATTCTTGTTATTAACTCTTGTGCTATGGGTGTCCTATTAAGGAATTTGGAGCCCGACCCTACAATATGTAGATCGGGGCCAACTTTTTCTTCTATCAGACGCAGAGTCTCTGATTTGATATCAAGCTCCTTGATCCATTTTGAGTTAACTTTTGTGCATGGCGAGAGAAAGGGATTCAGTTTCATTTTGTTGCATATGGATTTCCAGTTTTCCCAACACCATTTGTTGAAGATGCTATCCTTCCTCCATTGCATGCTTTTAGCCCCTTTATCAAATATAAGATAGTTGTAACTTTGTGGATTAGTCTCTGTGTCCTCTATTCTATACCATTGGTCCACCCGCCTGTTTTGGTACCAGTACCATGCTGTTTTTGTCACTATTGCTCTGTAATATAGTTTGAAATCTGGTATCGCTATACTGCCTGATTCACACTTCCTGCTTAGAATTGCTTTTGCTATTCTGGGTCTTTTGTTTTTCCAAATGAATTTTATGATTGCTTTATCTATTTCTACAAGAAATGCCATTGGGATTTTGATTGGCATTGCATTAAACCTATAGAGAACTTTTGGTAATATCGCCATTTTGATGATGTTAGTTCTGCCTTTCCATGAACAGGGTATATTTTTCCATCTTCTGAGATCTTCTTCAATTTCTCTCTTTAGGGTTCTGTAGTTTTCATTGTATAAGTCTTTCACCTCTTTTGTTAGGTTGATTCCCATGTATTTTATTTTTTTTGAGGATATTGTGAATGGAGTGTTTTTCCTCATTTCCATTTCAGAAGTTTTGTCGCTGATATACAGAAATGCCTTTGATTTATGCGTATTGATTTTATATCCTGCCACTTTGCTGAATTCATTTATTAGTTCTAGTAGTTTCTTTGTAGATCCTTTTGGGTCTTCTAGGTATAGAATCATGTCATCCGCAAATAGTGATAATTTAAATTCTTCTTTTCCTATTTTTATGCCTTTAATTTCTTTTGTCTGTCTAATTGCTCTGGCTAGTATTTCAAGGACTAAATTAAATAGAAGTGGTGAGAGAGGGCATCCCTGTCTTGTTCCAGATTTTAGAGGGAATGCCTTCAACTTTTGTCCATTCAGAATGATGCTAGGCTGAGGCTTAGCATAGATAGCTTTTACAATGTCAAGGTAAGTTCCTGTTATCCCTAGTTTTTCTAATGTTTTGAACATAAAGGGATGCTGTACTTTGTCAAATGCTTTCTCTGCGTCTATCAAGATGATCATATGGTTCTTATCTTTAAGTCTATTGATGTGGAGAATAACATTTATTGATTTCCGTATATTGAACCATCCTTGCATCCCAGGGATGAATCCTACTTGATCATGGTGCACAATTTTTTTGATGTGTTTTTGTATTCGATTCGCCAGAATTTTATTGAGGATTTTTGCATCTAGGTTCACTAGAGATATTGGTCTGTAGTTTTCTTTCTTTGAGGTGTCTTTGTCTGGTTTCGGAATCATGGTGATGTTGGCCTCATAGAATGAATTTGGAAGTGATCCCTCTTTTTCTATTTCCTGAAATAACTTGAAAAGTATTGGTATTAATTCTTCTTTAAAGGTTTTGTAAAACTCCGCTGTATACCCATCCGGTCCTGGGCTTTTCTTGGTTGGTAGTCTTTTGATTGCTTCTTCAATTTCATCCATTGATATTGGTCTGTTCAAATTCTGTGTATCCTCCTGACTCAGTCTGGGCAAATCATATGACTTAAGAAATTTATCTATGTCTTCACTATCTTCTATTTTATTGGAATATAGGTTTTCAAAATAATTTCTAATTGTCTTCTGTATTTCTCTAGCATCTGTTGTGATATTGCTTTTTTCATCTCGTATGTTAGTAATTTGAGTTGTCTCTCTTCTTCTCTTCGTTAGCATGGCTAAAGGTCTGTCGATCTTATTTATTTTTTCCAAGAACCAACTTTTAGTTTTGTTAATTTTTTCAATAGTTTCTTTTGTTTCAATTTCATTGATTTCCGCTCTGATTTTAATTATTTCTTGCCTTCTGCTACATTTGCTGTTGTTTTGCTGTTCCTTTTCTAGGGCTTTGAGATGAAGTGTGAGCTCATTTATTTGTTGGTTTTTCCTTTTTTTTTTTTTTTTTGAGGAATGACCACCAGGCGATGAATTTCCCTCTTAAAACTGCTTTCATTGTGTCCCATAGATTCTGATATGTTGTGTCTGTATTTTCATTTATCTCTAAGAACTTTTTTATTTCCTCCTTTATGTCTTCTGTACCCATTGATCATTCAGTAACGTATTGTTCATTGTCCATGTGATGTAGGATTTTTCCTTCCTTCTTTTATCATTGATTTCCAGTTTCATTCCATTATGATCAGATAAAATGCATGGTATTATCTCCACCCCTTTATATTTACTGAGGGTTGCCCTATGGCATAATATATGGTCTATTTTTGAGAATGATCCATGTGCTGCTGAGAAAAAAGTATATCCATTTGATGATGGTTGATATATTCTATATATGTCAGTTAAGTCTAGGTTATTGATTGTGGTATTGAGTTCTATAGTTTCTTTATTCAACTTTTGTTTGGAGGATCTGTCCAATGGTGAGAGAGGTGTGTTGAAGTCACCCATAATTATTGTGTTTTGGTCTATTTGACTCTTGAACTTGAGGAGAATTTGTTTTATGAATGTCGCAGCACCATTATTTGGTGCATAATTATTGATAATTGTTATGTCTTGTTGGTGAATGGTTCCTTTTAACAGTATATAATGTCCTTCCTTATCCCTTTTGATTAACTTAGTCTTGAAGTCGATTTTATTCGATATGAGGATGGCCATCCCTGCTTGCTCACGAGGATCATGTGCTTGGTATATTTTTTCCCATCCTTTCACCTTCAGCCTGTGTATGTCTTTTCCAATCAGATGTGTCTCCTGGAGGGAGCATATTGTTGGATTTGTTTTTTTAATCCATGATACCAGCCTATGTCGCTTTACTGGAGAGTTTAAGCCATTAACATTCAGAGTTACTATTGATATATGGTTTGTGCTTCCAGCCATGTTTGATTATTTATCCTTTTTTAAAAAAATTTAGTTTGTTTCTCCATGATTATCTTTCCCCTCACCCTCTGTCTTTACTGAGGCACTTCCCACTGATGGTTTTGGTTATTGTTTTTCATTTCTTCCTCGTGTAGTGTTTTGCTCAAAATGCTTTGCAATGCTGGTTTTCTGGCTTCAAATTCTTTTAACTTTTGTTTATCATGAAAGATTTTTATTTCGTTGTCATACCTGAAGCTTAATTTTGCTGGATACAGAATTCTTGGTTGGCATCCATTGTCTTTCAGTGTTTGAAATACATTGTTCCATGACCACCTTGCTTTCAGCGTCTGTGATGAAAAATCCGTTGTTAACCTTATTGGTTTACCCCTGAATATAATCTGTCTTCTTTCTCTTGTAGCTTTTAATATTTTCTCTTTGTTCTGTATATTGGATATCTTCATAACAATGTGTCTTGGCGTTGGTCTACTCTGATTTTGTGTGCTCGGTGTCCTGTATGCATCTTCAATTTGTATATCTGTTTCCTTTTTTATTTCTGGAAAGTTTTCTGTAATTATTTCATTCAGCAGGTTACTCATTCCCTTGGTTTGAATCTCTGTACCTTCTTCTATCCCGATGACTCGTAAGTTTGGTTTTTTTATGTTATCCCATAACTCTTGGATGTTTTTCTCGTGATTTTTTACCAGCCTTTCTGAGTTGGCTAGACTCTTTTCAAGATGATATATTTTGTCTTCATTATCTGATGTTCTGGCTTCTACTTGCTCCACTCTGTTAGTGACACTCTCAATTGAGTTTTTAATTTGGTTTATCGTTTCCTTCATTTCTAGAATTATTGTTTGATTATTTTTTATAATCTCTATCTCCTGATAAAGATGCTTAACTTCTTCTTTTATCCATTTATGTAATTCATTCTCAATGTGTTCTTTTGCTGCTTGAATTTGCTGTCTCATATCCTCTTTAAGGTTCCATTCCATCTGTCTAAGGTGTTCCTTGAGTTCTTTATATGACCATTTTTCTGATGACTCTGGGTCCTCCTGAATATTTAGGCTGTCCTGCATTGTTTGTACTCCTTTTCTTCCTTGCTTTTTCAAGTTGCTCATGTTACTTCTTGTTCTGTTTGACTGCTGAGTTACTGTTTACTCCTATAAATTTATTTGATGCTTGGGAGGAAAGGTATTAGAAGGGAAGGGAAGAAGTCACTGTAGCCGCAGGTTTCAATGAAGTTATCTCCTCCGCCGCAGTCTGATGACGTCAGTTCTCTGCCATGGTGGTATCTCTTGCAAATGGCGACAGTTCGTTTCCCTTTGCCAGGTGACCAATGCAATGGGTGGGTCCTTATTGTCTCTCCCAAGCCCCGTTTCAAACCTGTGGCCACTACCTATGAAGGCTCGGTTGGCATTTACCTCCGTAGGAACAGAAGGTCCGACCAGTTGTTTCAGCTGGATGGATTAGTGCTGAGTCATAGCTGTTTGTCTGCGGGAAGCAGGCGAATGGGACCACATGAAAACTTTTAATGACCAGGTGATCATGGACAGGTCTGAGTTGGACCCCTTAAAAATTGCTAGGAGCCACAAGCAAAATATATGATGTATGGCACCTTTGGTTGTAAAACCAGCTAGCCACTGAGGTATTATTATGCTAAGATTTACATTCATATACAAATTGGGCTCCTGCTGTTCACCTTGGCCTACTACTGGACTCATGTTACGGGGACTCATGGAGAATTCCCATTGGTTGGGGAAGGATAGTAGGAGGAAATTCCGGGGGAGGTCCGGGGGACCCCGGGTCCCGGGAGACGGCGGTTCCGGTTAGACGCCCGCGTGGGAGGACCGGTTTTTGCTTGCTGGCGCTGAGAGTGTTGGCGGCTTTTTCAAAATAAAGTTTTGTTCCTGCTTGAGTGGCTCGTGATTCTGTGCCCAGCCAAGACTGCGGCATTTGGTGGCCCGTACGGGGAACGCCTGAAACTTAGAGGTGAGTAAAACTGCTCGCCCCTGAGGGAAGGCGACAGAATGGGTGAACATTTAGAAAAACAATGTGTTCTTGTTTTGATTTATTTTGTTTTTATTTCAAGCTCCCTAGCCCTAGAATTTTCTCAGGCGAACTGGGAAAAATGGTTGGCTCAAGGTTTGAAGTTATTCGGCCCTGAGAAAGAGAAAATTGATACAACCATTGTCTGTTCCGTTTTTGTTTCATTCTGTTTCGGCTTTGTTTTATCCTATCTTATTGGGTTACGTTACCTTTATAGTAGATTAGAATCCAGTAAAAAACAAACCGAAAAACTACTAAGTAAATTGTTAGAGGTCCAGACTATGGTAGAAAAAACGCTAGGTCAAGCAAAAGAGAAGGTCTCTCAAGCTAGTCAGACAGAGGAGAATTTAAAAAAAGCAAGCTTAGAGGAAAAGCAGCCATCAGGTGGAGAATTACAACAGGAGGTTGCTACTAACTCCGTTCTATCACCAGAGGGCGTAACTCAACCAACAGCTCCATCTACCGCTGAGCGGCCCTCAACTCCCGTAGTTGATGGACAGAATTCTGAGGCAGGACCCCAAAGATTAGCATGCCCTGTACTTGAGCAGGCAGGAGGGCAACGAATTCACCGTGCTTTAGATTTCAAAACAATAAAGCAATTAAAGGAGGCTGTAACGACCTATGGGCCGCAAGCTCCCTTCACAATAAGCATGGTCGAATCTGTTACCAACTTGGACATGACACCAGCAGATTGGACTAACATGTGTCGATCTGTGCTAAACGGAGGACAATATTTGTTATGGAAGGTTGCCAATGAGGAATTTTGCATGGAGACAGCTAGGCGAAATGCAGAAGCTGGTTATCCTCAAAGAAATATGGACATGCTATTGGGAAAGGGACCATATGAGGGTCAAAGACAGCAAATTGAATATGACCCTGGCGTATACGCACAAATTGCTGTAGATGCAGTTAGGGCATGAAAAACTTTACAGGGGCATGGAGACTTACAAGGTCAATTATCTAAGGTAATACAAGGAACTAATGAACCTTACGCTGAATTTGTAGATAGACTTATTCAGTCAGCCTCTAGGATATTTGGTAATACAGAACAGGTAATGCCATTTATAAAACAACTGGCTTATGACCAAGCAAATCGTTGCTGCAGAGAGGTCATTAGACCATGGAAACATGAAGATTTAAACACATATATTAAATTATGTAGAGACATTAATGAACAAGGGCAAGTCTTAACAGCAGTACAACAGGCTTTAGATGCCAGGCCAAAAACATGCTATAATTGTAATCAAACAGGACATTTTAAAAGGAGTTGCCCCGTAAGAGGAGGGTTTAACAAAGCTGGATATCAAAGGAATAGAATACCGGGTATTTGCCCACGATGCCATAGAGGGAAACATTGGGCTAATGAATGCCGTTCTCAAACCACCATAGAGGGTATTCCGTTATCAAAAAACGGGCAAGGACCAAGTGTTTACCCACGATATCGTGGAGAAAGGTATCAGGCTCCAATGCCAAAAAACGGACTAGAGGGCCCAATGCCCCGGGGCCCAAAACCACAAATATATGGGGCAATGGAGGAACCCAACAGCACCATCAAGGTAGTGCCCAGGACGCATTATCCATTAAATCCCTCATCAGACAAACTAGAGGGAGCGCAGGGCTGGACATCTGCGCCTCTGCCAGAGCAGTACTAACCCCAGAGATGGGAATTCAAATCATTCCCACAGGAGTAAAAGGACCTCTTCCCCAGGGAACAGTAGGCTTATTATTGGGACGCAGTTCTTCTACACTAAAAGGACTTATGATAAGTCCTGGGGTAATTGATCCCGATTATGAGGGTGAAATAAAAATTATAGCTAGTTCTCCAAGAGGTATATCAGTAATTTCACCAGGAGATAGAATAGCACAGTTATTAATAATACCCAGCCTGCATGATAAATTTTCCAGTTGTAATGTAGAAAGAGGTTCCAAGGGATTAGGCTCCACAGGTGTAGATTGGGCTATGCTGTCTTTCAATTTAGATTCTCGCCCAATGCTAAAATTAAATATTCAAGGACATGACTTTAATGGGCTGCTGGACACAGGAGCTGACCTTAGTGTCATCTCTCGTCAAGAATGGCCAAAACATTGGCCATTACAACAAGCCACTCAAACGCTTCGAGGCCTAGGAGTGGCAACAAATCCCCATAGAAGTGCTATGGTATTAGATTGGAGGGATCCTGAAGGATGTGAAGGAACTATACAGCCCTATGTATTAGATCATCTTCCCGTAAATTTATGGGGACGAGATGTCCTAGATCAATTAGGATTGACATTAACAAATAACATCAATCCTAACGTGCCCACTACTAGGGCTAAACAAGGCTTTAGGAAAGAAAAAAGATTAAGAGAACAAGAACAAGGTATGACAGCACCTATTCAAATAGATCAAGAAATAAATAGACATGAATTGGGTTTTCAGAAAGGGCCACTGAGACAATCAAAATTACTTGGAAATCAGAAAGACCAGTGTGGGTTCCTCAGTGGCCCCTGACTAAAGAAAAGATACAAGTAGCCCATGACTTGGTCAGACAACAATTAGCGGAAGGACATATACAACCTTCCGTATCCCCCCATAATACTCCCATTTTTGTCATTAAAAAGAAATCTGGTAAATGGAGATTATTACAAGATTTAAGAGCCATTAATAATGAGATGGTTATTATGGGACCTGCTCAATCAGGGATTCCTCAATTGTCTGCTTTACCAAAAACCTGGCATGTTTTAGCTATAGATATTAAAGATTGTTTCTTTTCAATTCCAATTCATCCCGAGGATAGTCCACATTTTGCATTTACTATCCCTGCACTGAATCATGAAGGTCCTGATCAGAGATATGAATGGAAAGTACTCCCTCAAGGGATGGCTAACAGCCCAACTATGTGTCAAATTTATGTTAATAAAGCAATCCAGCCACTTAGAAACCAAAATCCTGAACTACAAATATTTCACTATATGGATGATGTGTTATTGACACATAAAGATAAAAACACATTGCTAGAATGTTATGCCACACTTACAAACTTATTGAAAAATTATAATCTAGAGATAGCAATAGATAAAGTACAATTAAATCTTCCAATTAATTATTTAGGAGTTCTATTATCCTCAACCATGGTCCGTCCACCAAAAATTCAAATACGAGTAGATCAACTCAAATCACTTAATGACTTTCAAAAATTATTGGGAGACATAAATTGGATAAGGCCTTATCTAGGCATACCAACAGGAGAGTTAGGACCTTTATTTGATATTCTAAAAGGTCCATCAGATCCAAATTCACCCCGCATGTTAACGCCTGAAGCAAGAAAAACATTAAAAATCATTGAAATGTATATGGAAAATATGCATTTGGATAGAATTGATATAAGTTTGCCTTTATTATTTATTGTACTACCAACAAAAAATATTCCTACAGGAGTATTTTGGCAGGAAGGTCCATTATTGTGGATACATTTATCTTATTCTCCTAACACTATTCTTACTAGATATCCTGAGGCTGTAGGACAATTAATACTCAAAGGAATAAAAGCAGCTAAGGGAGTATTTGGGATTTCTCCCAATAAAATTATCACTCCATATACTATGGATCAAATTGATGAGTTAGCTAATGAGTTAAATACTTGGGCAATAATCACGTGTAAAACTAGTGTTTCATTTGATAATCACTTACCATCTAATCCTTTGTTGTCTTTTTGGTCTAAGCATCCTGTAGTTTTTCCAAAAATGACAAGAAAAACCCCTATCATAAATGCTCCAAATATATTCACTGATGGGTCAAACAATGGTACAGCAGCAGTAGTTACTCCTGATCAAACTTTTACATTTTTAGTTCCCAAACAATCAGCTCAAAAGGTAGAGCTTAATGCAGTATTACAAGCTTTTATGATGTTTAAAGATTCTGTATTTAATTTATTTTCTGATAGTCAGTATGTAGTTAATGCTATAATATCCCTTGAAGATGCGGGTAGGATTTCACCTTCTTCTACTGTTTTCTCTTTGTTTTCCGCTATACAAAGTCTAATCTGGGACCGAAAAGATCCATTCTTTATAGGTCATATCAGGGCACATACAGGATTGCCTGGAGCCCTTAGTATGGGCAATGAACTAGCAGATAAATCTACACATGACATACATATTTTCTCCACAATAGAAGAAGCTATAAATTTTCATAAAAGGTTCCATGTCAATGCTAATACTTTACAAAAACGTTTTAAAATAACTAAAGAACAAGCCAGACATATAATAAAACAATGTCAAAATTGTGTGACATTTTTACCACAAGTTAATCTTGGAGTCAATCCTAGAGGACTGATACCTAACCATATTTGGCAGATGGACGTCACACACTTGCCAGAATTTGGAAAATTAAAATATTTACATGTTACAGTTGATACCTCTTCCGGATTTTTGATGGGCTCCCTTCATGCCGGAGAAAAAACTAAAGATGTTATAGCTCATTGCTTACAAAATTTTGCCACTGTGGGTGTTCCAAAACAGTTAAAAACGGACAACGGTCCTGGTTATACTTCCTCCTCTTTTAAACAATTTTGCTCATCATTTGGTATTACTCACATAACAGGAATTCCATACAATCCACAAGGACAAGGCATAGTTGAAAGAGCTCATCAAACTATTAAAATGTACTTATTAAAACAAAAGGAGGGAATTGGAAAGGGGTATATATCCCCCAAAGATAAACTTAAAATAACCCTTTTTACTCTAAACTTTTTAAATTTAGATTCATCGGGACTTAGTGCTGCGGAAAGACACTTGTACCCCAAAAATGTACATAAGCCTAAGGTACTTTGGAAAGATATTCTAACAGGACAATGGAAAGGCCCGGATCCAGTGATAGTCTGGAATCGGGGCGCTGTCTGTGTTTTCCCACAGGATGAACAGCAACCGATTTGGATTCCAGAGAGATTAACTAAAACAATTTCTACAGAAAAAGAAGATGATTTGACTCAAATCCATAACAGCTGACATCCAGAGCTCCAGCTTGGCTATTCTTACATCTGCGACAGTGATTAACCAAGGTGTTTTTTTCAATATCTATTTTATTATTGCATTTTTCCACATCATAAAGTTCTATTTTATTTTTGAGCTCATACAAACCTAGGTTAATGTTTTTCTGATCAGTTTTATTTTTTGACTGTGTTTTATTTTTTGACTGTGGAGTTTTTAAACATTGCAATGGAGATTTCACCTAGGTATAGTTACAAGGCCTTTATTTACTATTGTCTTATGTGTTGTATGTTGTGTGCACACTTCTGTTTTGTGTTGTATGTCTGTATGTGTGTATGTCCATATTTCTTATATGAGGAGCGCTCATGAAAAAATGGATCCGAATTTTTTCTTTATTCACGTGATTTATATAGTTTAATTTAAATTAGGTAAACAGCTGTTAATGATTGTTTTTAAAGATGGTTAACAGATCTGTTTGTTTGCTAATTTAAATTTGGTAAACAGCTGTTAAGGATTGTTTTTAAAGGAGTTTAACAGATCTGTTTGTTTACTTTCACCTTTCCTTTTTATTATATTTAATAATTCTGTTCAGGATAATGTCTCTTTAACATCATTGCCAGAATTTCCATCTCCATCCCAATTCCAGTGAAGACTGAGATAAAACCAAACTACAGCTTCTATGATAGCAATCACAGTAAACTGTATAAACTGATGCATCAATGAATATAACTCAACAAGTAATGCTCAATCAAGGACTTGATTTACTTTGGGAGGAAATGGACATATTGATAGACTCCTCCAATTTGAACTGCTTGCAGAACTTGCCTGGACTATATATCAGTTACATACATTGTGAAATATCATCTGGTGCACCAAATTGTGGTACTGCTGGCATATCTTTGCTGATGGTGTCACCAGTGATGCAATTTCCTTGCCAGCTCACCCCATGTTTATTGTGGTAATACTGGCATATCTTTGCTGATGGTGTCACCAGTGACGCAATTTTTCCAAGGAGCCATCAATTGGCTTGGTGTCGTGGTATTTCTGTATCCTCCTCCCTTCTACTAGTGATGGTCTAAAATTTGGGGGCCAACAGAGGTGAGGCAAAGAACCTTACCCCCCCACTGGCACCAAGGCAAAATTTGGGGGCCAACAGAGGTGAGGCAAGAACCTCACCCCCCCACTGGTGCATAGGCCTATCCACAAGCATGGCTGAATGCTGGACCGGTAGTCAGCGACGGGTTGCTCTGATTACAGTGGATTCAACCTAAGACAGGAAGCTGACGCCTAAAGGTCAGTTCTCCCATGACGGGTAAGAACCATATGTTAAATTGGACAACCTACCAGGCACGGTCCCTAGCCACATTGCTTGTTACTTAATTAAACAGAAGGGGGCAGATGCTAGGAGCCACAAGCAAAATATATGATGTATGGCACCTTTGGTTGTAAAGCCAGCTAGCCACTGAGGTATTATTATGCTAAGATTTACATTCATATACAAATTGGGCTCCTGCTGTTCACCTTGGCCTACTACTGGACTCATGTTACGGGGACTCATGGAGAATTCCCATTGGTTGGGGAAGGATAGTAGGAGGAAATTCCGGGGGAGGTCCGGGGGACCCCGGGTCCCGGGAGACGGCGGTTCCGGTTAGACGCCCGCGTGGGAGGACCGGTTTTTGCTTGCTGGCGCTGAGAGTGTTGGCGGCTTTTTCAAAATAAAGTTTTGTTCCTGCTTGAGTGGCTCGTGATTCTGTGCCCAGCCAAGACTGCGGCAAAAAATTATCTGAACAAATAGACCTTAACATTATTTTCTGAAGAAGATGATAATTTTTTTTTTGAGTGAATGGCAGTTGGGAAAATGTGGGGAAATGGGAAATTTTCTGGATTTTTACCCTACTTACATTAAAACTCTTTTCTGTAATACTATTTGTGATACTATTTGTTTATACTATTATGCATTTTATAAAATAAATAAGTATAATCAAAGTAACATTTACCAAGAACTTACTCTCTTAGGTATTCAGCACTTATCATGTGTTACTTCATTTAATCAGAGGTACTTTGAACAACCTTGGGTAATTGATGGAGAATATGAATTTTACAAAATAAATTTCCCAAGATCCCATAGGTAGTTAATGGCATAGTGAGGACACAAAATCAGGCCTACTAGGGTACTAAAGTGAGGTTTGGTCATTGCCTTCTATGCAATTTGTTTTTAGCACGTATGAAACAAACAGTTGGTGATTATTAGTGAAGTGAAAATATTGTGAAATTTCTAAGAGAATGTGGATGCTGACTTGTAGATGCAGGATAGGTTTTGTTTATTGTAATGATAATGAGTACATTTTATTTAATTCATTCCAATTTCAGAAAAGAATAAACTTCTAATTTCTAAAAACAGAAAATAATTATTGAACAAATACCAGTTCTTTAGATATTAGTTCTAATTCATAACATGTTTTTATAGATTCTTCATAAAATATTTTATAGAACAGATATATATGCCCATGGGCTTTTAAGCCCTTGACAAGTTTAGGGTGACTTTAATGAGAAACACTAAGAATGAATGTATGTACCTAATTTATCGAGGATGATAAGAGAGAAGAAAAACAATGATGAAGAGTATATGGAGAGACATTCTCCTAAACTCATTTTTTATAAACTCATTTCTAGAATAGCATGATCAATTTATGTGATATACTATTCAGTTTTAATCTTTTTACACAAAAATGTTTTTCAGGAAAGATAATTCTGCTTTATAGCCAATAAATTAAATCTTTGTCAAGCCTGCAAATATAAACATCAAAAAATTAGCTTATTTTTGCCACCTACCTTGTTTCTATTGCAAAAGAAAAATAATGTACTGAAATGGAACCCACTATGTTAGTGCAGCTGTTGAGAAAAATTTGTTAGTGGGAAGGAAGGGCATCATTAAGAATATGTTACTTCTATACACATATGCACGCACACACACATACACAGTATAATTTTAGAAAAGAATTAGGCATCCCTGAATCAATTGACTATTAAATGGATTTCTAGAAACATCCTCTTATTTTTATCAAAAAAAATACATTTACTAAAAATCATGAGCTTCAAGTAGACAAATCGGGCTTCTATTAAGGAACCATCCCTTGCTCTCTGGGAGGAATTTGATCAGATGATGCCTTAGATTTCTTAAGTTGTCTGATCTTATTTCTTTGTATGTGAAATGAAAATAATCATATTTCCTTTAGTGACTATAGGAATGAAGTATTTGTAACATAATCCCTGTCACAGAAAAAACTCAGAAAAAAATGCAGCTTTCCTAATATTATGTTACAGTTACAAATATTATTTTCCTTTAGTTTTTAATGTTATTACACCAAAAAAATGTATTAGTACTTAGAAAATAGTCTCATGAGATTTTATGGATTATGCATTCTATTGAGAATTTATGTCCATTCCCTCATGTTCTCTTCTGTGTGTGTGTAACAGGGTTTGAACTCAGGGTCCCTCTGCCACTGAGCCACATCCCCAGACATTTTGTATTTTATTTAGAGAAAGGGTCTCACTGATCTGCTAAGCACCTTGCTTTTGCTGAGGCTGGCTTTGAACTTGCAATCCCCCTATCTCAGCTTCCTGAGCTGCTGCCATGGTGCCCAGCAAGTCTGGATATTTTTGCTTCAATTTATGGTCCCTACACAATGGTTTTATTACCCATGAATATCCTTCAGCAAATTGTTTTGTGAGGGTCTCAATAATTTGGTTGCCAGAGTGGCTGTGGATAGTGAGGTAGTTCTCATGATGAGGGAGGGTCCAGACTACATGGTAAGGTGTGAATGGTATTGAACTGATGGCTTTTCTTAAGTGTGTATAATTTTGACCATGGGCCTTTTGACACACTAGGCACCCATCTTCTGGGTGCTTGCCTGTCAGATAAGGCTCCTTCGGGTTTTCAGCTACCCTTCATTGTCCTTTCCCTGTGCTTCCATTCATAGCTGAAACTTGAGCTCCAGGGACCCCCCATTTGTTGAGTGTCTTCAGGAGAGGGGTAATCTTCTCCAGCCTATGGTACTAGCAAGGGACTAGATAAACCACACCTTCCTGAAGGGGAAGCTGTGATTAGCTATGGGGTCTGCTCCACCACCCAAATCACAGTGGGCATCTGAGTATAGAGGAACATGTGCTCAGTCAGCAAAAGCCTTGTTGCCAGGAGATAGCAATCCAGGGTCAGCAATTGCTACTCTAATGGTGTTTGGTGCAGGGCCAAATTGGCATTTCCCTACTGCAATTCTCTGTCATTGTTGTTTGCTTGTCTATCTGGTTAGTTAATTGAATGTACTAGTCAGTGAAATTATTTTCCCTGTGGTGTGCATCTTGTGATCTCACTCAAAGGACACAGCCTTAGATATGAACAGTCGTTCTGACCATGAGGGAAGATTTTGATTTCATATGGCTTTCTTTGATTGTTTCTTGTTCTTTTTAGGTTCTGATTTTTCTCCCTCTATTGATATTGCTCACAGCTGTCAGGCTTTATTTATTTATTTTAATGGCTCTCCAGAACACGAATTACTCCATAGCCTAAATCAACTAAGTCTGCTTGGCAGGGACAAGATGATCAGCTCTGACCCCATGATTAGCAGAACATCTAAATAAGGCAGGACTGCAAGCCTCCTCCCTGGTTTTGAATATGGATCCTCCCTATGGAGCAGGAATATGGTGGAAGGGAGCAACATGTAGATGGGAATTAGTGACTCTGTCTGGTTGTTGGTACCCAATATGGATTTTCTGTAATGCACAATACTTTAATACTCATAGCCAAATCTATCCTGTAGAGTTCTTCCACTCTAGAAAACTGGTGGACCTGGTACAACTTTCGTGTAACCAGAGCTATACCAGAAGGTAGTCTACATTTTCATATGTAGCAGGAACATCACCTAGTTGCCAACACCCACTCACGTTTAGGCATCTGTGAAGTGCAGGTTTTGGAAACTGGAATCTCTTAAGCTGCCAAAACCATTCTGAACACCTCATCACTTCCAGAAACCTATCGGAGATGGTAAAATACATTTGGTTGTTGAGTGGACTCCCTGTCTCAAATGCTTCTCCCTATTCTTACTAAGCGTTCATAGGTTGTGCTAAATAAATACTTCTCAATTTGTCATAAATTTTTTAACCCTCTCCCAAGACTTTGAAAAGTTGTCTTTGTGAATTTTGATCAGTTTAATATAATAATGATATTTGGGAGATAGAGTTCCTCACACTATTCTTCTGAAATCCTACCCTAGTTTTGTTTTATTTATTTATTTATCTATCTACTATCTATCTATGAATCTATTTAAATTGTTTTTTTTTCTCTGATGCCTGATAAGTCTACAGGACTTTTGTACCTGTAGTACCCCCAATCATTTATACCTTAGACAAAATGTTGACAGTGTTCATGATTAGAGTGTCAGATCCCTGCATTCATTAGAAAACTGTCATTAAAAAATTGTATGTCTAATATTTGCCTAAATATCTACTATATTTTCTCTCAATTATATTAAAATACCATATGTTCAATAGTAATTAGAGTGATGAAAATGATTGCTATAGGAATATGGTGTTGACATTTCTATCTCTCCTGCCCCCCCCCAGAAATATAACTTGCTTCACATTGTCAGTTAAATATAAAGTTATTAAAATGAAAATACCAATAACAAAGTAGAGGAGGGGCTTTTTTACCATTGTTTTGTACTTTTAGGGCATCTTCTTCACTATATATTTAACAGCTCTAGTTTTCTAAAGAATAAAATTTAGAGAGGCAATTAATAGTCAAGCCTCTATGTGCTTCATTATGTAAAATATTTCCACAGTGAAAGAAAATCTTTGTTCATGATCTCTCTCCAATGGCAGATACAGTTTAGTAGGTGCTTTATAATACAGAAATTCAGGGGGAAAAGATCTAGAAATAATACAGATCTATATAGGAGAGTGTGTATACACATACACACACAACACACACACATACGTATATATGTGTGTATATGTGTGTTTGTGTGTAACTGAGTTTGCAGGAATGAAGAAAGAAAATGTCCAGAGGTCAAGCATGAATAAGGAAGTTAAAAGAGAAGGAAGACATGGACTAACACTTCCATAGCTTATCTTGCTGACAATTATGTACTTACCAATTTCTCAGGTACTAAGTGTCCGTGTTTCCCCTGATATAGTGGTGTATAAAACAACCCATTGGGAATATACAACAAAATATTAAGCTATCTATTCACATTCATTTTAAATATCATATTTTCTAATCTTGTAGATTTCAGTACATTAGTATGGTAGTGTATAATTATAATTTAGAAGTGAAAATTGCTTAATGTGAGTTCCATTCAGACACTTCTTTACAAATCAAAATGTACTGTATAAAGGTTTGGAGATTGCTGATCTAGGGGCTTTGGTTATAATAAGGGGGAAAAAACATCCCAATCTTATTCTCTTACACTTGAGTACACGACTGGAGGAAATAAGATTAAAATAAAAATCTGCCCACCAAAGCAAAGAAATAGTAATAAAGTTAAGCTAAATCAGATAATGAAATATGAGAAAGGCAGAAACAAATAGATCTGAATGAACAGATAATAAAACAGAAAAGAAAGAATAAATGATGAAAAATCATATATCTGATATATATTTGAATATATCAGTGAAGCAATGCTTGTTAAACATATAAATGCTGCCATTTAAAATGGACTTAAATATTGGGTAAGAAGTAAAATTGAGTTATATAACATTTATAACTTCCATAGAAAGCATAAGGCAGGGAACAATTGAAACCAAATGAAATAAAACTGTATAGTTAGAGCTAATAATGATAAAAGCCATATCAAAGAGAGATGAAAGAGACATTTTGTTAAGACATTATTAAGGATTAAAATGATATGAAATATGAAACAGAACTGTATAGAAACAACATATGTGTTATGTATTATTGGATCATCCATAATTTACAAAGAAAACACGGACACAAGTACAAGTAAAAATTGAAAATATTATCATCAGATGCCTTGAACTTCAATTGTTTTGTATTTAGCCTGTAAGTGCTTTACTATGTAAAATATTTCCACAATGATAGACAATCTTTGTTGATGATCTCTCTCCCATGATAGATACCTAGGGGTACAGCTATTAGGTCAACTCAATGTATATACCATTCCTAGATTTTATAATTTTATAAAAGTATAAACTTTACACAGTTTATAAAATTATAAAAAAAGTTCAACAAAATGTGCACTTCAGAAAATATGCAGTACATTATCTGATGCAGCTTGAAGTTGTTGATAACTAATGAAGTTGAACATTGATGATTATTGACTGCTATTATTTCTTCTGGGAACTTAAATGATTTGGTTCATTGTCCATCTTTCTACTGTTTTGCAAAGTACTCTTTGGAAGGGAAAGTTATATTGCCTTTTACTATCAAATGTTCTCTCCGGGTTTATTTGTTGGTTGGTTGGTTGGTTGTTTTTTGTGGAACTGGAGGACTGAGGATTGAACCAGGAGAGCAGAGCAGTACTGATGAACTACAGTCTTTGCCCTTTTTATTGTTTACCTTGAGACAATATCTCACTAAGTTGCCTGGGCTGGTCTCAAACTGGTGATCCTCCTGCCCTATAAGTAAGCACCACTGTTGTGAGGGGGCTCTGACCCAGGATACAGATTCAGCAGGTGGAAAAACATGCAAGACCCAGGTAGGATAGTAGACATGCTTTATTCTGTGTTGGCCACAACCATTAGTCAGTTCCAACTTCAGCCCCAGCCAGTTCCATTTTAGCCCCCTCCCTGGGCCATTTCTATAGGACCTTTTTACATGCAGGCCAAACAAAGAAGGTATGTCGCTAACATACATAACATAACCCACCAGAAGTCTCATCGAGGGAGCCTAACTACAGCCATTTTGGGGCCTGCCCCAATAACTACCATACCCAGCTGCATATTTTCATGTGGTTTCTCATTTTTATTTTATCATCTTAATCATTACCTTTTTCAAAGCCAAATTGTACCATTTTCTATATGTAGTGATTCAATGTGTTTCCATTGCTCCATTAGCAGCTCTCCTATAAAAAAAATCCCACTATAAACGCTTTTAAATCTAATTTGACTTCTATTTCTATTTTTTATTGAAATATTCTTAAGATAATAGGCACATGATTTTTTCTTCTCATTCTGTATTTCAATTTCTATGCACAAAACGCTGTTCCCTTTTATTGAAATTACTACTTATTAATTTTGCTTTATCTTGAATAAAAAGTCACATTACTTTACATGGCAGAAAGGAATTTGAAGCTGTGGCTACAGTAAATATCACAAAATGGGTAGATTTTTCTTGGCTTGCCCATGGAATCCCAGTGGGATTTCAAAAGATGGAAGAGCAGGGTAGGCAATCACAGACTGACAGAATTGAAATTGTCACATCGCTGGCTTTAAAAATAGGGACTAAGAGTCAACTAACACACAGTGCCACTGGGAATAGGAAGGCTGTGGAAATGACTGTCCCCTGCAATATAGGGATAGAATTTCTTCTTGTTGTCACCTTGTAGCCCAGGAAAACCTATTTTGAATTCTGACTTTTAAAAGAGTAAATTAGAGCTGTTTTCAGCCATAATATTGTGGTAATTTGTTATAGCAGCAACAGAAAACAAATATCATTCCCATCTCCCACTTTATTTTTATTTACATTTATTTGACTTATTTTCCTTCCTTTGGTGTTTGGAAGTTTCATTTCAGGGCACAAATGGGAATTAACTCCATTTCTATCAGTGTTAATGAACATGATGTTTGTTCTAGATTTTATCACATAGGTTTGGTTTATGCTTTCTGATTATATTTTCTTTTGTCTCCTTTGATTGCTAATTAATTATTCTTTATTTGTTTGTTATCATCTACCATGATTTAGAAGGTAGATACCCACATTTTAATTTTACTAATCAAAGTATACCTAAGTCAGCAACACAAGGTACACTGTTTATTCTGTGTTTATGGAAGATGGGGATGTATTTAGTTACTTTGGAAACTGAGATTTTTAAACTTCCCCACCCTTTATTTACTTAGTCTGAGTTATAAATAAATACTTGTCTCTGAGTTGTAGGATTATTTTATTTCTTTTTTGTTTTTCAGCACATAATTTACTCAACATTCTGAAATATACATCTGGCAAATCTGCCTCTCTTGGCTATCAGTCTAATGACTGACCATTTTTTCTATTTTTTGTTTGCACAGTTTATTCATGATCTTAACATATCTAGATTCATAATATAAATTCTTTGGTGCAATAAATCACAAATATTCTCAAATACATTTTTGTATATTTCTAAAATATTTCTTTTGTGTACTTTTTCAGTTAATCTTTTTCAAAGGAAATAATCTAATAAATTCTTCATATTTTTTAAATGGTAGTACCTTTAATGTTCTAGCAATAAAAGGCATTTTATATACATGTTTTAAGCCATCTCATTCTTAGAGGAGAATGATTAATTGTTAATTATTAATTCCTGTAATGTTAATTTTAAATAATGTTATGAAGGATTTTTCAAGCTGGACAAATTGCCTTTAGCATCCCAGCAAGCCTAATATTTTATTCTAAATTATAGTTACTTTAACAATAATATTTAGCAGTGAGAAACAGTATTTAGCAGTATTCATTAAGATGGTACAGTATACCAAACACCATCGTCAGTAAATTTTACACATTATTTCCAATCACTCCAACGTCTGTGAAAATGTTCATTTTCCAATTATAAAACACCACAGTGCAAAGTACATATTTTTAAAGCATACTCTCTGGCTGGGAGAGTACCTTGGTAGTAGAGCACTTGCCTAGCATGTGTGAGTCTTTGGGTTTGTTTTCCAGCATTACAAATATAATAGTCATAATCAATCATAATCATAATCATAATCATAAAAACTAATACATAAAAGTAAATTTAACTCCTTAATTGGTCTGAACAACGCATATCATCTCATTTTACTCTCTCATTGCATCTCAGATTCACCTTTCCCATCTATAAAGCATTTATTTATTTATTTATTTTAATGGTTTTTTCTTTTTTTATTATTAGTTGTTCAAAACATTACAAAGCTCTTGACATATCATATTCCATACATTTGATTCAAGCAGATTATGAACTCCCATTTTTACCCTATATACATATTGCAGATTCACATCGGTTACACATCCACTTTTTTACATACTGCCATACTAGTGTCTGCTGTATTCTGCTGCCTTTCCTATCCTCTACTATCCCCCCTCCCCTCCCCCCCTCCCATCTTCTCTCTCTACCCCATCTACTGTACTTCATTTCTCTCTCTTGTTTTTCTTTTCCCTTTCCGCTCACATCCTCTTATATGTAATTTTGTATAACAATGAGGGTCTCCTTCCTTTACCATGCAATTTCCCTTCTCTCTCCCTTTCCCTCCCCCCTCTCGTCCCTGTTTAATGGTGATCTTCTTTTCATGCTCTTCCCCCCTATTCTGTTCTTAGTTGCTCTCCTTATATCAAAGATGACATTTGGCATTTGTTTTTTAGGGATTGGCTAGCTTCACTTAGCATAATCTGCTCTAATGCCATCCATTTCCCTGCAAATTCCATGATTTTGTCATTTTTTAGTGCAGAGTAATACTCCATTGTGTACAAATGCCACATTTTTTTATCCATTCCTCTATTGAAGGGCATCTAGGTTGGTTCCACAGTCTAGCTATTGTGAATTGTGCTGCTATGAACATCATTGTAGCAGTATCCCTATAGTACACCCATAGCACAAGAGTTAATAACAAGAATCAACAAATGGGACTTACTTAAACTAAAAAGTTTTTTCTCAGCAAGAGAAACAATAAGAGAGGCAAATAGGGAGCCTACATCCTGGGAACAAATTTTTACTCCTCACACTTCAGATAGAGCCCTAATATCCAGAGTATACAAAGAACTCAAAAAAATTAAACAATAAGATAACAAATAACCCAATCAACAAATGGGCCAAGGACCTGAACAGACACTTCTCAGAGGAGGACATACAATCAATCAACAAGTACATGAAAAAATGCTCACCATCTCTAGCAGTCAGAGAAATGCAAATCAAAACCACCCTAAGATACCATCTCACTCCAGTAAGATTGGCAGCCACTATGAAGTCAAACAACAACAAGTGCTGGCAAGGATGTGGGGAAAAGGGTACACTTGTACATTGTTGGTGGGACTGCAAATTGGTGCGGCCAATTTGGAAAGCAGTATGGAGATTCCTTGGAAAGCTGGGGATGGAACCACCATTTGGCCCAGCTATTCCCCTTCTTGGACTATTCCCTAAAGACCTTAAAAGAGTGTACTAAAGCATTTATTTTTGTGTGTATTCTTGTCCTTTTAGATATGTACTGGTTTTGTTCGTGTGTATTGTTTTGTATGCCTGTGTTCATAAATTTCATAAATAATATTGAATCATACTTTTCATTCTGTTTCTTACTTTTGAGGGATTAAAGAGTTAAAGCTCATAGAAGGAAAGTGATTTTCCCTGTGTCACATAGTCTGCATATTCATATCTGAGATCCAAACTACAATGTGTTTTAACTCTGAAAGCTTTTGCAACCTGCACTGTGCCTTACTATTTCCATTCATTCACAGTGGACAGGCCATACTGGTTCCATGGCACAAGGAAAACATGTTTTATGGGAATTTTACTTCATTTGATTTATTGTGCACATTGGGGATAAAATTCAACCTTTTGTTATATTACAGCAAAGGATCTGTATCATTCATCAACTTCCTATTTATACATAAACATGTGTTCATGGTAATTCAATATGACTTTGAAAATAATAGTAATAGCTTCTCTTTTATGATCATATCAGTTTCTATAAAAGATAGTTAGTGCAAGTTTCTATAACTAGGAAGTTCTATATTCTGGAGGGAAAGCCAGGCAAAACGTAAGTCTTAATGATAAGTTATAGAACAGTCTGTCTGTTCACTTTAGGAAACAGCAAGCTAGTGGACTGTTTATTGTTGAGAAACAAAACAAAACAAAACCTTTTTTCCATGCTGTTTTCCCTTTTGGTTAAAAAAAATCATAATTTTATTTCTTTCTTTCTTAAGAAGTAAATAGATAGCCTCCAAAGTTAAACTTGGAACAATTTATGGGCCAAACACTCTCTAAAACTTGGTGACTATTCCAAAAAAAGAAGAAAGAAGGAAAAGTTGCAATCAAGAGAAGGAAAACATCCCAGGGACCTACCGAAGGTGCTGTCACCCCAACCCCCTCCTCCTCATTCTTCATCAGAGGAAGTTACTTGGTTTCCTTCATGCAGTCTCCCAAGGCACCAGGTAGTTATTTTAATCAGAAGGTGCAGTTGCTGACAAGCTGTAGGTTGTGTGGCTCTTTCCTGCTGGGAAAAGGAAGATCTTGGAGATAAGGGGCCCTGTGGCAGTGAGGTTAAGAATGCTTCAAATCCACATTCTAGCTCCAGATAATGAAGTATGAGACAATATCAGAAAAGGAGGCTTATGAAGGACAGGGGTCCATGTCAATCACTGGCCAGCTTTAGACTGAATGCAGAGAAAGTAAATGTGTATTCTCAGACCTAGGGTGTTTGGTTCTCTGAGATTTTGAGCATCTAGATCTAAGTGAGAGGAGGTATTCAGCTATATTCAGTCATGCTTCCTATGTGCTCTAAGAGGGTGACTATAATGCATAGGCATTTTATGAAAAAAAAATGAGTGATGGCTTCACATGTATAAAAATCAAAATATGTTCAATTATCAAGCTGAATGTCAAAAGCAGGCACTGCTTTTATTTACATCTAATTTTCCACTTATATATTGTTTTTCATTTATTGTTCCAGCACATTATCAACAGTTGACACAAAAACTGAAGTGTTTTCTAAAAAGGAGAAATTTCTCCATCTTAATATTCTTCTTTGAGTATGGATACAAAAATATATATTTAATGTATTAGTTCAGTGCTTCTCTTGCAAAATTCCTTTGCATGCAGGTAAGAGAATTTACTAAAATAACATTCCCTTTGGCATGACTAATCACATCAACATGAAATAACCTTGAGTCTTTATTCAATTTTCCAGGGCAGGTAAATTCTATTAGCATCTGTCAGAGTTCACTGGCTATTACATGTAGATAGGTCAAGAAATGTTTGATGCAATGATCCATGTCACCTATATTTGACATACATCAAATAACATTTCCCTGTGCTATAATGCAGAGTCAAGACTGGCAATGTTGGATGGAAATGCACTCTGAAAACACCAAAACTGGGCTGGGGTTGTGGCTTAGTGGTAGAGTGCTCACCTAGCACGAATAAGGTGCTGGGTCTGATGCTCAGCACCACATTAAAAAATAATAATTAAATAAAATAAAGGTATTGTGGGTAAAAAAAAAAACTGAGAACACAGAGTGTATGGGGGAGAAAAGCAAGTTACATCTATTGAATATTTTTCTGAACAAAGAAACATGTGAAGTGATTCAGATATGCCTTCTAGGCAAATTTCCCCAAAATGTCCATGACAGAGATATAATTATTCCCACCTACTGCTGACAACTGGGACTCAGAAAGCCAAGTAAATAAATGTTAAAACCCATAATGACAGAAACTGTGCTGTAACACAGTTGTCAGACAAATAGTTTATGCTCGTCTTTGTTACTGAAAAACAGCACATGAGGAAATAAACAGTCAGAAAACAGGTAAACAAAGAGGAATTAATAATACTCATATAATGTGAATGTTTAAAATAATAAAAGCAAGATTTCTTTGCCCCCCCCCAAAAAAAAAAAATATTTGGAGACATTTAATGGTCAGTTGGAGACAGTCATGAGGTCAGGCCAAACAATGAACCACCTGGAGACCTACCAGAACTAAGAGAGCACTGAAAAGATACCTTAGGCTTTGTACCTGATAGAAAAGTTCTTGTGATTCCAACTCTAGATGAGTTAAAATAACCAGACTTAATAAATAAAATCTGACTACAGGAACTCAAGTAAAATCTAAAAGCAATCAATCATGGATGTGTCCAAGATTTACCTCTCAAGCAGTCAAGTAAACATACGTGAGCTATTGAAGATAGGGATCAAACTGGAGTGAGAGAATAGGGGTGGAGAGAGGGAAGGGAGAGGAAAGAAAGGCAAAGAATAAGCCAACCTTGAATGTGACAGGGGAGAGCACAAAATCAGAACACACTGGGCAGGATCTGATTAAAAAGGGCTAACCAGAATGGATGACTTAGGGATGACTCAGGTGCGAGAAAGATCCCGAAATGATTCAAATTAAGTAAAAGAAAATGTCAATTACTGAGATTAAAAAAAAAATGCAGGACAATGATTACAGCATAACAGCGTTCACCAAGTTTTTGAGAACTCAGGCTTTAGAAAAGAAGCATTCCCATACAACTTTCCAGGGCATTTAAGAAATTGCCAATCCTATTTAAAAACAAAAACAAACAAACAAAAAAAAACTCTTTGAGATTTCAATCTCTTTACATTATTAGACATGCATTTTGAACAAGAAGAATATAATGAATGTACAATGAACTGAAGCACTTTGTATAGGATTCCAGAATTACTTTTACAATGAAAGAATCATTAAAGAAAATGAGTCAGTATGTAAAGTTTTAGCAGGGAATATGAATTCAATAGCAAAAACACCGTCATTAACTAGGTACTAAAGAAAGCAAATTCAAACACAAAATTATTTTTGAAAAGTGGGTTAAGGCATAATAATTTATATTCTATTTAGCAGAGACTAAATGATCATCAGTTTTTGATCTGAAGATAAATAATAAAAAGAACTGTGTCTGTAAGCTACTGTTTCATAAGGAAGGCTGGAAATTCATACTTTTGGCTAGGCTTGGTGGCACACACCTGTAATCCCAGCAACAGTGAAGACTGAGGCAGGAGAATCACAAGATAGAGGCCAGCCTCAGCAAATCAGACCCTACATCAAAATAAAAAATATATACAGGACTAGGGATGTAGCTCAATGGCAAAGTGCAATCCCCAGTAACAACAACAACAACAAAGTCACACTTTTAAAATAGAATTTGCTATTTTGTTGTCAAATGTTCTATGAAAGTTTCTGTGTCAATTAATATCATAATAAGAAAAAATGTTGGCCTGTGCATAACTCCACCCTCCAGTCAGTTCTGCATTTGTGGATTCAACCAACTGTAGATAGGAAATATTCACAAATTAATCACATCAGTGTTAATCATGTTCAAACTCTTTTCTCAGTCATTATTTCCTGAACAATGCTATATAAGAACTCTTTACATAGAATTACACTGTAATTGGTATTATAAAAATCTAGAAATTATTTACTGTACACAGGAGGATGTGTTTTGCAAATATGATGCCATTTTATATCAGGGATTTGAGCAAACTATGGATTCTGATATTTACAGGGGGTTCTCGTTATGGTTTGGATATTAGGTGTCCCCAGAAAGCTCATGTGGAGGACTGAACTCAGGAGGACTGTGAGTTCAAAACCACCCTCAGCAATTTAGCAAGGAACTTAGAACTCACCAAGACCCTGTTTATAAATAAAAATAAAAAAGGACTAGGGATGTGGCTCAGTGGTTAAGCATCCCTTCAATCCCTAGTACCAAAAAAGAAAAAGTTTAGAGGCAAAATGATTGGGTTATGAGAACCTTGTCCTAATAGGAATTAATTCCCTGCTAGGAATTAACTGAGTGTAAACTGAAGGCAGGTGGGGTGTGGCTGCTGGGATGGGTCATGTGGGCGTACCTTTGGGGTATAGATTTTTGATGAGGAGAGGTATCTCTCTGCTTCCTGATGCCATGACCCCAACGGCTTTCCTCTGCTAAATTTCTTCCATGATGTTCTGCCTCACCTCAGCCCCCAAGGAATGGAGCCAATGTCTACAGACTGAGACCTCAGAAACTGTGAACCACCAAATACATTTTCCTCCTCTAATTGTTCTTGTCCGATCTTTTGGTTGCAGAAGCAAAAAAGCTGACTAAAACAGTTGTGTAACCAATCCTCCATGACTGCTGAAGGATGAATATATTTGAAAAACAGCTTGGAATTTATTTTTTTAATTATTTATAAAATAGAGATTATCACTCTATTTGCTCTTGTAACATTCTAGACTTATAATGCATGAAAAAAAACCCACCTTTTTTCTTGATAGCAGCAGTAAGTGAATTGGAGCAAGAAAAGTGGGAGGCAAAAATTAGAATTAAAGTATTGTTTTTTTAAAATAATCTTTTATATTAGAGATACTTGTAATAAAATATTAAAAACTATGTTTCACTGGAAAATGCTGGAAAGTGTTAGGAAGCTTGCATTCTTCAATATTTTCTAATAATACATTCATGTTTTTGCTTTTAGGAATGTGGTTTATATCTTTTATATTTTAGTAGAAAGTTGTCCATTTCTTATAGATTTACACTTTTATAGTATTTCATAGAATATGCTCTTAAAATTTTACTAGGTCTTCTGTGTTCCTGGCTACATATCCTTTCTCATTTTTAAAACTCATATTTGTAATTTTTATTTTCTTTTCATATATTTTCAAATTTATTAAGGATTATATAATTTATAGGCCTTTACCAAAGATGTTGATTTATTTCTTTTTTTGTCTATAACTTCTTTGGTATGTATTAATGTCTCTCACCTATTTTCACACTATTCTCTTGCTATTTTCTTTCCATTTTTAAATAGAATTCACACAATTTATCTTTAATCGAAGTGGCAGTAAGGGCTAAACCTGTGGACATCAAACACCTTTATCAGGAACTGGATACAGCAGAAAACCTCACTCAGAGCAGCCTCACAAGCCAGGTGTTGTGGCACAAGACTGTAATCTCAGCAGCTCTGGAGGCTGAGGCAGGAAGATCACAAGTTCGAAGCCAGCCTCAGCAAAAGTGAGGCACTAAGCAGTGAGACCCTGTTTCTAAATAAAATACAAAATAGGAAGGGGGGTGTGGCTCAGTGGTCAAGTGCCCCTGAGTTCAATCCCCAATACCAAGAAAGAAAGAAAGAAAGAAAGAAAGAAAGAAAGAAAGAAAGAAAGAAAGAGAGAAGCCTCACAAATTTTAGCAAATTATCTGGAAAGTGTAAACTCTCAGGAATATTTATGACAAAAGAAAACATCAGTAGAAAGTGCTAAGACATTGATACAAATTTCTCAGAAGGAGCCTCCATCATAGATTCCTCTTGAAATTCACTTTTGAGCCCAGAGCATTTTCTAACGAATTTGTATGCCTTTGAATGATGCTAAACTTCATGAAATTTTTTCTAGTATATAAAGCTTCACTGAATACATGGTCTTCTCTAACAGTCAAAAACAGAATGATGTATAAAAGACATTGTGATAGCTAACAGTAAGTGTCCACTTAGCTAAAAGATAGCAGAATACATCTTATTTCCTGGTGTGTCTGGGTTTTCAGAAGATATTAGCATCTGAATCAGGATACTAAGTAAAGAAAACTATGCTCCTCAGTGTGAGGGCACCATCAAACCTTAGATGGACTTCGGCAAAAAGCCGGAGGAGGGGCCAATTTGCCTCTTTGAACTTAAGACTCCACCCTCTCCTGCCCTTAGATATAGGTGTTCCTGCCCCGTGGGCCTCCAGGTTTGGAGTAGAGCTACATCACCAGCTCTCCTAGGCTTCCAGCTTGTGGACTATGGGTTATGAGACTGCTTAGCCTCCATCATGACATAAGCCAACCCCTCACAGGAGTGCTCTCTATGTCTAGATACATTCCACTGCCTCTGCATCTGCTGAGATAAATCTTTTTTTTTTCCCTTTCTTTCTTGTCTTAAATTGCATGATACTAAGTTTCAAGAAAGACTTTGTTCAAGATCAGTTGATCAAAGAGGCTGATTATACCAGAACATCCTTCCCGAGTTCCAGAACATGCTTTGTGTTCTATATGCTTGTACACACATCCAGATCCTGACAGCAGACAAGCACAACGTAACCCATTCAAAGGTTATTTCTTTTCACTACTTCAATACAATTCAACTAGAAAATTCATTAGAATTCTAAAGAGTAAAGAGAATAACAAATTTTAGCATTATTTTCCTTATCAGCATAAAGTTATAGTCATAAGACCATAATGCTATATGATCACTTTATTAATATACATAAAATAAATGTCAATGTAACAGTTTAAAAGCATGCCTCACAGAAATTGAAACACCAGCCTAAATGTCATGACAACAAAGAAACTCATACATATTACATAACATAGTTTGGTACTTACATATAAATACTTTAAAATTATTTTACCCTTAGTTTTATTTAGGTGATTATAAACATCATGGTTTCGGTTTAGACAATGAGAAGCACAACCAGAGATATGCAAATAATACATAAATTGGACAGTATTTTATAATTTGCTACCACATAAAATCTGCTAGTGCCAAGTATGCCTAACCTTATTTTATTGGGACACATTTTAACAAATTAAAATTAAACACAACTGGCATTGCACATTCAAATAAAAAAAATGAAGTTTTTAAAAATTTTTATATATAAAACAATCTTCTTTTCTATGAAAATCTATCATTAGTTGCATATCTATTGAAATATTTATCTGAATAGAATGAAACTTCCATTTCCATCACAAAACTGAATTTTTTTGAATCTGCCATAATTTGTTATTTTGGTTTTTTCTTCTGTTACCCATGACAGTAAATCTTGTACATTTTAATATGTAATAAATAAAAAATTAGAACAATTCTAAGT
Organism: Spermophilus citellus; assembly: GCF_964194105.1. NCBI lineage: Eukaryota > Metazoa > Chordata > Mammalia > Rodentia > Sciuridae > Spermophilus > Spermophilus citellus. The sequence continues at coordinate 42,445,218 of NC_138188.1, forward strand.
TCATAGCTATAAAGTAATAAAGTGGATCCCTCTAGAGGACACTTTTATAATCATTCTTATTTGAAAAACTAATTTTTCTACATTCAACTATCTAGTATGAATATAAAATTTCAAAACGGAAAACACAGAATTGTAAATTTGACGGTATTATTTCTTTGCTGATTTTAAAGACTTCTAATATATAAAACTACCCCAGAACATGTCATATACCATGCTAAAATCATGTTAGCAAAACAAGAAATAAAATTACAATAGTTATCATAATGAATTCAATAAGAGTAATGATAACTTCAGTTCATATTTACCCTGTCGACCTCATTATTTTAAGCAAGGAAATACTGATGCCTGAGTATAGCGATTAGCACAGAGTTCTTTAGCTTCAGAGTTGTTATTCATAGGCAGTCCCCCACCCTGCTCCTACTATGAGTCAAATGCTTCAACATAGAAGAAGCAGATCAACACTTTACATTGCACATGTCAGGATAAAAGTAATCTCTAAACTCCAATAATGATCAAATGGTCCCCAAATGTATGAATAGAGACATAATATGATGTATTTCTCATCCTGGGAATTTGTATATGTAGGAAGAAAAGTTGCACTGATGAGAACAGCTCACCCCCTCTTCTTCTCCCAGGCCAGATCCCGTTATTGTCAAGACATTCTAGTGGCTTCTACTCTGCCTATGCAAACTTCATGTGGGGTTTGATAGGCATGGCTTATTTGATTCCACTACAATAATGGCATGAAGGGACCACTGTTCCAAGAGGAAATCAACACCTATCAGTTCAGACTTGATATAAACAAGAGATGTATAAATCAAATATGGATGGGATTAGCCAGTAACTATCTGGGATCGAGGTGCTCAAGAAAGTCAACACTTTTAAATATGAGGATTTAATGATGGCTTTTGCTCGTATTTCTTTCTCAAAAATTAGGATCTGTGATACCTCAAAAAGGCAATAAAAGTGCTAGACTTCTGTACCGTGACCAAATTTGGAAAAAAAAAAATTTCAGGCCCATTTTTAAAGATTTCTATGAAAGTCATCAATACCCTAAAGGCATAGTTCATTAGTATGAAATTAAGCAAAGTTCCAGAACAAATTATTGTAATCAGAGAAATCAATCTTCTTAGCATAGTAAACCATCCTATCCATAAATAAAATTTGTTTCTTTCATTTGCTTCCCCAATTCTTACAATTTTATCACTTGAAAGATACCAAATCAGAGCTTTGAAAGCAAGAAAGGACCCCAAGTCATCACTTCAATTTAAAGTATAAAATTTCATGCTATAAACTACAAAGAATCACAAAGGCTAAAGACTATGCAGAAAGCCACATAGATATGAAAACAGGGTGAAGACATGGGACTCATGATCTTTGGTCCCCTTTGTTCTTCTCATGACATACCATTTATTTGTCTCTAAAAATCCTGAAAATAACTTGATTTCAGACTTTCCCAAACAAGAAAATATTCCACAAGGACTTATCATCAGTTATCTGAGTTTTTAATAAAGTTATTTATTTGTTGAGATTGTTTGCAGTAGAAGTTCTCGGAAATTAATAAGGAACATGAATAATGAAACCAAAGCACAGAGACGTTCCCAACATTTATCTTTGGGAAAAGTAGAAATTTTACCTACAATAGAAAGAGGTGATCTGACAGAGAAAGAGGGTGTCTTGTGAAAGGTCAGTCAAAGCTCCTATTTCCATACACCTTCCACTAGCAGAAAGAGGCTGGGAGACCTGCCCAGTCACAATTATGAGAAATAGGAAGTCCAGAGGTCCATTTTCAGAATACAATATTTAGCTTTAAATGTAAAACTGAGATGTAAGAAAGGCAGCCAGAGAGGAAATTGAGCAGAGTGGAAAGTTACACAATAGCACCATGGGCTATAGATGGGGTAGAGCCTAAGTCCATGTACCGGAACAGCCCTTGACAAACAGGAGTAAGGAAAGGGGTGGGACTAATCAATAGAGATAGAGATCTCTGTGTTAAGAAATAGAAACTTAAGTAAAGAAGTAAGAGCTGTGTACTTATCAGAAATCATTCACCCCAAGAAACCTTCCTACTACAAGGGAACAAAGGGAGGTGGGAACAACTAAAGGTGTATTTTTTTTTAATAACCCGATAGCTGACAGTAAGACCTTGGTGACATTCATGAAGACCGTATAGCCCATAATACCCAGAAATGAGGAACCGGGAGCAGGACCTTGTGCTCTAAGGAATAAAACGCTGATTGTACCCAGTCTGTGCGTGCCTGCTCTCCCCTAGACACCCAGTCTTGCAGGACACCTAATTTTGCAAGAGCATCATTAAAGTAAAACCCAGTTTTGTGCTATAATTCATGTCTCTTAGCTCATTCTTTTGGTTTGGACAGGTGAGCATGTTTTTCACACTGTCTAAATCAGTTTTTCTCCTATCCAACTTTGACCCTTCTCCCAGTTCCCAGATATTTTCAGTTCCTCTAAGGCAAGAGAGAAAAATGGCTCAACAAGTATCCCTCCACATCTGTTGTGGTTGGTATGAATATTGTAGTCTGAATCCTTAAAAATTAGGATGTTCCAAATCATACGATGCAAAACTTTCTCTCTCAATTAATACCTGTGCTGGGATACTGAAAAGTTTGTGGTAGCATCAGGCACAGGTGTGCATATCTTTAATCCCAGTGGCTCCAGAGGTTGAGGCAGGAGGATCGAAAGTTCAAAGCCATCCTCAGCAATTTAGCAAAGCCCCAAGTAACTGTCTCAAAAGAAAACACAAAAAAGGCTGGAGATGTTGCTCAGTGGTTAAGCACACCAGGGTTCAATTGCTAGTTCAAAACAAACAAAAGAAAAAAGTTAATGGTTACAAAAAACCTAGAAGAAAGGTTTTCAACCCAAAGAGTTGATAAGTGTTTAAGGAAATAGGAAATGAGGTATGTTTATCCTGATTTGAACATTATGCAATGTATATACTTATTGAAACATCACATGGTATCCTTTAAATATGTGCAATTTTTTATAATTTTAATTTGTTATATATGACAGAAGAATGAATTACAATTCATATTACACATATAGAGCACAATTTTTCATATCTCTGGTTGTATACAAAATAGAGTCATACCATTTTTCTCTTCATACATATACTTAGGGTAATGATGTCTATCATTCCACCACGTTTCCTACCCTCATTCCCCTTTCCTTCCCCCCTCCCTTTTCACTATCTATATTTCATCTAATCCTCCCATGCCACCCCCTACCGCATTATGAATCAGCATCCTTAAATCAGATAAAACATTCAACATTTGTTTTGGGGGGTTTGGCTAAGTGCACTTAGAATCATATTCTCTAACAACATCCATTTACCTGCAAATGCCATGATTTTATTCTCTTTTAATGCTGAATAATATTCCATTGTGTATATATACCACATTTTTTTATCCATTTTTCTACATCTAGTTTGGTTCCACAGTTTAGCTATTGTGAATTGTGCTGCTACAAATATGACTGTACTATGCTGTTTTTAAGTCCTTTGGGTATAGACCAAAGAATGGAAGAACTGGGTCAAATGGTGGTTCCATTCCTGGTTTTCCAAGGAATGTCCATACTGCTTTCTAGATTGGCTGCACCAATTTGCAGTCCCACCAGCAATGTATGAGTGTGCCTTTTCCCCCACATCCTTGCCAACACTTACTGTTGTTTCTTATTTTATCATTGATTCCTAATTTCATTCCATTACGATCTGATTGAATGCAGGGTAGTATCTCTACTTTCATATATTTGCTAAGAGTTGCTTTGTGGCATATTACATGGTCTATTTTAGAGAAGAATTCATGTGTTGATGAGAAGAAAGTGTATTTGCTCATTGAAGGATGAAGTATTTTGCATACATTAGTAAAGTCTAAGTTATTGATTATAATATTGAGTTCTATAGTTTCTTTGTTTAGCTTTTGTTTGGAAGATCTATCCAGTGGTGAAAGAGGTGTGCTAAAGTCACTCAGAATTATTGTGTTGTGGTCTATTTGACTCCTGAACTTGAGAAGAGTTTATTTGATGAATGTAGATGCTCCATTGTTTGGGGGATATAAATTTATTATTGTTATGCCTTGTTGATGTATGGTTCCTTTAAGCAGTAAGAAATACCCTTCTGTATTCCTTTTAATTAACTTTGGCTTGAAGTCTACTTTATTTGATATGAGGATGAAGTCCCCTGCTTGCTTCTGCAGTCCATGTGAGTGGTATAATTTTTTCCAATCTTTCACCTTCAGTCTTGTGTGGATATCTTTTCCTATGAGATGAGTCTCTTGAAGGCAGCATAATGTTGGGTCTTTCTTTTTAATTCAACCTGACAGTCTATGTATTTTGGTTGGTGAGTTTACACCATTAACATTCAGAGTAATTATTGAGGCATGATTTGTATTCCCAGCCATTTTTATTTATTTTTGGTATTTAATTTGACTTGGTTTCTCCTTTGATTAGGTTTTCCTTTAGTGTAGTACCTCCCTGTGCTGATTTTCTTTTTTTTTTAAGAGAGAGTGAGAGAGGAGAGAGAGAGAGAGAGAGAGAGAGAGAATTTTTAATTTTTTTTTAAATATTTTATTTATTTTTTCTTAGTTCTCGGCGGACACTACGTCTTTGTTTGTATGTGGTGCTGAGGATCGAACCCGGGCCGCACGCAGGCCAGGCGAGCGCGCTACCACTTGAGCCACATCCCCAGCCCCCCTGTGCTGATTTTCATTGTTATTTTTAAATTCCTCTTTGTGGAATATTGCCAAGGATGTTCTGTTGTGCAGGCTTTCTAGTTGTAAATTCTTTTAAATTTTGTTTATCATGGAAGGTTCATTTCATCATCAAATCTAGAGCTTACTTTGGAATCCATTCTTTTTCAGAGCTTGGTATATGTTGTTTCAGGATCTCCTGGCTTTGAGGATCTGGGTTGAAAATCTGCTGAAATATGAATTGGTCTCTCCTTATATATGATCTGATTCCTCTCTCTTGCAGTCTTTAAGATTCTATCCTTATTATCTATGCTCATCATTTTCATTATAATGTGTCTTGGTGTAGATCTGTTGCATTTTTTACATTTGGTGTCCTGTAAGCCTTCTGTATTTAATTTTCCAATTGATTCTTCATGTTTGGAAATTTTTCTGATATCATATCATTAATGAGATTGTACATTTCTTTTGTTTAAATCTCTGTGCCTTCCTCTATCCCAATAACTCTTATATTTGGTCTTTTGATGCTATCCCATAATTCTTGGATGCTCTGCCTATGGTTTATTACCATCCTCACTCTGTGGGCAACATTATTTTCCAGATTGTATAATTTGTCTTCATTGTCTGACGTTCTATCTTCCAAGTGATCTAGTCTGTTGGTGATACTTTCAACTGAGTATTTTTATTTGGTGTATTGTTTACTTCATTTCAAGGATTTCTGACTGGTTTAATTTTTCATAATCTCTAACTCTTTCTTGAAGTAATCTTTTTCTATCTGTATTTGCTCCCTTATTTCTTTGTTGGTGTGATCAATGGATGCCTGTATTTGCTGCTTTATTTGTTTAATGATGTCATCAATGGTTGCCTATATTTGCTCTCTTATCTGTTTTTTGAGAGATCAGTTTTGCCTGCATTTGCTCATTTAGGTCATTCTTTAATTCACAGATCATTTTAATCATGAACCTTCTGAACTCCTTCTCTGACATTTCATCAACTGCACTGTCCATGGGTTCTGTTATTGTAGTGTCCTGCTTTGTTTGGGACACTTTTCTCCCTTGTTTTTTCAGGTTGTCTATGTGATTTCCTTTCTTGCAATGTGGATCTGAGGGTATTATAGTTTCTACCCTATAATCTTGTAGTATCCATGTACATTGTCTGTACCTCACCTTGGTGTTGGGTTTCCAGACCCTGCCTATGTCCCAGGATTGATTACTTCAACTATAGGTGGTGGCAGCAATAGCAGGAGGTAACTGGAGATAGCTGCGCGGTGTCCCAAGATGGATACAATGTCTTTCAGAGATGGGGCTGAAAGGGTAAGGCCTTCCACTGGCTTTGGGATGCCTGCTCCAAGATGCAGCTGCTTCTAGGTCTTGTCTGTTGTCCCAAGGTAGAGGCTACTGTGTGGGGAAGGCTATGGCAATGGCAGCAGTGTCCTAAGATGGAAGTGGGTTAGTCCTGGGCTCCCAGGTGATGTTGTGGGGGGTCGGGCCCAGATCTCCATGGGGCCTGGGTTCCCATGCAGGTTGGTGAGGCAGATTTGGACAGGACCTAAGCTCCAGCAGTTGTCTGGAGGTGAGCAGAGGCAGTCCTGGGACTGGTCTGAATTCCAGTGGGGGTCTGCTGGTGGTGGGGTGGACCTGGACCTACTTGGACCCTGGCTCCTGAGCAGGTCATCAAGGTAAATCTCAACATTTGTAATTTTTTATGTGTCAGTTTAAAAAAGAAAATGTCTAAGATGGAAGTGACAAGCTGACAATCCACTCAACTTTTCTTTATATTGCTATTATAATATCCTGAAAAGAACTTACAGTAAACAAAGACTGATGATATATCAGTGCAATATAATGCTTGTACCTTATTTGCATCCTGATCTGATATTTGAAAAATATTATGCAGCAACTGAGGAATTCTGAACACCAGGTAGATATGTTACAACAGTAAAGAATTACTGTTCATATTTATATGTATTAATGATATTTTTGTGTGTGTTTAAAAGTACCCTTTTCCTTTAGACAATAGTGAAGCCATTATGAATAAAATGATAAGAAATCTGGGATTTGTTTAAAATAATCCAAAGGTGGGGAAGATGGAGAGGAGATAGGGCCAGATGAAATAGGGCTTAATGAGACTTGCAGAAGCAGGAAGTTGGGGAACTCTTTATACTATTGTCTGTTTTATTTTTATTTCCTTTGCACAAATTTTAAAAATATATAAAAAATTGTTGGGAACAAAATTTTTCAAGAGTAAAGAAAATCGCCTGTGCTGAGTTATTTTCCATCACCTGGGAGATGTAGCTTCCAAATGAATTTACTAATTAAATTAAGATGCTAATGAAGCAGAACGGAGAAAAAAAGTCTAAGTCTAGACATCCAGCATAGAGGACAGGATAGAGTTGGGTATAAAGAGAGAGAGAGAGAGAGAGAGAAGGAGGAGCAGGACAAAACTGGGAAAAGGTCAAAAGGACCACATCTAGGCATTGCATACAAGCTGGATTTCTTCCCTGTGTTGTGTAGCATAGCACTCCTCTTCCTTTATTACAAAATTACAAGTCAAATCTGTCACATTTTCTCCAAACATTTTTTACAGCTGGCACATGGAAAAAAAATGTGTGATGCTTCTAAACACTTAATGAGTTCTATAAATATGGCCAAATTTATTTGCAAAGTCAATAAAATATTTTTCACAAAATAAACCACACTTGACCTGTCTATATTGTAACCCCAGCACTTAGCACAATATCTGATCCATAATAAGTTCTCAATAAATATTTATCAAACTTATGAAAATACTGATGATAATGATAATGTTGCCATAATGGCAATATGGCAAGAGAACTATGAATTTATTTTCAACAGTAAGACTCTAGCAGAATAAAATGGAGCATTTGATGAGACAAAAGATGAAGCCATCATAAAACCCAATTTGAAGAACCAGCAATAGGAGTACTTGAAATTTCAAATAAATTGAATTGAAGCAATATTAATTTGTTCTTGTCATTGCTACCCACGTAATGATTTATATCAATGTATTCTATAACGTAGAACCTCTGAAAAAATTAGTTCTGCTTACAAAACATATTCATATTTAAAGGCGGTGGTTAACCACTTGGTATTTGGTATCATTTTGATAGTATTATGAAAATGAACATCTTTATTGTATTTAAATAAACCTATCATGTCTTTTCCATCAACTAGGTCCCATTCAAGGAATTCTCCCATACCTCTGCTAGTGGTCTGTGAAATCTTTATTTCCTCTTTGTTAGGCAATAGTAGGTGACACCACATCTCATTACCAACACAGAAATATTTCTTTCTTTTTTTAACAAAAAAGAGAGAGAGAATTTTTTAATATTTATTTTTCAGTTTTCAGTGGATACAACATCTTTATTTTATTTTTTTTTATGTGGTGCTGAGGATCGAACCCAGGCGAGCGCATTACCACTTGAGTCACATCCCCAGCCCAAAAATATTTATTTCTTAATATGTATTTATTTTCGTACTGGGAATGGAACCACCTAGGGGTACGTAAGCACTGATATACACCCTTAGCCTTTTTTATTTTTTATTTTGAGATGGGATCTCACTAAGATGCTTAGGGCTTCACAAAGTTGCTGAGGCTGGCCTTGAACTTGTAATCCCCCTGCCTCAGCTTCCCTAGCAGCTGGGATTACAGGTGTGTGCCACCATACCTGGCTACTATACCGTGTTATAGTGTTCATAATCACCCCCATTTCTTATTTTATTTAATCACAAAGTTTATGATCACTTGATATATCTTCCTAATAAAGATGTTTCTTCCTAGTATCAAGGTGGAGATCTTCAAATAAGTAGTTACGATGTAGGCATAGGAACAGGTTATCTAATGTGGCTTGGCAGAGCTCATGGACCCTAGAGGTAGGCTCTCTGTGGTAAAATATTTTAAAAGGGTTTTTCTCTAATCCAAAACCTAAGCATTTTAAATTAAGATTGCAGATGTACAGTGTGAATGTCCTTGTGGAACAGTGCAATGATGGCAGCTTCCTGTAAAGCTTCAAATAACCAAAGGCAAGTATTCCATTGCAGCCTGCCTCTATGGATGGCTCCTCCAGCTGGGATATATGCACTTGCTATGATGATTTCCTCCAGCAATGTGGCCTTTCTCTGCTCCCAGTGCTCCACACTATACCCCAAAGCTTCTAAGAGGTACTTGCTTCAGGGAGAAATTATTTTTTTGGTCATGAGGACACCTGATGGGAATAGTTCCCTGAGCTACAAATCATGCAGAGAAATGCTTCTCTTAAATACTTAAACTAACCTTCAAACACAAGCACATATATAAGATAACAGAGGCACACACACATACACACACACACACACACACACCCCTACACACAAGCACAAATTTAAAAAATATTTACTTGTTACTGAAAACCTATCTCTGATTTAATATTAACAGAATAAACTCTAGCACTGGGTTATTAGTAACTTTAGTTTAAATATATTAGTTCACAAAAATATTCTAAAATTTTTCACTAAAATCGAAATTTTACAAAGTGTCTGGCCATTCTTTTAGTTGATTTATTTGTAATACAAATCAGAAAGGAGTTCATACTTTTGAGAGCATAAATTCTCACCTCAGAAATGGGCTTTCCCCTCTTTGAAAAAGTCTGAAGGGTACATTAAAGTGTTAAATCAGACATCCAAATTTTAACTTTTTTTGGCATTTATAATATGAATGCAGATTCTATAGTGCAGGACCCATGCATGGGCCAAGCAATGTCAAGCCATTAGGCAGGAAAACCTGGTATCAGGAACTCTTAGTAGGAATCCACTGGTTCAAGAATGCCTGACTCACATGGGCACCCTGCCTAGGTCACATGCAGAGATGAGAGTGAGCCTCTGAAGCCAGACAGCCTCTGGGAGATGGGTGGGGCTTGCCAAATGCCAATCAACCTGTTTGCTGCAAGACCCTTGCCACACCAAGAAGCAAGTACCAAAACAAGACTCCTTCCTGGCTGAAACCTTATCCCTGCCTTTGATGTAATGCCTCTTAAAGAATGGGGTCCTTTTTCAGTTGTTCAATTCCAGTTCCCATCAGGACTGGAAGACCCATCAGGTACTCCACATTATAAATCTAACTTTCAGCTCTGTCATTATTTCTTACAGATAATTTAGACTTTTTATTTTCCCAGGCAGCTCACACCTCCTGGGCAGTACCCCTCAGTACTATAGAATACATTCTGAGACTCAACATGCCTAGATCTATCCCTGATTCAACTACCAGGTAGTTTTAAGATAACCATTGCTTCTGTTGATTTCACCATTTTTAAATAAAACCACATATGTGCTAACTTCTCAAGTTATTCTAAACTTTAACCAATGAAGCAGTCTTATATCTGAGCTGTTCCATACATCATTCACATTTGGGGTGGGGGTGGCTTATAGTAACCAAACATACAAAACTTAGTTTAATCCTGTATTAATTTTTTGCTTATTTTGCAATTTTCTAATTTATTTGATTATAGTATTTGTCCAATTTATTTAATTATAGCATATTTCTTGCCTTACATTTCACACAGCATAAATTTTAATACATACAGATAAATTATGATGTTTCTGTGAACTTTATGGTGCTAGAGGAAATTGATATTTTATTTTTTTTAATTTACATAAAAGTTACTTTAAAATAATTCTGGCACTGTATTTAACCTACTAACGTATTCAGAAACTGTAACTCCTAGTTGACTAACTATTTAGGATGGGTACTCCTGTAATAGGCATCTAAAATGTCTGCCTTCTTTATTTTGAACCTATTCCTATTGTATAGCTATCAATACTATTTCAATGAGGAAAATTTAAGAACATAGAAATCCATTTATCTATTTTAAGGAGAAATAAATATAAAACATGGAACCATGTGCTTCAATATCAATGTAAGTATAAGTCAGGGTTGCAGTTTTCAGTAGCCTCAAAGATGAGAGCAAAAATGAAGAAAAAAAAAAAAGAAAGAAAGAGGAGGAAGAGGACAAGAAGAGGAGGAGAAGGAAGAAGACTAGACTACTCAGATTAATGTTAAATTGGTATATAGCCAGGTAACCAGCAGGCCATCCTCCAAATCGCTCCATGATTGTTCAACTTCGCAGCAATGAAACAAGTAAGAAGCATGTTATTCTTTAGATCTGAAACATCCTCCAAAAGCCCTGTGTTGAATGTTGATCCCCAGTGCAACAGTGGGGCCCCTAGGAAGTGATGGATCAAGAGTGTTCTGACCTCATGAATGGATTAATCCATTTATAGATTCATAGATTAGTGGGTTTAGAGAGAGGGGCTTTGCCTTCTGGCCACCACTAGGTAAGTAACTTACCAAGTACTCACTACCATGATGTTTTGCCATCACCAAAGGCCCAGAATCAATGGAGCCAAGTGATCATGGGCAGTAACCTCAGAAATCATGAGCCAAAATAAATATCTCCTCCTTTGAAGTTTATTTCTGCAGGTATTTTGTTATAGCAAGATAAAACTGACTGTATTGGACAATTGGCATAAAGAGTGGAGTCACTGGTGTGACGATACATGATGATGTGTTCAGAAACCTTTGGAATTGGTTTGTGTGGGGAGTTTATTAAGTTTGTGGGAGTCAACTAGAAATACCCTAGCATCCTATAAGTGGAGTTTCATGGGTCACCCTGGGTGGAGGGGCTCAGAAGAACACAATGCTGATAGGACAGTGAACAGTGAAGACCATTGTGATGAGATTTCTAAAGGAAATCGTGCATTGGAGACTGGAGTGGAGACTAGTGGGGTTGCATTCTGACAGACAACTTCTCTACATTTTTGTCCAATCACTGAGGCTTTGTGTGAGGCCGAGTTTAAAGATGACAGATTAATTAATCAGGTGGAGAAAATTTCAAGGTATCACAGCATTCAGGCTGTGGCATGGATACAAAGTAACAGTGAGACTCAAAAGCAAAAATCCAAGGAGAGGATAACAGGAACTTACCTCAACATTGTAAAAGCTATATATGCTAAACCTCAGGCTAGCATCATCCTAAACGGAGAAAAACTGAAGGCATTCCCTCTAAAATCTGGAACAAGACAGGGATGCCCTCTATCACCAATTCTATTCAATTTAGTTCTTGAAATACTAGCCAGAGCAATTAGACAGACAAAAGAAATTTAAGGCATAAAAAAAGGAAAAGAAGAACTTAAATTATCGCTATTTTCGGAGGACATGAAAATATATTTAACAGACCCAAAAGGGTCTACAAAGAAACTGCTAGAGTTAATAAATGAATTCAGCAAAGTGGCAGGATATAAAATCAACACGCATAAATCAAAGGCATTCCTGTATATCAGCGACAAAACTTCTGAAATGGAAATGAGGAAAACCACTCCATTCACAATATCCTCAAAGAAAATAAAATACTTGGGAATCAACCTAACAAAAGAGGTGAAAGATTTATACAATGAAAACTACAGAACCCTAAAGAGATAGAAGAATATCTTAGAAGATGGAAAAATGTACCCTGTTCATGGATAGGCAGAACTAACATCATCAAAATGGCGATATTACCCAAAGTTCTCTACAGGTTTAATGCGATGCCAATTAAAATTCCAATGGCATTTCTTGTAGAAATAGATAAAGCAATCATGAAATTCATATGGAAAAACAAAAGACCCAGAATAGCAAAAACAATTCTAAGCAGGAAGTGTGAATCTGGAGGTATAACGATACCAGAGTACAATCTGTACTACAAAGCAATAGTAACAAAAACAGCATGGTACTGGTACCAAAACAGGCAGGTGGACCAATGGTACAGAATAGAGGACACAGAAACCAATCCACAAAATTACAACTTTTTTATATTTGATAAAGGGGCTAAAAGCATGCAATGGAGGAAGGATAGCATCTTCAACAAATGGTGCTGGGAAAATTGGAAATCCACATGCAACAAAATGAAACTGGATCCCTTTCTCTCGCCATGCACAAAAGTTAACTCAAAATGGATCAAGGAGCTAGATATCAAATCAGAGACACTGCATCTGATAGAAGAAAAAGTTGGCTACGATCTATATACTGTGGGGTCGGGCTCCAAACTCCTTAATAGGACGCCCATAGCACAAGAGTTAATAACAAGAATAAATAAATGGGACTTACTTAAACTAAAAAGTTTTTTTTTTTTTTTTTTTTTTTTCTCAGCAAGAGAAACAATAAGAGAGGTAAATAGAGAGCCTACATCCTGGGAACAAATTTTTACTCCTCACACTTCAGATAGAGCCCTAATATCCAGAATATACAAAGAACTCAAAAAATTAAACAATAAGATAACAAATAACCCAATCAACAAATGGGCCAAGGACCTGAACAGACACTTCTCAGAGGAGGATATACAATCAATCAACAAGTACATGAAAAAATGCTCACCATCTCTAGCAGTCAGAGAAATGCAAATCAAAACCACCCTAAGATATCATCTCACTCCAGTAAGATTGGCAGCCATTATGAAGTCAAACAACAATAAGTGTTGGTGAGGATGTGGGGAAAAGGGTACACTTGTACATTGCTGGTGGGGCCAAAAATTGGTAAGGCCAATTTGGAAAGCAGTATGGAGATACCTGGGAAAGCTGGGAATGGATCCACCATTTGACCCAGCTATTGCCCTCCTCGGACTATTCCCTAAGGATCTTAAAAGAGCATACTATAGGGATACTGCCACATCAGTGATCATAGTGGCACAATTCACAATAGCTAGACTGTGGAACCAACCTAGATGACCTACAATAGATGAATGGATAAAAAAGTGGCATCTATACACAATGGAGTACTATGCAGCAATAAAAAATGACAAAATCATAGAATTTGCAGGGAAATGGATGGCATTAGAGCAGATTATGCTAAGCAAAGCTAGCCAATCCTTAAAAAACAAATGCCAAATGTCTTCTTTGACATAAAGAGAGCAACTAAGAACAGAACAGGGAGGAAGAGCATGAGGAAAAGATTAACATTAAACAAAGACACGTGGGGGGAGAGAAAGGGAGAGAGAAGGGAAAGCATATGGAAATGGTAGGAGACCCTCAATGTTACACAAAATTACATAGAAGAGGATGTGAGGGGAAAGTGGGGGAAACAAGGGAGAGAATTGAACAACAGCAGATGAGGTAGAGAGGGATGATGGGAGGGGAGGGGAGGGGGGATAGTAGGGGATAGGAAAGGTAGCAGAATACAACTGTCACTAATATGCCATTATGTAAAAATGTGAGTGTGTAACCGAAGTGATTCTGCAATTTGTATTTGGGGTAAAAATGGGAGTGCATAACCCAGTTGAGTCAAATGTATGAAAGATGATATATCATGAGATTTGTAATGTTTTGAACAACCAATAAAATATATATATTAAAAAAAAGAAATTTTAAATCTAGTAATTTACTCTGAGAAAATAAGCAGTGGGTTATAAATTGATGCAATATTTCTCAAAGTGTTAATGAAAGATGAAATATTATAAATGTAAATATTTGAGTATAATAAATTTAATAAATTATAGTATGTTAAAAAAATCCAAGGAGAAAGATTCAAAAAATATCTTGCAATTCGTAGAAAGAAGGTGTGTCGCTAAAAGTAATAATGTCATTGAGAAGAAGCCAAGTGGTTTCCAGTGGTTCAATAGGCAAATGTACTAAGAGCATCCCAAGGATCAACAGTACCTCACCCACTGCAGACGCAAGAGTGTGAAAATATAAACTCATTTGAAAGTTATTGTTTTGAGAGGATAACCCTGGAACACCCTGAATACACAGGGCACGTAGAGAATTGTTTCCCAGGGATATGTTTCTCCATGTTCAGCCATCTAGATGTATGGTGGCTGCCACAATCTGATAGAAGAGGGACCAAATACTGGTCCAGCTGGCTGTAGATATTGGCATCATCCCCATGTTACTGGTTTTGCAGGTGGGCAGAATGCAAGAGTTGTGGGATCACAGAGGCTTCCACAAGAATATCAAAGGAAAGCATGAGACACTATAGGCAGCATGTGACACAACTGAAGTCCCCGTAAGCAACCCTTGAGAAGGCAATGTGTGAAGTTGTGAGAATAAAGCCAACATTGTAACAGATACCCTTGGACGTTATAGATGCCAATAATGTGGAATGTCTGAGGGAGGGAGAAGCCACAAGCAGAGAGTAGAGCCAGCCCAAGAGAGAGGCCACGTGAGCGGCAACTGGCAAGGACACAGGACAGGGCTTCCCACATCCTTTGGAATTCACATCTTGCCACAATGTGATGTGGCCGTTGGACATGGAGCTGCAGAAGTTAGCATTTGCCTTGCTGGGTTCTTGTCTTGCTTTGCTGATTCCTCCATGCCATTTTACCATTTCTCCCATCTGGAAAGGGAATGCTCACCCTATCCCATGGTATCTTAGAAGAGTGTAAGTTGCTTTTGTTTTGTTTTGTTTTTGAACTTATCCTTATGGAGAATCATATCTAAAATTTTGCCTTGAGTCTCAGAGGGGACTTTGGACTTAGAATTTTGAGCAAGGAGATAACTACTGCTAAGACTTTAGGAACTCTTCAAGATGGACTGAAAGCATGTTGATATGAACTTGAGCTTTTGGGTATGAGGAGCAGAGTATTTTGATTTGGATCTAAAGTGTCCTACAAAAGCTTATATGACAAAGGTTTGGTCCCCAATGTGGCCATGTTCAGATGTGGAGTTTGGGGATTTGATTAAAACATGAATAAATTAATGAATTCATGAATTCATAGGTTAATGGGTTTGGGGGAGGGGTTCTGTTATAAAAGTGGCTTCTCTGTCTTTGTTTCCTGCCCTCAGAGGGCTGAACAGATTTGCTCCACCACAAATCAATGGAGTCAAATGACCATGGACAGAAACCACTGGACACACAATCCAAAATAAATATTTCCTCATTTTAATTTAATTTTCCAAGGAATTTTTCACAACCACAGAAAGTTGACAAACATAGCACTGGCTGACACCGCCAAAGTTTGACTCCAGGGAGTCTCCTGCTTTGGCTGACATCTGACAATCAGGAAGATGTCGCTAGAAACAATAGATTCCCAAGCTATTGATTACTAGGGATGCTCCACAAAAGAGCAGAGCTACCTCTGTGCTTAGTTAACTCAGAAACTGAGACTTTCCTGGGGCATCTGCCTGCCACAGAACCTAAATAAAATCTAGTTGCAAAGGAATCCAGAAAGTGTAGCTTTTAAGCTTTCTCATTCTTAGAGTCTGCAGGGAAACAACTTAAAAATGGGACACAATTTGGTAGGAAAGGAAATGATGAAACTTCTTTTGAGGATTTATTAGTTCTGGATGTCTCTTATATAACCAGCTGAAAGCGTACAGTGGGAAGTTTGGATTAATACATTGAAACTCAGGATAGAGCTCGGGGCTGCAGGAATATATTTGGGTATTAATATTGAGATGTTATGTAAGACTTTGGGCCTGGAAAAAGAAGACATAAAAGAGGCCAGAATACTGAACTGAAAAACACTCTGAAATGTAGGGGTCAAGAGGAAGAGTATAAGTCACAAAAGGAGTTGTAGAAAAAGCAAGCAGCTAACAAGACAAAATTTCCATGAGGAACTTTGCTATATCTGAAAATACTTGAAGAAACTACTCTAAGGAAGAAGGAATGAGTTTTGTTAAATTTGGCAGGTTCCTGCCAATGTCTTGGCTTGGCACAGAATCATGAGCCACCACACACCTTGTAGATTCAAACAGCAATTCTTTATTCCCGAACTCACACCGGCCTCTATACACGTTCTGGGGAAATCCAAGTTCTGCTGCCCCCAATTCACCTACTCCACAAGGCTTTTTTTTCCCAAAATCCTTTCTGAGTCTCAGGAGAACTCAACAGGAGCTCAGACAGCAGGAACACCCTAATCCCAGCAGCAATAATCCTCAACCTCCAACTTCCCTAAAACCCCTATTGTCTTAAACCGGGAACGCCCTAAACCCAAGGACCGGGATACTTCCTCAAACCTGATCAGCTCTAAACCCGGATCTGCCCTGGTCCTTGAGCAAGGTCACCTTACATGCAATGTCAACAGCGAAATTCTAAGGCAAGTCCATATAACATGGGGTACGCTGGCAAGGAAATTTCGATGCGTCATTCCTACTTGGCAATGGCCCTCAGCAGGTTCCTGGTATACACTTACTCACATGTCTCTCCAAAATACCACTAAATGGAAGTGGAGGAATCCAAAAGCAATGAACTCACCAGAATAAAGTCAAAAGAAGGAAGACAGAAAAGGGAGAGATGGACAAGGTCTAAGGAAGTAAAAAGCAACTAGATAATCAGACGGCCTAGTTTAACAACAGGAAATCATGTGCCTTACAAATCTGAAGCTAAGAAGAGATTAACAGATTGGCACTGCACAGCCTCAGAAATCTCAGGCTCCTCAGGTAATAAATCGTTTGCTAGGCTCAGGTTACGGACAGGCTGAAATTGATAATTCATGAGACAGGCTCTGGCTTTGAGGACATCAAACTTGAGTTACCATAATGAAAATATAGGAAATAAATGAGGTGTTTAAGTAGCTAAATAGTTAAAACAATTCAATATACATTGTTCATATACCTCTCAATGACTAAAAAATCTGGAAAAAAAAATGTTTCGATTGCCCAGGAAGAAAGAGTAGTGGATAATTTTCTTGAATATTAGACAAGTGCAAGAGAGAGTCACAGACCACTTGCTGATTCGCCCTGTTATGGATTAGATATGAGGTATTCCTCAAGAGATCACATGTGAGACAACACAGGGTTTTTAGAGGTGAAATGATTGTGTTATGAGAGCCTCCACCTAGTCATTGGATTCATCCAGTGACAGGGATTAACTGAGTAGTAACTGGAAGTAGGTAAGTTGTGGCTGGAGGAGATAGGTCACTGGGGCTGTGCCTTTGGGGTTTTTGTTTTATCCCTGGTGAACAGAGATCTCTGTGCTTTCTGATCACCCTCTCCTGAGATGTTTTACCCTCTATACCCTTCAACCATGATGTTCTTCCTCATTTCTGGACCAAAGAAATGGAGGAGCCATTTACAAGCTGAGACCTCTGAAACTGAGTGTCAAATAAAATTTGCCTCTAAATTTGTCCTTGTCATGTCTTTTGGTCACAGCAGAAAAAAAATGACGAAAACATCACTAATTCCTTGCCTATTCTACCAGCTGACAGTGTCTTTAAAGACTACGAGGGCTGCAATTCATCTCTGAAAAGAAAAAAAAACTGTAATTAGCATGATATTTCACAAAATAGTATTACATCCTTGAAAACAACAATGGGATTTACTTAATGAAATTCTGAGTACAAAATAAAAGTCACTATGAATTTAAATAAAATTGTTTAAGAAATACTCAATAGAATTTAGGGAGAATACCATCTAAGTAATCTTCTACAGAGGACAATAAAATAGACATAAAAGCATAAATTATAATAGAAAAGATGTTTTGGAATGGAGGTCCAATAGTCAATTAATAAAAAAGAGTGGATATAATATTTGAGAAGTGAATACAGAACAATGAAAGAAATATTTATAAGCTGGCATTGTAATTCTCCACATAGAATGGTTATTGAAATCCCACCATGATGAATGACAAAAGACTGAATTGTGATGATGAAAGTCCAGGACTAAGATAATGGAACAATTCTTCCTAACATAAAGAGAAAGAGCACATCACATCCATCACATCCAAAGATGTTAAACCAGAATGTCACTGAATATATTTACAGCCACATTGGAACATGTATAATGGCACAATGCCTTCAAAATTGCAAAGAAAACTGTCTCCAAAGGAGATGTTCACAATCAACAAAAAAGTTAATGAAGTCTGAATTTAAAATAAAGACATTCAAGATTGTTGAATATCAAAAAAATGATTACGTTCTATACCCATTTTCTCAGAAAGCTATTTTATGTATTATGAAATAAGCAGTAAAATAAGAAAGAGACAGGATCCAGAACCTGGTGGTACAGGGGGCTCACAATACGATAGTGGAGGTATTTTGGGTGAATAATTTTGACATTGACTTGCAAACCTCCAGCAGAGGTGGAAGGAAGAAGACCCAGGGCTGCCAACGAATTTGCTCAAGTAAAAAAGTCAACTAACCACTAATAAGATGGGCTTTTGAATAACTAAATTGGGGAGCTTTTATCATTCTTGCATGTGTATTTGGCATGCATTAATGATAATTATGAAGACTGGCAAACCCATTATACCATTACATAATTGTTAACATTTAAAAAGATATACAAAGAAAAACAAATGAAATCATGATATGCATCAGGACTTGGTGAAGGCATTCCTGCCCCCGCTGTCTGACGGTCACAGCGTAGGGGGTGTTGTGGCAGGGTTGACACATCTGGAAACCAAAACCATGGGGTGCCATGGCTGCTCTGATCCTGGGGCTACTAATGTGGTTAACAGGAAGCATGTCAATCCAAACTAAAAACATATGTTGTTACCATGTACGGGAAATTTCCCAGAATGAAACTAAGAATATGACAAAAAAAAATGTCCTGAGATTTGTTTTTAATATTACCAAGAACACAAGTAAACACAAATACATAGTCCCAGACCAGGATTTCTGGACAAAGCTTAGATTACAAGAATTCTTTGCTGCACAGTTGACATTTTCTACTAGGTCTCCTGATCCAAAAGCACAACCTGTGCGTAAGCCTAAATACAGGAAAAGAATTGTTGTGCCAACAGTGCAAGGCCCACCATTTATAGCTTCTTTAATTAAAGAAAGACTAAGGTACCCTCCTAGGTGCAGGGATGCTAATAAGAATACACTCCCCTCACCAACATATGGGGATATACGATGAAAATGGAAGGCATGTAGTTAATGTAAATGGAAAATGGACTGATGTGCAAAATCTGCCCTTTACTCAGAGGTTACAAAGGTTAAAAAGTTGGTGTATCTTGACCAAGGAACAAAGAAACTCTTAAGTAGTTTAAAAGGTTAACCGTAGCTGAGTAAAAGATCAAAAGGAAAATAAAAAAAATAAAAGTGTGATCTATGTTCCATGTAAAAGTAGAATGCATGCTAAAAGGTCGTGGAACTCACAAGAAAATTATGTAAGTCAGGAAAATCAGGCCATCAGGCCACCTGTTAACCATCTGAAAAAAGTGTATTTAAGAATAAAAGGCTCCACAGGAAGCAGCAGATCTTTCTGAAGACTGCTTGAAGTTGCAACCACCCCTGTGTTTTGTCTTGCTTCTTTCTGCCAACTGCCACTCTACCTTCAGGACTTGACTCGCTGGATCTTGCTGGGGCAGGACCCCAGCAAAGACTTAACTGTGCATATTTAAATAAAATTCTAAGTAATAGTTTTTTATAGTGTTTGTTAAAAGTTTGAATTAATGTGTTTCAAGATGGTAGATGGCGTGTTGTAGGAATGCAAGGAACACCTTCTGGTATGGAGTCAATGGGTAGTATGTTAAGTGGAAAAAGCTTAGAATACTAGGTTCATAGAGATAAATATTAAAAGAAACCATTAAAATATTTTAAAGTGCTTTTTTTCTGAAAATGGAACAGGGAATGCAAATGTTGGATTAGGAATAATCAAAAAATTTTCGCATTGTGTGTATGCACATTCAATTCAATTGAGGTAAAATTTGATGAAACGTGAACACTTAACTCTTAGATTTCTGTGATGGAAACCATTTTTGTCCCTGGCAAAAGGGGTTTCACTGAGTCATTGCGCTGTGAAAATCAAACACCTATTAGGCTAAGCAATAAAGAGATTAGGTCATAAGAAAGCCAAGAAAGGACAGTATAAAAATTATTTGAAAAGTTTTATTATAACCAGTTTACTGAAATATGGGGTGAAAGCAGAAGGGAGATAAATGTTCACAGAATATATTTCTAAATTTTAGAAGGCAGAAAAAATGTGAATATTCTCCTATTAGAATATTCAGAATTTAAAAAAAAAAATTATATACAATGTTGGCTGCTTGCTTCTTGTGTTAGTCAGCTTTTCATCTGTGTGATCAACATTCCCCAGAAGAACAACTTGGAGGAGGAAAGTTTATTTTGGAGTCAAGGTGTCAGAGGTCTAATTTATGTTCAGCTGGCTCCATGGCTGTGGGCCTGAGGCAGCACATCATGGTGGGAGTTCATGGTGCAGGAAAGCTGCTCAGCCCATAGTGGCCCAAAAGCAGAAAGAGAAAGAGCAAGGTGCCAGGGAAAAAATATAAAGCCCACAGGCACACCCACAGTGACCTACTTCCTCCAGCCACCTACTGCATGCCCACAGTCATCACCCAGGGCAGCAGTCCTTCCAAATTATTAATCTATCAGGAGGATGAGTCCCTTGATTTGGTTATGGCTCTCATCATCCAATCACAACAATTCGGGGACGCCTTATATCCAAACCACAACACTTCTTCATCCTTGGGTGCTGCAAATGGCTAACCACATGGCTGAAATTTTGTCACATTCATAACATTTAATTTTCCCTTCAGCACAAGAAACACCACCATAAAGCTATTCATTGACTACAAAGTGCACTTTGAGTATAACTAAAGGGGTAGTTGCTTTTAGGTAGCAGTGGCCTTTGGGCTGCCTCTACAGAAATGGTATTTCTTTCGTGCTAATGTCAGCACACCTTTCCCAGGCTTCCTTAGGGTTCATGAAGTAATTATTTCCTAAGTCAAACCATAACTCCTTCTATAGCATGAGGTTGTCTAGGTAAAGGAAACAAAGCTTCATAGACCACTTCCCTCTCGTGTATCTCAAATATATGCCAAGAGCTTATGCATTCCCTGTGTGGCAAGAACTTGTCCAATTACAAGATTATCTGAGACAATAATTACTTTTTGACAATGCATTTGGTTTCCATCAATACTCACTAATAAAATAAAACCTGCCAATTTCTTTTTTTGCTCTCTTTTTGAGACAAAATAATTTAGCATTTGCACTTAAAAAAATCATTTTGTGCAATCGTGTGCAATTTTGTGCAAGGACTAGAATTTTGGGCCTTCCTCTATAATCAGCAACTAGCTTCATCAGTCTTATGGTAGAAAGTAATAATTTTATTTATTCTAAAAAGAAAATAAAAACAACTAAATTTTTAGGTTGACTAGTGATATGGCTGTGCTTTGTTTGAAAATTATGTGATGGCTTCAGTGGTTTCCTAGTGCTATTTGACAAATTTTCAATACCCACAGTGTTCCGAGGAATAGAGTGAATGGATCACTGGGTCGATAAAATCTAATTTCAATATATACAATTCTTCCTGTTGGCTCCTTTTATGACAGCTTATATAAAGGCACCATTCCAGATTTACTTGCTGTGCCATGCAATTTATTCTGCACTTACACTATAAAAGATTATATTTATAATATTGTTTGAGTTGTAGCATTTGTTACTATGTCTCTCTTTATATTTATGATGTAGTGGACCGCCTTTGAACCATTCATCTATTTCAGTTATATAGGGACATAACATACCATTTCAATAAAAAGCAAAAATACAAGTGTTAAATGTACAGAAGAATTGGCCCAAAATGAATTGAAATGTGTCAAGCAAAAGGAGCCACATCTTTAGGACTAAAGCGCAGTCCCAGAATCCTGCAGCAGGTACATGTTCTAAGCCTATGATGATGTTTGACTTGTGTTGCAAGATGCACTTGAGGAGAATAAAGATTCTTCCACTTCACATTTGTCAGCTGCCCAGGGATTATAACTATGAGAAGCATATTGCAAAAGGCTGAGCCTCTATCAAGCAGTGTTAGATGGAGATTAGCATGTGGGACAATGCACTGGAGATCTTGGGATTAATACCCATAAAAGAAAGGAGAGTCAGCAGAGGCTGGACTGAGCAGAGGGAGAAATGTTCTCCATGGCAGCCTCAATGGATGCCCACCAACCCTAAAGGGCATTCGGAAACTTGAATACCTTGTATACAGTGAACTCTCCCATGTCCTCAAGAGCATGCCTGAGCATAGAACTAAGAGACCTTGTCAGATTTTTGTCTGACTTCCACCTACACCAGAAAGGGTCCTTAGATGTGTCCCAAGTTCCCATCTGGAGTTTTTGCATAAGAAGATGCTGCTGACAATCATAAAAATGTATATTGTATTCAATGGAATATTATTCAGCCTTAAAGAAGAATGAAATTATGTCAATTATGGGTAAGTAGAAGGAATTGGAAAATATCATGGTAAGAGAAGTAGGCCAATCCCAAAGAACCAAAGGCCAAATGTTTTCTCTGATAAGTGGATGCTGATTCATATGGGGGGAGGGGCAAGGGAAGAATGGAGGAACTTTGGATTGAGCAGAGTGGAGAGAGAGGAGGAGCAGGGGAGTGTGTGAAAAGCACATAGTGGAATGAGATGGACATTATTACCCCCTATATATGGGTATGATTGCACAAATGGTGTGACTCTATCTACATCATGTACAACCAGAGAAATGAAAAGTGTGTGCACCATTTGTGTAAAAAATAAAATTAAATGTATTGAATTAAAAAATAAAATGTATATTATCCCTATCCTACATTGCCAAACCATTCTCTCTCTTCCCTTTTCATTTCCCAGAGTTCTCCACTTCCTTTTAGGTTAACTTGTTTGAACTTCTTCATAAAGCCCATTTTTGTTCTCTCTCTGTTTCCCTCAGTTACCATTATTTTAGTTGGAAGCAAGCTCAGGCAATCTCTCTCCTTTATTGGCAAAATAAAGTCTGCCTCACCACCTTTAAAAGCTGCCTGGATCTTTGACACCCCAAGAGTAATTATAAATGGGGGCAAGAAAGCCAGGGTTCTATAGCATCCCATTCATTGGCCACTCTTATGCACTGCCCCAGGGGTCAGGTGCAATCTTAGGAGGCAGGTTTCTTCAGCCTCAGCAATCCCAACTCTTCTAGCAGCTAAGGAAATAAGTCCTGGGGTCCTGACAACCTTTAGCAATTGTGGTATCAGTACCTCAATTTATGCCAGTACCACTTTTTGTGTTCTTCATTTATTAGCTCCGTTCTTTTAATAGTTCCAAAAGTAAGCAGTTATTTTTCCTCGAACACAGAATAAATAAACCATTTTCATAGTGATTTCATACCAATGTTGTTTACATAAGCTATGAAGGATCTGTAATTTCAAGTGACCTAGAAATCCTCTTGAAA
The DNA here is from genome assembly GCF_964194105.1 of Spermophilus citellus. Lineage (NCBI taxonomy): Eukaryota > Metazoa > Chordata > Mammalia > Rodentia > Sciuridae > Spermophilus > Spermophilus citellus. Next base: position 42,469,028 of record NC_138188.1, read on the forward strand.
ACAGCCATCTGAACTCATTGACTTCTCAAAATTCTTTCTAAACCTTGAGCCTATAAAAAACAAAAAATGGAGAAAGAAAAACCCACATATTTTTTTTTCTCTCTGGATGTTTTATATTTGTAAATTTAAATAGCTTCTAAGCCATATGTTTTACAGCCTCTGCAAAAATGTTTGGAATTTTGTTCACAAAGCATTGTGTAAAATCTATTGTGTTTACATTGACCTCACGCAGCTGTAGTCTTGGCTTCAGGTAATGCAATTAATGCCTGTACCTCTTTGCATCCACAAAAAGCATCTAACTTTTAAGTAATCCACAATGCAAATAAAAACGCAAGTGATAGGTGCACAGAGAAATAAAAATTTCAGTTTGCCGCAAAAGCAGCTCATTAGCGTTTAAGTCAAAATCCACAAACAGTAACACACTTCCCATAAGGATCAGATACAAAAAAAAAACAACAAAAAACAAAAAACCCAGCAGCCAATGTAGCTTTACAAGCATGGGTTGGGATTCAAAAAATGTAATTACAAGTCCCAATTTTACTTGCACCTAGACTGTGACCTTGAGAAAACAACTCTAATGCCCAAATCCATTTCCAGATCTATCCTGCTTAGAAGCTTTTGTAAGGATAAAATTGGAAATGTATGTAAACATGCTTTGAAAAGGACAAAATGATTAGTGTACTGCAGGAGGGACAGCACAGGCAGTAATAAATTCTGTCTGGTTTTCAGAAGGCTTAGTGTGGTTCAATATGATTTGCATATTATGTCACTTATTCCTTACAAAAACCTTGTGAGCAGGGTACCCTGACCCCCTCTTGACAAATGAGAAGAGTGAACTTGAGAGGAACTCTGTAAAGTATCCAGGATCATTTCCATCTGCCACCAAAGCCCAGTGATGAGCCTGAACTCACGGGGCCTCAGGATACCAGTCGGCAAAAGAAAGGAGAGATGGATAAAGGAATGAATGACGTAGCCAGGTCACTAAGGTTATGGGAGGACTGGGGAAAGGATGTGTCTTGACTGTCTCCTCTGCCACTGAAGGAGAGGAGATGGAAAGATTAAGTCAAAGTTTTTATCTTTGTGGGTGACGAAGGTTACAGGAACCCAGGAGAATAGTGCTCAAGCAGTCTCTGTTTTCTGTCTTTAATAAGAAACTAGCTCTTCTACTTAAAGGAAGGTCATGACAAGCTCAGGAGTTCTGGAGAGAAGCTAAGGTTTAAAGTGGGAGACGAAACGGAAGAGAATCACACTGAGAATTTTCTGTGCCTTGATGGACACAAGCCGGGATGGGGGTCCTGGTGGAAGACAGGATTAAAGGCAAGCAGTGTCCCCTGGCTATCTTCCTGTTGACAACAGTTCATCCTTCTTACAATATATTTATTTTATTGATCTGAGCTATTTAATGAGTGTTATGGTTTGTGGTATTTGATATAATGAGTGTATGTTTGAATATGTCATGTCCCCTAAAAGCTCACATATGAGACAATGCAACAATGTTCAGAGGTGAAATGAGTAGATTATGAGAGCTGAGACCAAATCAGTGGATTAATTCACTTGAATTAACTGGATGGTAACTTTAGGTAGGTAGAGTGTAGCTGGAGGAAGTAGGCTACTGGAGGTGGGCCTTTGGGGTTTGTATTTTGTCGCTGGTGAGAAAAGCTGTCTATCTGCTTCTTAGCTGTCATATCTTAAGCTATTTTCTCCACCATGCCTTTCCACCAAGATTTTCTGCTTCAGTTTGGGCCCAGACCAATGGAATTGGCTGACCATGGACTGAATCTTTAAAACCATGAGCCCAAATACACATTTCTTTTTCTTAGTTGTTATTGTCAGGTCTTTTGGTCAAGGGGATGAAAAAGCTAACTTCAACAATGAGTTCAAATGTTTTTTTGTCTTTCCTGTCTTAACATAATTGGACACAAAAATCATTCATTCCATTGCTCTGAGACTTGGCTCATTTGAGCAACATTCAAGTGGTCTCTGTGGTCTGACCAGCAGCGATAGGGTACTGCCGTGGGCTCCTGGGTGTTTCTAAAGCAGGATGGGGCTCCCCCTCCATTGTGCAGATGTGTTCATGGTAACCATGAGATTGTAACATCAAGATTTCAGAAATATCATGGACATACAGCTGTGATGTTGTATCATTGCTACAACACTCGGTTTTACTTGCTCTGTCAGTGACAGATAAGTCAGAATTTTTAAAAATAGACATAAAGAAGCTTGGTCTTGAATACTGCTTCAAATATAGCTCTGATCCTAGGCAAGGATTGCCAGTTTGGTTTTTTTTTTTTTTAACTATAAATTTCTTTTTTCTAAACAACACGCCAAGGCTCCACATCCACTCTTTCTTCAGTTACACCCCTCACATGTGGCTTGGCTCAAACTGCAACCCTTCTGGGCTTGACTTCTGCTTAGAACCTCTTATTACTCCACTTGCTGAAGAAGAACTTGGTGGTCTTCACGTTAGAGATAAAGTTAGGTTGATATCATTTGTGCATTTCCTGGAGAGGAGCTGTGTTATAAAGCAGATAACTTTCTTTGTCTTGCATGTTTTCAGTGCATAAATTTGAAAGGTGGAAAGAAAATTCCAGAAAATGCATACAAACGTATAAAAAATAGAATCTCCTGACCTTTGATGGCATCTGTTTT
>NC_138188.1:42471876-42636876 GCF_964194105.1 Spermophilus citellus
TCTTCTTATCATGACACCCTTCCTATGGATCTCTTTTAATTGCAATTGTCTCCGTAAAGAACTTATTTCCTGGGCTGGGGATGTGGCTCAAGTGGTAGCGCGCTCGCCTGGCATGCGTGCGGCCCGGGTTCGATCCTCAGCACCACATACCAACAAAGATGTTGTGTCTGCCGAGAACTAAAAAATAAATACTAAAAATTCTCTCTCTCTCTCTCCTCTCTCACTCTCTCTTTAAGAAGGAAAAAAAAAAAGAACTTATTTCCTGATCTAGTCACATTGGAGATTAGAGCTTCAGCATATCAATTTGTGGGAGAGGCACACCTGTCCGCAGGAATAGCTGACATTAGAACAATGGTTTTATTGCTAAGTATTTTTGTAATACCTTTATGTATTAATTCTTCCAATCTTCACAATAGCCCTTCTGCTGTTATCATACCAATTTTACAGAAAAACAATTAAATCACTTGCTTACATTTTCTTTACAAGATTCAAATTTAGGCAAATTTCTTCTTTGTTTGTTCATTTAGTCCCTATGCTATACAACATCATGAATCAAAGCAGAGGTCTAAAACAGCCCATGTGAACAGCAATATATTGCTAAACCCACCAGCAGCACTGCAAGCCCACCCACCTAAATAACAAATAGAACCACAATGTTTTTTTGATGGATAAAGCCCTGGGTTCCATTCAAAACCCAGGCCGGTGAACATGTGACTAGATATATCCATTAACTTCCTTTACACTGTAACTTTTCAACACAGAAATTTTGCTCAGAATTATCTACTGAATCTTGGAATTCCTTATGAGGCGTCTGTACTGGTTCAATTTCTACTCCCAGAACCTAATAGATGACCTAAAACAGAAGGTGCTTAATAAATGTTAATGGAGAAATAAAGGATTTGCAGTCTTCATTACTTAGGCACACAAATTGGAACATACATTGTTGATGTTATTTAAGAATAAAATATTCACTTCCAAGTCATCAAATGTGCTGATCTGATGATTTTTTTCCTTATTTCATTTTAAGAGTCCGAAAATCTTTAGAATACTTGAAGATAAATCTTAACTGTGGAAAAAAACACAGGATAAGCTGGCCTGGGGATATTTTGAAATAATATAGCATTGATTTATATTATTATTATTGCAAAGTCAACATATTTTCATCATAAAACTACAGAACAGCATTTGTTCTATATAAACAAGACAAGCTAACAAATACTTGACTCAGTAAAACAACAGTAAAAGATTTTTTAAGCAAACAATTCCACAAGAATGTGAAGAGAGGAGAAAATAGCAATAAAGTTTTTTATAAGCAAAAGAGCAAATGGAGAAATGGTAAACATTCAGGCAAAATCAATGCAGTAGGAGAAGGAGAAGAGAGAAAGGATGGTAGGAGAAGAGAGAAGGAGAAAAGGAACTGAAGAAATGCACACCAAGATATTGTGAGGATCATTCAAAGAAAAAAAAACTCTTGAAAATTAAAAATTGATCACAGAAATTTGAACAGCTAAAATGAATTTTGGAAATAAGTTTGAGAAGGTCTTCTTCAAAAATAACAAAATGTACAATAGACATATTACAGGAAAGACAAGAAAATTACATGACAGCCCAGCCAGTCTGATATTTGAATAAGTTCCAGGAAGAAATAGATTATTAACAATTGAGGAAAGTAAGTTGTCATGGGAACTAACAAAAACCTAGAGACATGGGTTTTCATAGTGGAAAAAAAAATCAAATGTCCTCCTAATGGACGACATGAGACAACTTCGAGTGCTTATTAGCAATTTCAGAGCATTCTCAATAGGATGTTCCTAGCAGCTCCCAAAAGGTTCAGGAAAAAATCAGGAAGGAAATAAACAAAAGATCAGAAGTCCAAATACAATGTATTTCTCGAAGGCAACAGAAAAGCTAGAAATAAGGAACTGTGTCTTCAACATGAAGGAGAATAATTTCCAATACAGAATCCTGTATCTAATCCAAACATCAGTAGAGTGTAAGGGGAGAATAAGAGTATGAATGGCACCATATTTTCTCAGGATGCCTCTGAAGCATGTGTTTGATCTGAAAGAGGATTAACCAAGAAAAGGGACAGACAAGCCAGGTGCAGTTGCACATGCCTATAATCCCAACGACTCAGGAGGCTGAGGCAGGAGGATCACGAATTATCCGCAGCAAGACCCTAAGCAACTTAGACCTTGTCTCAAAATAAAAAATAAAAATAAGAAAGAGTCTGTCTGGGATGTAGATCATTGGTTAAGCACCCCTGGGTTTGGTCCCTGGTACCAAAAAAAAAAAAAAAAAAAAAAAAAAGAAAGAAAAAAGAAAGAAAAGAAAAGAAAAAGAAAAAGGACAGACATAATTATGCTTTGGATCCCAAATGTCCCTGGAAAGCATGTTGAAAGCATGAACCCGAATGCATCAAGGTTCAGAGGTAGGGCTTATAAGCAATGGTTAGGGCTCTGGCCAAGAAATGGATTAAGCCACTGAAGGCTGGATAGAATATTAGGTGGTAACTGAAGGCAAGTGGGTCAGTAGGGGTATGGTCTTGGACTATACCTTGTCCCTGGCTTCTATCTTTTCTCTTTCTCATGCTCCCCACCCCCTTTCTCTCTCTCTCTGCTTCCTGACTTTCACATGTTGAGCAGATGTCCTCTGCCACAACTCTCTCCCATAATATTCTGCCTTACTTTGGACACTGAACAATGCAGTTGGCACACTCTGGACACTTTTGAAACTGTGAGTTAAAATAAACTGTTCCTCCTCTAAGTTCTTCTTGTCAGGCATTTGGTCACAGTAATGAAAAGCTGACTAACACAGGTTTTTAAACACGACATCAAGCACCATAAAGATGTCAAAGCTCTTTCCATAGAAATGTTGAAGTATGATCCCACAATGCTTTATTGCAATAGGTTCAACTGAAAGATATCAGAAATTACTGCAAGATACCTTAAAAATGTTAAAATGTGTGTAATGTCTGTGTGCCCAGAGAGCAAAATGAGATAACTGATGAAGAATTTAGTTCAGTGAGAAACACCTGGCAAATTCAGCCAACAAAAAAATAAGGTTATCAGAAATTTCAGGCAAACAAAAAATTGTGAAAAAAAAATCTCAGAGAGTTTTAAATAACTTGAATGACCATAGCATTCATATTATTAAAAAAAATCATACTGCCATATTTATGCAAACAAAAGTATTACACATAAGAATTGGTTTCTGGGTCTTTTCTGAAGAGATGAAGACATAGAGTTCATTTTGATTCCTTTGCTACCCATCTTAAGGATATCCTTTTTAAACAACTGATGCTTAATCTAGTTGGGAAATGAAGGGAAAGGAGGGGTTAGGAAAAGGAAAGACAATGGAATGAGACTGATGTAACTTTCCTATGTACACATATTAACACACCACAGTGAATCTTACAGTCGTGTATATCCACAAGAAAATGATTTTAAAAAATAGTAACTATAGGTAAATGGAAGCAAGGTGAATAGATCAATAGAGGTAAAGGAGCATGAGGAGGGGAATGGAAGAGGAAGGAGTGGTAGTGGGGTCTGAATTAGAATAAAATATATTCCATGCTTGTCTGTCTAATTATGTCAAAATGGATTCTACGGTTGTGTATAACTTAAAGATACAATTTTTAAAAAAAAAATGATAAGAATCCAGAATAATACCTTAGCTGCAAATCCAAGAGGTAGGACCAGAAGGAAACGATACATTGTGAAGGTGAACATCACAGACCTTGGTACACAAGGAAAGTGAGATGACTCTGAAGAGCAGGAAATTGAAAGGACGGCTATTATTATTTTTTTTACAAGAAATTTTATAGAGCACTTTGACCAGAGAACTCTGAGCATGTACAATTTTTATAAAAGCAAAAAATAAAAATGACCTAATGCAACACAGCACAGAATAATTTTTAAAACCGTTCATTACCCTGACACTACCACCAAGAGAAATATCAGTGTTATTTGATGTAAGTCATATATATGTGTATGCATGTGTATGTATAGACTTGATTTTATATATATATTATATATATATATATATATATATATATATATATGTCTGAGTACACACACACACAAACACATATACACACCAATATCACCTACTTTTATTTTTATTTACTTTATAATTTGACCAATTCCTCAGACCCTAAATGTTATTTTATAACATTATTTTTAATGACAACCTAATATTCTCAGTTTTGTAGTATATGTATAATTAAAAGGTTAGGTCAAATATGTCATATCATAAAAATTCTTGTGATTTAAAATATTTGTGCTACCTATTTAATGTTTCGTTTGGATATGAGGTATACCCCATCCATCTTAGTTTGTGGACTATCTGGGTAATTACTATAGGAAGGTAGGATATGGTTGGAGGAGGTGGATCATGGGGATGTACCCTAGAAGGCTCCATCATCCCCTTCCTGCCTTCATGTGCAAAGAGCCTCCTCTGCCACACCCTTCCACCATGATGTTCTGTCTCATGTTGGGCCCAGAGCAGTGGAGTTGGTCATCTGTAGACTGAACCTCTGAAACTATGAACCCAAATAAAGTTTTCCTCTTCAAATAATTCTTATCAAGCATTTTGGTTACAGTGACAAAAAAACTAAAAGGGTCTAATCAAATCACTGTGATAAATTATGTTATTTAGAAATTATATCATGATATGGATAGAAATAAAGATAATTATGAGATAAAAATGTTTAATCATTCAATAAGCTTTAAATTAAAGAGTTGCATTTTTAACTAGCTTATCCAACATGCTATACATTTAAATTTGGTTTATTAAATACACAAACTTCTAGTGAATTATTTGTATTACCTATACAATTTTTTTTTACAGAAGTAGATTTGGGGGAATGTCCACTACATTGCTTCAGTTTTATAAAAATAAATAATGTTTCATTTTCCATTCTATGACCCAGGGAAAAGATCAGAGAAGTCTTTATACCTCATGATGCAAGAAAAAAATTTATTACCCATAACAAATCATTCACAGACATAGAGGACAACAGGCAATGTGTGCTAAACTGTTAGAGAAACCAAATATGCACATTTCCCATTTTGCCATCCGTGCTGTATTTGTGCAATTTTTAAATGGACCATAGATGTTTCCAGGGTCCCATTGCAGATGTGTTAATCCCAGGAATTGTTTTCTGTTAGAAGAGTGACCAACTTGGTGATGTCACTTACAGGCTCATGGCCTCACCTACTACTGACACTTCACAACCCTCTAACTGTGGTACAGATTTGTCATGGTTCAAGAAAAAGGAGGCAAATGTAATTATCTGCTGAGAGACATCAGGGGAAATTAAATTTAGTTGTTGAAGTCAAAGGCAAGTTCACAGATATAAAATTATTTCTGGTAACGTCAACCTGGATAAGATTCTGTTGCCCACATGATGGACAGGCTGGAGAAAAGACACAGATTTTACACCTTTTAAATACCAGCTGTCTACTAAGAAAAAAATTTTAAGAGGAATGTGACTCGGAGCAAGGAGGGAAGAGTGGGAAGGATAGTGGTGACAAAAGTGGGATTCATAGGGAATATATTACAAGCCACCGCTCCATCAGATTTTACCCCAAACAAAACTAAGCATTCACATTTTATGCTTGAAATTCATCTGAGGCTAGTATTTAAAATTTCCCCTGTGTCATATATTTCCCAAAATTAACTTAAAATTCTGTTTCAAATGTAAGTTTTACTTAGTAAAGTATTGTTGATTTTTATAGATTCTAAGAGTTGTTTCTCCATGGTTTTATTCATGTAACTATTTACAGTGGAATAATTAAGTTTTTTTTTTTTTTTTTTTTTTGCTGTTGTTGTGTTTTGCTTTTCTACAGAGTTTAATTCTAATGAGCCAAATAACTTCTGCACTGTACATAATTCAACTTGAATGCATCATAATAGTCTTTGATATGAAGTACTATGATTTATTTAGTTCCACATTGCTAAATTTACTCAGTAAATATCAAATTTATAGGCAATTATCTCCAAACATTTCCTGGAATGGTCTAAAATATATTTTGTCTTTAAGAAATCTTTCTATGCAGCTTTACCGCTCTCTTTTCAGGCCATGCCACCGTCAATCAAGCTAAAACAGAGACTTTGAGGTAGATGTCAAGGGCATTTGCTCTGTGTCTTAAGTGATCATCGACATTCCTGATTAATGATGGGATTTCCACAAAATCTTTATCACCAGGACTTCTGCTCTCTGCATAAGATCTTCCTTTTTATCAGTTTCAGGTGTAAGTGCCAATAAAGATTTCAGGTCTAGAGGACCTTTCAAAGAGAAGGTAGATAAAATCTGGGTACTATGTCATAAATCCACTCTTATCAATGAGATGATTCCCTGGTTGTATGGGACAGACCACTGCTAGGCACAAAGAGTTATTTTTGTTTGATGTTGTTTAATTTTCATTTCATTGTTTTATTGAGGCATAGAATAAAGCTATATTAAGACATTTACAATATATACAGTTTGTCAATATATGAAGCGATTTTTTTTACTGTAAATTAGTTCAGTCCTTCAGTGAGATTTTTTAAAACATTATTGTCTAATAATATGAGAGTCACTAACCAGTACACTACACCTTGGGGTTGTAATGATGAGACTACTTGGGGTATAAATATCCCATTAAGACAAATGTTTCCAGAAATATTCCAAAAAAGATATTATTTTAAAGATATTAGTCTCAGAGACTGATGAACTTGGCCAGAGATCTGTGCAGAATTAAAGCTATGTACCTAACAAGAAAGAAAGTTTAGCATATGTAAGAGAAACATCTTTCCTTTTTAAATGAGGAAAAGTCACTGGTTTGAGTAGAAAAATTCATCTTCTTACCAGTGTGTTGTAGTTTTGAAATGGACCTTCTTTGGTGTTAATGGCAGGTGTTTATTTGAACTGTCTCCCACAATGATTGAAATGTTTTTTGGAAAACTATTACCATAAAATAATGTCAGCAGGTATTTTAATCTATCTGAAGCAGAGAATAGGCTAAATTGTTTCAATACTTTGAATAATATTAATGAAATTTCTCTCGTACATCTACAGTAGTCTAGGAAATGGTTGTATTCAGAAAAGGAGATTGTTAATCTGAAAAGTTATTTTTTTCCTTCCGTATCTTTGCTTCAATATTTTTCTGTCCCACTAAAACTGAATTAAAGTTTGTGTGTATGTGCAGTGTGTGTGTGCATGTTGACGGTAATGACTAAGGACAGTTGAAGAATATGTTAAACACTTTAAATTGACATGTGAGCCGAGCTCAGTGGCACACACCTATAATTCCAGCAACTTGGGAGGCTCAGGACAGAGGATTGAAAGTTCAAAGCCAACCTCAGCAATTTAGTAAAGTCCTAAGCAACTTAGGGACACTGTGTCTCAAAATTAAAAAAAAATAAAAATAAATTTAAATGGTTGGAATATGGCTCAGTGGTTAAGTGTCCCTGGGTCCAGTCCTGATACCAAACAACAAACAAACAAACAGAAAACCTGATATATGAAGAATAATGAGTGATGTTCCGCTTGATATATATTAGACCCTTCACATTTATCCTTGGGGGTGGGGTGGGGGGGAATGTTCATATTTCTACCTTACTAGGTAAAATTTGAAGTTCATATAGTTTGAAAACAAAATAATGACAGGAATTTTTTAAGAGATAGAAAGTTTATAGCTTCTTTTTCTAGAAATATAATGTGCTTTGTGGAATTAAAGTTCTCAAGTATCAAATAAGAACTACAAAATAAAACTCATTTTTCAAGGGAAGTTTACATTTCCATGATAAAATATAATTCATATTTGCAGCTTTATATAAGCACTGGATTTTCTCTTTCCACCCATAACAAGTAAAGTTAACTTAAAGAAACAGAAAACAAATATTGCATTACATTGTGAGTTAAAATAAATATAAAAGGTTATTTTATAGTGCTTATTTATAATTTAACATTGTTGATGCTTGTGACTTAGAAAACATAGTTAAAATTGGGATTTTTTTCCCATAATTTTTGCTGCCTTCCTATAAACTAAAGCATCTTGAATGGAAAACCTGGAGACTTCGGTCACATGATCTGAGGATGGGTTAAAGCCACAGGGCTTCAGAGAACTTTGTCTTGCCTCAGACACTGAGCTCAATAAAGCCTGCTCAGTCAAGCAGTGCAAATCTGGAATAAAATGCTCTAAATAAGAAGCAGCATCTGAGCCTATGATATAGCGTGTTCACACACAGGTAAAAAAAATCCCCATTGTGGAAGGTCCCAAAAGCTGATGTCAAGGGATCAAGGAGCCATGAGCCCATAAGGTGTCCAGGTAGCAGAGCATGTGTGTCATCACTGAGCAATCTGAGGTATTCTCTTGTGCAAATTTATTGTGGCCACAGTGATATTTTAGCAATAATCTTCATATATACCAACTAACACATAATATGTGAAATTACTTAATTGTGTTTCAACATATCCCAGCCTATTTGAACTGGGGTGCATGAGGGGCAGAGAGTGAGGAGACAATGGCAGGTCCTTATTGTGGACTGGCAACCAGCATTCATCCCTTTATTAAACATGGGCTTCTATACTAGGAGAGCAGGCACTGGGAATAGAATGACTGACAACCTCCCTGCCTTCCAGGATTACAACCTAGGGAAAGTAACTTCCAAGTACTTTATACGTAATGACAGACAGTTATGTGAGAATAACTGGGGAAACTTCTATAGATTTGATGGTGGGAAACTATTACCTTGAAGTGGTAATATTCAAAATGGGTGCCAATGTATCATAGGAGGGCGGGCATGCAAAGAATATAGGGCAGAATATTCCAGATAGTACCTGGAGTGTAGTTAGTGATTAGGAGAGTATCAATAAGGGAAAATTGTAGAGACAGGCAGGTTTGGATGAAGTGGGGTGTAACAGGCCATCATAGATGGCTTTTTCTTGAATGTCACAGATGTGTAAAATGAAATGTTACATTTGAATACCTACAATTTTGTAGACTCAGCTTGGAACATGAGGAAACTCTTTTTCTGCTCTGAAGGATGAGAAAAGGTCATCAGCTGATAGAGGGCAGAGGAAATGAATGTGTGCAAAGTTGGAGGTATGAGATAATTATCTCCCGTGTCAGTCATTAAACCTACTGGAAAAGTTAATAGTACCGTAGGACAGAGTGGATACTAGCCTCAGGTGTAAAGTCAGGTAACTGCAAAGAGGGAACTAACAGGTGTGAGGTGAATGTCAGGCTCAGGAAAGTCCTCATCCTTCAGATAAGAGAAGTGATAAATGAACAAATCACCAGGAAGGAAGTTTCTAATGGTGCCAGGGTTCATCCTTCACACATTAATTATCAGACCTAAATATGGCAAGGCAAACACTGTGACTGCAAAGGTCAGGAGGCTCAGGTTTGTGACAAACTCAACACCCACCCTGACTCCAGCATGCTGCAGCACTGATTTTAAAAGTGCCATTTATATACAGTCGCTGGTGGGAAGGACTAGCATAGAGGAGAACAAAGTACCGAGACAAGACTTTAGAGATTTTCCAATTCAACAGAAAAAGAGGAAAAAAAATCTTGAAACATTTCAAGGAATTAAAGAGGTCTCCAAAGAAGCAGAAAATTAATCCAGTCTGCAATTCATTGGAAGTGGAGAGAGTATTATCCACTGAGTTGATTTGGCGGCTTCTTTTGTTCCCTTGTAAATCTCTCTTCATCATCAACTAGTCATTAACTGCACCACTATGTACACACAATGCATTGTCAATACAAATACAAATATAAATCTGATAAGTATACGTTAGAGATGGAATATAATTGGTATCAATTTATATCCGTACAGTTGCATCCGATCAGCCAAGGCTAGGATGCCTGGCCACTGCTTTCCATGATGTAAGATCAAGCTTGAATGAGAATTTGTGAGGTGGGTGGGTGCTTGGTCCCAGAGGAGGGGAAAAGCAGCATAATATTTTAAAGCTTAGCAGGTACAATAGAATAAACAAAAATAAACAGAAACTCCCCATTTATACCATGAGATTAGGATAAAGTTCCCATTTTAGAGATGAGAAAAATGGATGTTATAAGAGGCTGAAAGACCTACTCAAGGTAACTATGGAACAAGGGTCTGCCAACTGCCATTTCAGTTTCAGTTTAACACAATAAATCTGGTAAATGCAGTATTTCTAGGGAATGTGCTATTCAGGTATACATGAACTCTAAGTGCCTGATGTCCACCTTAACACAGGAAAGTCCTAGTTTCATCTTCCCTGAGTTCAGTGACTCTTACAACAGTTCCTTGCAGGATCCTGGACACTATGCCTGAACAACTGATTCAAGAGGTATTCTCTCCTGTGAAGCATGAGCTTCTACACCGAAGCTTTTAAAGCAGTGCAACTCCTACATGTGCTCCACGTGGGCCCCATCTCCTTGAACGGGAGCTCTCACATTGGAGAGAAGCCAGCTCCCAGACAGCTGCATGAACTGCTCCAGAGACCGCTAATGGACTCCTTCTGACAGAGAAAACACTCCCAGAACTGTCCTGGTGGGAAACTATCATCGTGTCGTGAGCAGACTCCTGCCACATTGGCCCAGAGTAGTCTTGTGAGTCTGAATGTTTGAGATGTGAGGATCCCTGATGAGAACTATGGTCTCATTTTTCTATAAATGTCTGATTTAAGAGAGCTCCACTGTGCCCTGAAGGTCAGATGTTCTCCATCTCTTCTTGGTTCAAGATGAATTCTCAAACTCTCCAGAGACTCTAGCAAAGATCCCATCATTGTCTCTTATTGAGATATGTCACTCTGCCACATCCCCACCATTGGCTTGCATTATGTTCTCTGCACATTATGTTCTCACGGCACATGGAACATTCAGAAATGGCACTTGGTAGTGTATAGTATTCCAGAACAAACATGTAACCTAGAATCTGAAACACACCAGGATCACAGAGTGTGAGGAACAATAAAAATCAACCATACAAGACTTACTTCTCTGTGTTGAAGGGAAGGGCAGAAATTTCTCTCTGTTGTTAGGGAATTTACTTTTAAAAACATGCATTTGCAAGTATTTTGCCTGTTCGAAATGTTTGTAAATCTTTTAAGAAGTTGTGTGAACTTGTGGCTACTTTCGTGACCTGGGAATGCCTTACTCAAGGATCTGAGAGCACTCTTTTTGCAATGCCCTCAAGGGAGGAAGGGCCTCTTTCTCTTAGTGTCCATGAGAGGATGGGACTGAACTGTAGTTGGTGCATTGCTCCCAGTTGGAAAACTATTTTCGGTCATCCTGTCATCTGTATGTGAGAAGTTTATATTTTTTTTTGTCTTTGTAAGAATCCAATTAACTAATACCTATGGTCACCCCAATTACCTGGTAAATCCATGATGAACTTTGTGTAAAAAAAAAATGGTGTTGTGAAGCCTCCTTACTTAAGATAAAATTACTGTTCATCTTGAAAACATGTATGTGATCGATCCATTTGACTACAGAAAAAGGTGAGATTTCTTTCTGTACTTAGGAGATTGCCTACAGTCATATCACATTCTGGTTTAATGTTTGTTAAATAATCAAACTATTTTCTTCCTCTGGTACCTGTGTAGAGAGATTTTTCTGAAACAGAAGCAGATTTTGTTTTGGATAATATTTCCTCAGCAAGTAATGCGTGATATTTCATTTACCAAATTATTAGACTATCTTTTATTAATTATTTTATAATCATCTACAAAATTAATTGGCTCATTTTTATGTGTTTTATTTTCTACTTTATTACCCATAGACCTAAAAATTACTGTCTTTCTACCAAATTCAGAAACTCATAGCAATGTTATTTCAGAAGAAGATCCATCAAGAGATGAAAAAGTGGAAGGCAACCACTAAAAAAAAATGCTTTTCAATTTAATTATGACTTTGAAATTAAATATTTATTAAATGATCTGGATTTTTGTAGTATAATCCAAATATATAAATAAAGATAATTTTGCCTGAGAAATAAGTAGAAGAAAAACCTATTTAGGGCATTTGAAGAATTTCCATAAAGAAGAGATAAGAGGATTTTCTCAGGATTGTTGCAGAGGCTGAATCAGAACCTATGTGTTTCCCTCTTAGAGGAGGGGAAAACTGGATTAGAGAACAGTAGTTTAACATGTGAATCTCCCTTCTGTGGAGATTAGCATCTTGCTGTGGTCATGAGCCTGTTCACCTTGAATTCATTCAAGTGTGGTTTGGACCAGTGTCCCCTTGGAATCCTAAACACCAAAGCCCAATACTAGGAGGAGATTGAAGCCCATGCTTCCAAGATCTTTGTAACTCTACCATTTATTATTTTGTAAAAAAAAAAAAAATAAGTAGATTTTTTATAAAAAGAGAAGAGCTATATACAAAAACTAAGTCTCTTACCAGAAGCCTTCTATGTGCCAGGAACATTGCTTAGCATTTTACATACATGGGTTTTCCCATGCTTGGGAAGGATGCCTTACAGATGCTGTTTGACAGGTGAGGAAACTGATGCTCACACAGCCAATCAACTGCACGTGGCCATGGGGTGCTTGTGCTTACTCTGCTAAGCTGCCTCTCCTGAACAAAAGGGCACAGATTCAAGAGATGAGATGGATAAAATCAAAAGGATTCATTGTGTTACTTTTTCTGAGTAAAATGACTTAAACTTAATGGAAAATCACAGAAGCATGTGGAATGTATTAACTGCTTTCAATATCAACATATCCCCAAATGCCTTTTAACATTTCCAGAGTCGATAAAATGAATAAACAACTCAGGACTGTCTACAATGGCCTGTTAAGAGAAATGATTTCTCTTTTCTTTCAAAGTTTTGCTTCTTAAATTTTTTAAAGTGTATTTTGTTCTATCTGGTTTAGGATGGTTTTCTTATCATTTTGAGGTAGTAACATCCCAGGATTTTCTGTTAAACTTCCCTTAGGTAACTTTATTTATTTATTTATTTAGGTACTGAAGATTGAACACAGTGGTGCTTTACCCCTGAGCAACATCCTCTGCCCTTTTAATTATTTTTATTTTGAGACAGGGTCTTGCTAAGTTGCTGAGGCTGTTCTCAAACTTGCAATAGGTCCTCCTGCCTCAGCCTCCCAAGTTGCTATAACAGAGGTACACCTCAGCACCCAACCCCTTTAAATAACTTTTAAGAATTTGTTCTCAACCTCCTGGCTCCAATCTCTAATGTTCCTCCTGCTCTCTCTTGCTTCAAGCAACAAAGTGGGAATTAACCTTATCAGAGCCTACTTGGCTCCCTCCAAGTTCATTCTATTAAGTTCATCCTGTCCCCTATTAACTTATTATTTATGTCTTATCAATGCTTCTCCCCATTCCAGCTGTTAATATTCTCCACTTCAATATCAGTCCCCACTACCTTCCTACCACTCTCCTTTTATGGTAGCCATGTCTCCTTCTCTGAGACCTTTGTCACTTACTATGTGCAGAAAATCTTGAAAGAGAGTCTCTCTTCTGTCTTCTTTTTATCTGCCCACCATCTACCTCTGTGTGCTGTCTCTCCCCAGCCAAAGGAATATTAATGAAGTCTGAGGGTAGAAAAAAATCCACTCTGTTCATGTATATCTCAATCTTTCTCTTTTTACATATGGAATTTCAAAGTGAAATTTAAGAACTTAAATTTAAATATGCTGTTATTATTACATCTTTGTTTTGATCTCCCAACTCCAATCACAGAGTGATACAGCACATGCACACTTACAGGAAAGTTCTAATGAGAGAGAAAAGAAAATCAGTAGCCCAAGAAAAGGGGATAGCAACACATTATTTAGCCAATTAAAATTAGAGTATTTTAATTGGTTAATTAAATTTAATTTTAATTTAATTTTATAAAAACAATCAAAGCCTCATTTTTGAAATATTACTGATATTCTATCATTTAAGAATTTTAGAGAGATATTTCTCATTTCTCATCAGCTCAAATTTAATTCAAGTCAATCAAAAAGTATAAGACTTTCTGTGTGAGCACTCTGTGTTTTACACTTTCTGATGGATTTGAATTAGGTATGGCAGGCAGATACATACTTGGTGACTGTGACTGGCCTCAGATCCTGAGGTACCCTTGGGTGGAATGGTATCTCAAGCATCCCAACATCCCTGGTTCTCCTCCAACCCCAGACATAGAGGAGACATACTTGGTTGCATTCAAAGAAACAAGTATAGCCAATTGGCTTGTTTTGTATAATAAAATCTGAGCTGAAGACTCATGTGTCATCATGAGCTAGAACATTTAAAATTTAATCCCCATTCTCCACCTTGTTATTATAAGGCTGCTTCTCCCTGGACACTCCCTTGAAAGTTTCAAAGCCTGGATACCATTTAACTAATTCCTATGGTCACCCCAATTACCTGGTAAATTCATGATGAACTTTGTGTTACCAGTGCTGATCCTGGGTACTTACAGGCCATGGCTAGGGCCTCTGCCCTGGATTCTTTCTGGAATTCCACATTATCCTACACTCTGCCAGTTCAGTATCTTTTACCCTTTGCATTCTATATCCCTTTCTTTGCTCAGTTTTTATTTTTCCAATGTGGTATTATTTTCTAACCTACTAAGTAATTCGGTTATTTATTATATGTCCTGTTTACATATGTTTTTACCTCTGTAAAGTAAGTCTCATGGAGATTTTTGTTCAATGTGCCTAGTTTGTTGCATGAAAATTAAATCATTTCAGGGACCTGAGTGAACGATATTTCCCTCTCATCCAACATTAAAATATGTATAGGTTAATGGAAAAAATTAAAAAATAAATAAATCCTTCTGAACAATTCCAAGCCTCTTACAAACTTAGTTTTTGAACAGTCATCAGAAAAAAAAAACTAGTACATTAACAAATGGTTAAATGTTCTCTCTTCAGGTAAATCTGCAGTGTCTGTTTAAATTATCCTTCATTACTACCAAAATTGTTTCTCATCTTTCAGTATATTAAATTTTCTTTTCATAAGCACTAAAAATAAGAAAAGTTCTCTTACATGTTTACACTCAGTCCTAAAATACTGTGTTTTTCCTAACTTCATGGAAAAGATTATTTTAACTGCTTTATTGCAATATAATTCACATTTCATAAAATTCACCCATTTAAACTATACAATTCAGTGGTTTTCATTATTATATTCAGAGTTGAATAATCACTACCATAATCTAATTTTGGAACATTTTCATAATTCCCCAAAGAAATTTCATCTCATAAATTGTCTTCTTATCCTCATACCTGTCCTAGACAACCACTAATGAATGTGCTCACTGTCTCCGTAGATTTGCCTCTTCTGAAATTTTCATATAAATGGAAGTAGACAACATCATGATCTTTTATGACTGGCTTCTATCAATTAGCAAAACGTTTCAATGTTTATCCATCATGCACATGTATCTGTACATTTTTATTACTTAATTATATTCTATTGTATGGATATATCCATTTATCAGCCAACGAACATTTGGATTGTCTCCAATTTGAGATTATTCTGAACTATGCTGCTATGCACATTCACATACAATCTTTGGTATGGACATGTTTCTTCTCTTGGATGCAGGTAGTCTTATCGGGTTCTACAGTACTCACAGGCATCACCTTTTGAGGAAGTGTCAAACTTGTTGTCCAAATTGAGTGTAAGATTAGCACTTCATAGAAAGTTTTTTTTTTTTTTTCCAAAGGACAGCATTAGAACTTAACTGCTATCAGTACATTAGTCAACTAAGAAATAAAGCCACATAAATTGAACAGGATTAAAAGTGCTCTTGGACATTAGATTTAGTGAATATTTGAAGCATTTCACCTTGAAAACATTTTAGTGTTTATCTAGAGAACATGAGTCTTGGGTCGGATAACTTTGAGTAAAAATTCACCCCTTCTATTTGGGAGACCATCCTCATAGACTGAAAGCCTAGATAGAATCATAAGGACTGTAGACAGAGCAAGAAGGAGGAGGATACCAATAGGAATACAGAATGCATAGTTCAATCACCTTTCATTACCAAGGTGAGTGCATTCCGCAACCTAGAATGGGTGATAGGCACATCAGTCTGACACCAAGTGTGACCTCCAATCTTAAACTCCAATCTAAATCCCTTAGTGAAATAAAACAGCATGCAATTTTACAAAAATCAAGATGCACATATCTTATACGCAGCTGTTTTCTTCATGTGTGGAAGTTATTGTACTGTGCACAAGGATCAATACTCAAGGATCCCTACTCTTAAACCAAATCCTTGTTCACAATACAATAATTATTCAAACTGAAACAAAATATAACTGCCTTTTAAAGAAGGAACGAAAGCAAATGCTAGCATTATACATATGAGTTAAGATAAACAAGTTTGGCATAGATAAGACGAATTGCATAAATTAGAATTGCAATATCTAATTATGAAAAAATTGCAGCAACTTATTTATTGATGCAAGTATGTGGCATCTCAAAATTTTTAAAATTTTACTTTTGGTTTAAAATTTACAGGATAAAAAAATATCAGAGGGATTAGTAGGATGAGCCCCATGCACTCTTTACCTGCAAGGTAAAGGTTGACATTCTGTCTCTTGTGTATTTCTCTACACATGTGCACATGCACGCACATCTCTTCCTGAAATGTGTGTGTGGAAGTGTCAAATTTCATGACTTTGCTTATCTCAATACATGCCAAAACAGATAGCAAGGACATTGTTCTGCACAACCATAATATAATTATCACATTTAGGGATGTCAAAATTCAGACATATAAAATAAAGGTTTTCTTGAAAATGCAATAACAAAATAAAAAATATTGTTCATCTCAGAAACTTTCTCAGGGTTTATCTCTCCAGGTTGGTAGCCCAAAAGCAAGAGAAGTAGCATCAAGTAGGGACATAAGAGGTATTCTGCTATGTCTGTAGTATTTTGTTCCTTAAGAAAAAATCTTTAAAATACAGCAAAATACTAACCTGATAAATCTAAATTGTGTGTATATATATATATGTATTTATTTATTCTCAAACTTCGTAGTATATGTTGAAATATTTCTTTTGTTTAAAAAAAATGATGCCGGTCAGGTACTGTGAAACACACCTATAATCCCAGCGAGGGAGGCTGAGGCAGGAGGATGGAGAGTTCAAAGCCAGCCTCAGCAACAGTGAGGCACTAAGAAACTTAGTGAGACTCTGTCTCTAAATAAATTACAAAATAGGGCTGAGGATGTGGCTCATTGTCGAGTGCCTCTGATTTCAATCCCTACCCCTGCAAAACAAAGGTACTGTGTAACTGTAACCTACATTGTCCTAGAGGAAAGAATATCCAGAGATGGTAATACAAAATTAAAATATTTTAAATATCAGAATTTCACATAATTCAATCTATTGTATTATATCTACTTAATATAATAGTATATATAATATTATATCTCTAATACTGTCTCTTTATAACCATCAACAGGGAAGCTTATTGAGATATACAGGAGTATCTGTTGGCTTGATTTTAAAAATCTACATGCATAGATTGAACATTGGAAATTCAGACCATAACACAAAGGCAAATGTGGAGCTGCCCATCTGCCGAGCCTTCTGGAGGAAATCCACGGGGGAAACCCTACAAAGACAGGAACAGAAGTAAGTTTGTGGGTTTGCAAGTGCCTCTCACTGTCCTCCACACAGTGGCAGCTCATAGCAGTCTGACATCTCTGAGTAACTGACTCCAGAAGAGAGACACTGATCCTGGACCTTGGGGCTTTGGAACTTTATAAGAAGGGAGACTGCAACATGCCCGGTGTGAGTGAGCAGGGTCTGTGCTACAGAAGCAGAAGGTCTGGCAGTACCTGGGCTCCAGCCCTACCCTGCCATCCCAGGGTCTGTGGTCAGGAGAGCCCCGCTTGAGGGAGAGCAGATTCCAGGCCTCACACCGGATCTCTCTCACTGCTGGGTACACGTGGAGGTAGCTAGTTTCCATGGAATTTCATAAGAGGCTAAGTTCTTTTCTGGGGTGCAGACTTGTGTTTAATAAAGTAATACTTTCCTCACGAGCCCCAAAGGAAAGGTGTGCCTGCTCTGGATGATAAAAATTATTGATTAATAGGAAGGAAAAACCTAGGGAGACAATATAACCTAGACCTATTGCAGAACAGGTTTTAAGCACGTGACAGTGTAAGAAGACATGAGTAAAATGTGAGAAGCTTGCAGGATAAATCGGGAGATACACATCAGAGCCCTTGGATTTTCAATCCTCAAGGGCTCTTAGGCAAGCCACTGACGTTCTGATTCTCCTAATTTTATCTAAAACTGTATGCTGAAGTTTTATCTGAAAATAGAATGGTTTTGTTGAAAAATTCTTTTGACTCACATCTGTCTCTTGGTAAGGTTCTAAGCATAAGGTTCTAAGCATTAGGTTGTGGGAAGAAGAAGAGAGTCTCTGATGTCAATCTTTCTTTTTTTTTTTCATCTTTCTAATATGGGGTCAAGAATCCCCACCTTAGCAATAGTTTCAAACACATTATTAAATCATTCACCCTGTTAGTCTTGGTCTGCACCATGCCTTTGGTAAAATACACCCTCAATATTGTAGGTATAGTATATCCCATAATACTATAGGGGAACATAAGAATTCCATAATGTTGTAACATTTTGATGATCAGCAAGGAAAAGGGGTAGCCTTTAAAGGGTTTTGTTCTCATCTTCATTTTTATTATTTTTATATCTTCCTTCACAGTCTTCCTGAGTAAGAAGTTAGTGATAGGAAACTAATAAATGGTTTCTGGTTTTGCTTTTCAAACTGTTTTTTTTAACAACTATTTACTAGATTTTCTATCATTAATCAGAATTCTATATTTGTGAAATGGTAACATTAAAGAATGGGAAAGCACTGACAGTGAATCAACCACATCCGAATTATATTTTAAAGGATCAAAGGCTTTGTAGAACTCCCTCAATATCTCGTCCTGGTGTTAAAGTGGTAGAGGAGGAGCCCCTGAATGTGACAGATAGGACTTCTCTTGAATTAGCATTTTCAATAATTTCATTTCTTACTCAGTTTATTACCCAATTTTGTCATTCCACAAATCCTTCATAGTTTAACTAGAAAGGGAGAAGTGAAAATATAAAAGAGACCAAAATTTGACAAGATTTTCAACATTTCCCATATAATCTTATTGTATCTTCTTAGCAAAACTGGTAGCAGATAGGAAAAACAGAACTCAAGAGAGAGTCAAGAGATTTGCTTAGGAACTCATTGCTAAAAAATTATAAAGTTGGAACTGGAATTCCAACCTTTAGATTCTGAAATTTTGACAGGGTGACTTGAGTGTGTAATAGGATTTTCTTCCAAGACAGTGATGTCTCTCCATTCCCTGACAGCGTGTCTTGGGAACGAAGCTGAAGGGCCCCATGTGGGAGTTCCCTCCTGTCCTATGAATGCAGAAGAGCTGTCCTCAGGCTCCCCAGGTCTCTAGGCTGTTGTCCCATCCCTCCTTTTGATACGTCACTAACAAATCTCAAACCACAGACAGTTTCTATAAGAAATCTAGTTCCCTTCATGGGTAAGCCTTGAATTACAGTTATCAAAATAGCTGACATGAGCTACTTCATGGGGAAAGGTTTATTTTGGTTCAGGATTTCAGAGGCTTCAGGCCATGGTCATCTGGTCCAAGGCAGAAACATCCTCATGGGGGCATGCCAGAAGAAAGAAATTAGCATATGGCAGCTGAAAAGCAGAGGAGGTGGGCGCAGGCAGGAGATGTAGTCCCCAAGGGCACGTCTCCAAGGATCTTCTGCCTCCAAATAACTTCCAACTCCTACCGTTTCCACCACCTCCCTCTAATCAATTCAGCTGTGAGTCCTTCAATTAATCTAGGGATGTGGACAGAGTCCTCAGGATGCAGCCACCTCCCAATAGCCCCACCCCTGAACACCACTGCACCAGAGTCCAAGGCTTCATTCAATACCTGGAGCTTTGGGGACATTCCAGACCTAACAGTGCCTTCTCAGATATTGCTAAGGACCCCCGAGCAGTCTTAGTGGAAACTAAGGTAATTACAGACACATAAGAAAAACATTGACAAATGTTAAATATTGTCATCATTGTCCCTTCTCAGGCCACCCTTCTCCATGACCTCTGCCCCCACACACACATTATTTCAGGAATCTGAGCTTCTCCCAGGTCACTGTGGTCTAAATGTGTCAAATGATTCCTTTTTTTATTTGTTTGTTTCTCAATACTGTCCTAACATTAAGCATTTAATAGATGTGAGTCAGCTTTTCATGTAGTATCCGGGGACTGTAGCCAAGTAGAGGAACCTGAATATTTTTTTCAAAAGTCAATTGGCATTTTCTCCTTGACCCAGATCATCTGTCTGCTTAGCCATCTACTGTGTTGAGTCTGGTGCTGAGTCGTTAGTATTTCCCATTTGTCCCAAGCTGCATCCCCCGCCCCATCTGCTACCCACTTCTGTTGAACCCAAGTTGCAAGCCACAGCTTCTGTCCCAACTAGAAGCCAAAAATAATTCATGTCATAATCACCTCTTCATTCAATGAATATACTCCTTTTACAGTATTAGGCAAAGCAGTCAACTCTTGACTATTACAAACTCTTCCTGAATAGAATCTTTCACACAACCAAGAAAAGTATCAGTGTTTTCCAAAAGCAGAAAGCTCTGAACCTCAAAAGGAAATTCCCCTGCTTATTGTTCAGTGGAAACGTAATAGGAGATTCTTTTCCACCACATTCTTCTCCTCTTTCTTCATCTTCTTCTTCATAATATCAAAAATCACAAATCCACTTCCCAGACAGAATTTACCCTCAAACCTTCAGTTCCACCCCATCCCAAAGTCACTAAAAACTTGATACTTTCTACAACAAAATGGATAACCAAATCTGTGCACAGAGACAGTATAGCAGCAAATAGGTAATATTACTAACTTTTCCAGATCCCCAGATCCAAAGCTGTGTTTTCAGTGTTCCCCAACTGCCACCATCTTTTAAGGAAGGCTTATGAAAAGTAGGCAAGGATTGCAATCTATGGATGGATTTCCCATGAGCATACACTGCTAAGGAGCATTTGTAAATGAGATTCCTGTGCTAGTCTGATTATTTACACGTGAGGAAAAGCATGATCCTAACATCTTGCTGGTTTGGTTGCCTATTTGTTTTTCTGATACAATCTTTTTCCTAAAATGACTTTTTATGCTTATAAATTAAAACCATTCATCAAAACTGATACTTCCTACATCTACTTTTTAAAAGCCTCAGCATCACTGGATAGTTAGAGAAATTGAAAAAAATAAAATAAAACCTGCATTTCACCAAAGGGAATGAAGAAAATTAAGAAAAATAGTGTGCATCTTGCAGATATTGGATTTTGAAGGTTATCCTTGAATTCAATACCTTATTCAATAAACTAGAATGAAAGCCTTTTAGGTAAAATTTGAGATAATCTTAGACATCCATTTGTTGAGCATATGAGGAAGCTAAGGCTTTTTCTACAAGAAAGTGGTAGGGTTCAGTTTGAAGCATATTTCTCTGCCTTTGGCCACCAATGACACCAGGAATTCATCTCCTTCACCTATTTACCAAAGCAATTTAGGTCCTTCATTTACAATATTTTTGTTATATAACAATGTCCTAAGAAGGAACAATTATATATGTAACAGTTTCTTTAAAATGCAAGCACACTTCTGTTTTCATAGTCAAACACTGTTGTATAACATTGTGAACCGCAATGTTCTTTTCTTTCATGAAGTTTTCTTTTCTCTATATATAGGAAAATGTTCTTGCTCCCAAGAAGAAAGAACAACTGGCCCAATCCTGTCTCCTCAGTCATATCTGTCTGTGGCCAGGGGCAGGATCTCCTAAAACAAGACATCAAACAAACTTGCGTTCTGTCTCATCTCAAACCTATCATGAATTTAAAATTCTGCCTTCTCCTTCTTATCAGTACAATGCTGTATGTGAAAATCTCTCTGTTAGGTATTCACTCTGTGATGGCAGTCAAATTTGCATACACCCCACACCATCCACCTCACTTTTCATTAAATGTGCATTAACCTACAACTACCCTGGACTATAAAAATATAAGAGGATATGATAACATAGCATTAAAGTGACAGTAAATCAGCAGAAACGGAACAGATTTTTTAGTTCAGTTGCTTTGCAGGCTATAAATGTGAACCATTCTTCCATGAAGTTATAGATATTTTCAGTGAGCATAACTGACCTCTCCTGGAGTCAGTTTTTAAATCAGAGAAATAAAAGCACATTTAGATGGAATGATAACCATATTTTCATAATGAAAATTAAGACTACAAAATAGCTTATTACAGTTTCTAATTTGCAACCATATTATTTCCTACTGTAATGCACTTGAATGTATGCATGAGAATGTTAATGAAGCCATTTATTGATACAGGCCTTCCTCTAAGGCTACTCAGATTGTTTACTTTTCTCAAATATTGTAGAATTGTTGTTGATTCCCCTCATTTTTATACAAAATTACATATAAGAGATTATGGGGGAATGGGATAACAAACATGGAGGGAAATGAATTACAGTAGATGGGGTAGAGAGAGAAGATGGGAGGGGAGGGGAGGGGGGATAGTAGGGGATAGGAAAGGTATCAGAATACAACAATTACTAATAGGGCATTATGTAAAATTATGGATGTGTAACCGACATGATTCTGCAATCTGCATTTGGGGTAAAATTGGGAGTTCATAACCCACTTCAATATAATGTATGAAATATGATATGTCAAGAGCTTTGTAATGTTGTGAACAACCAATAAAAAAAGGCAAAAAAAATAAATAAAATATATAAAAAAGAGAAACCGTGTAATTGTCTTAATTGAATATCTAGCTATAATAGTTTCTACTCCAAAACTTTCTCATGAAGAAACACTGATACTTTATAAAGACCTAAGTATTTTTCTTACCTGATTTAGGTAATTTGTACCCCTTCAGTGATTTTATTATGCAAGTTATAGAAGTGCTATTTAATTTAGAAAGAAACTCATCCACTAATACAAGCAGTTTTTATTCTACTATATTTCTTTGTATTTCTTATATTTGCACAACCTATTAACCTCTGTTGTTCTGGTAGAATTTTGACTGAGTCCATTCCAGACTCAGTTTCCCAGTAGGAAACCCCAAGTTGAAGATGGTGACTGAGAAATAGTTCTTTTGGTTTTCCAGAAGCATCTCGAAGGTGGGTTGAAATACAGTGATGTTGTAGAAAGGTCAACAATAAAGGAAATACTTACAGGAAGAAACGCCCAAAATCTTCCTGGCAAACTCCATGAACTATAGACATTAGGTCTAATAATAATAAAACACATTTTCAACAGCTGTCTAGAAGTTACAAAATGATCCTGTAGGAATTTTTGCAGTTCATTAAGACAACATTCCAATAACATACCAAGTAGCAATGATCTATTTTGCAGATGGGAAACCGGGTCTCCTGTCTTCAGAGTATTTAATCCTTGGAATAGAGTGTGAAATTCCCAACACCAAGCTAAGGTGAGACTTCCCACTCTTGACTCTCAATACTGTTCTCTAGAAGTCAATACTATACACAAAGAAGGTTCCTACCCACATGTATATTTTTGATGGATGGTTGTAGACTAAGATTTTACTATTAAATAACTTTATTCTAGTTTTTTTTTAAACCCTTTACCACAATTTTTTTTTTGGTTGGTTTACCTATGTACTATGGACTTTCTTGTTCAATCTCTAATATCTGATTTGGAAAGAGAGTTCTGGAGTCTCTGATTGATTTCTCTGGCTTCTAATGGTTACTTTTAAATTCATCTCTCTGCAATCTTTTCCTTCAGAAACTGGAATCTAAAAAGTGCATTTCAGAAAAGCAATATATGTAATATCCCAAGTTTACTGGGGAAAAATTGTACAATTGAATCCCACCAAATGTACGATCCAAAACCAATATAGAGCTGCCTGACTATAAGAAATTTTTGCACTTTTCTTGATTAAAAGAGAGTATGGAATAAAAAACCATCTAGGAAACAGTGATATAGTGAAATAGCACAGCAGTGACTTTCTCTGAAATATTTTTAATTTAACAATCAATAAATAGATTTCAATGCCAGACATAGAATTATAACTGTTCCTCGAGTAATAACTGATTCAATCACAAGCAATGTGCTTACATATGTGTTTTTATTATTTTCATGTCAAAAATCAAGCCTTGACATAATGCCAATTTCTAAAGTGAAAATATTTTGCCAGTTGAATTTAGTAATATTTCTCGTAGAACATAGGATTGGCTGAAAGCTGAAAAACATGAAAGAAACAGGTATAAACCTCTACAAATATCTGACTTGTGCTGGCTCCTAAAATAACGGACTTAGAATTGCCTGGCTTCTGATAGGTAGTCGTCCCCTTTCTGCCAGTATCCTTATCTGTAAATATGAATACCTCCTCAATGATCTACCCTATTGCAATGGTTAAAAACATTAAAAAATAGTATGCTGAAATATTCATAAGATTTTATTCTCTTTCCATTTCTCACTTCACTAAAGTTAAAATTATCGATGAATCAATTATTTTAATATGGTACTTGATTGTGAAATGTTTTGAACTATTCACATCAGAATTCTTATCTTTAATATGTCAATGAACGACAAGACGTTGAAGATCTCAGATTGAAAATTTGAAAGTTTGCTTAAAGAAATAATATTAAGAGTGGACTTGTCACTCCTACAAAAGTATTTTCCTACCTCCCTAGAGAAATCCACCTTTCCATGTGTCTGATTCATATTACTGACTCATCTGGAATGTTTTCATCCTCTAAATAAAATCCCATTCGACCCTAAAGCCCCTGCCTTTAATCATCTCTCTCTTTCCATTCTCATCTTATATATTGTCTTTACCACCCTATTGAAAGCCCTTTTTGCTCACAAATTATTTTATTAATGTTAGATTCCAGGTATGTTGAAAAGCAGTGGTTCATATTGCACAATGTGTTGGATTATATCGTCATCACTCATAACAAATGTTCACACTAGCAATTTTATGAACTTGGACAAGTTGCCAGCTTCTTAGTTTCCTTATCTGTAAAATGTTCTGTTGTTATTCTGAGTATTGGAAAGTACATAATACATCCAGACAGCTTGTAACACTTAGAGAACTCTCAAAAATTGTTGTTTCTTTGGTTATTATTAATGCTGTTTAGTTCCTCTTCTGTAATATCCAACATGGAAACTTGTATGCACTCTTTGTCGTGTATACATCTGTTTTTCAAATGATGCTTTTGTAAATGTGGTGCTGAGGTCAATGCTAATTGATGTGGTTTTGGTTATTTGTGTTTACCTAAGAGTTTTACTCAACATAATTATATTGTATATTGCTGAAACAGTTCACTGTATTAATGAATATCAATAACATGGAGTTTCATCCTATTATTTAAAAAAAATTCTGTTAAAAACATTAAAAATTTTTATGAATAATCATTTTAACCAATATTGACTCTCTGATATAGTTAAATGTATCTTCTCAGAAGAAAAGAAAGAACTAAAACACATATCAAGAATCACAGAAAATAGAGCTAATGAAGGATTTTTTTGAACTTCCCCCTAATGGGAGGCTCTCAGATCACATTTTCCTCAGTGGCCAACAAGCTAGGAGTTATCATAATATTGTGCTTAACCTAGAATATCAATATCCTTGAAATATCTTCTAAGATAAAAAATACTTCTGAAATATTATCAAAATAATAAAATTATAATTATGATTGGGTCATGAAAATTTAATGGTTAATTATTTTTAAAGCTTCAGAATTATGGAAGAAAAGCAAATATTTCCCCTTATTGCTGAATCCTAGATTCCAGCTGTAGTCAGGAGGTTGCATGTTGACCACAGAAAATAGACATTCATTTTCAAATGAATTAAAGGAAGAGGTGAGTTATTTGGACACAATTTATTGCCTTAAGTCCATGAATTTCTTTTTTCTCTGTATATTCTTCTTGCCTGGCATGCGTGCAACCTGGGTTCGATCCTCAGCACCACATACAAATAAAGATGTTGTGTCCGCTGAAAACTAAAAAATAAATATTAAAATTCTCTCTCTCTCTCTCTAAAAAAAAAGTCTGTATCTACAATGGTTTATCCTTGACATCATTTTTTGTGTATTTTCTTCTCATCTTTAGAGTTTGTAAGTGGGCATTCTCCATTATTAAATTTTCACAATAGTCAAGTAGAAAGTTCCTTGCTGGAAAGACATGGGCTAAATGAAATAACATTGAAAAAATATATTGAAGAACTGGGCAGAGTTCCTGTTTTGTTTAAAGCATAAATTTCATTACACAAGACACTATTGAGATTGACATTGGTGTTACACTATAGCTGAATATCTTATTATACAATATATTACTATTTGGAATTGTATGATCATTTCTTTCAAAATCATCTTCTTAAAGTTGTTTAGCTGGTGTCCTATCTTCTAGCATACCTTTGTAGGAATTTGTTGAGGGCCACGGCCGAGTCGGGATGATGCATGGCATTTTTGCCAGAAGTAGTGGTTGAGAGGTGACACCAGCGAGCCATTAAGATGATGACTTTTGAGTTCTCACAGAGTTTCCGTTGAGTTCCGCTTGAGCTCTCCCGGGGAATCCTGAAGAGTTCCAGTTGGTTGGTGAAGTTCCGGTGGTGGGAGTTCCGGTTGGTGTGGAGTGTTCCTGGAGGAGCCTCGTGGGTGGCATTCGAGAGAGTTTCAGGGAGTGTGCTGGTGGAGTTCAGAAATAAAGTTTGTTCCTACTTGAGTGGCTCGTGATTTGTGCTCAGCCAGACTGAGGCAGGAATTTATTTCCTACAAACTGAAATGTTTGAATGTTCTTAACAATCTGTAATAGTTCACAGAATCAAAAGTTTTCTGGCTTGTTAATAAGTGCTGCATTTTATGAGTAAAATAAAACCTATATTCATACTTACTGTAATTCACAGAATTTCATCATCTAATCCATATAACAATTTAATTCAAGTTACAAAAGGAATGTTAAACTATATCTGAAATTGAATGTTCACATATGAACAATTAGTTAGAACAACACATTTTATGAGGATTTTGTCTTCCTGCTTATTTATGGTGGTAACCAACACAATCATTCAGTTATCTATTGTGAAGAGTTCAGGGGTTTCAAAGATGACATGTAAGTGGGCCTGGAACTTTCTAAAACTCAAGGATAAAACTTAATATCAGATTTGGGCTGGAAGTTTAACCATCATATGTCCTTTACATGGTTTATCCAGACCCACATAAATACACAAATATCTTTATAATCAAATGGGTATATGTTAAAGAAACATAAATCATACATATGCATCTTTATATCATTTTTTACCCACAATTTTGTATTTTATAATTTTGTATTTGATAGTTTATTAAATGTTCTTAAAATATTTAAATAATTACATGATTAAGTTATTTCAAAGTTCTCAATCATTCTCTTATTCTTGAGCTTCGTTATCTTTAAGGTTTTATATTTTTAACACATTAATTTAATGTTTAGAAATACAAAAACCTCTTAAAAATCATATAAACACATTATAACTCAAATATTTACCAAAAGGCAAAATTGTAAGCCTAAAATTTAAGGAATTAATTAAAGATAATCAATCAAAAAAAATAAATATTTTATATGCAGACCATACTGTATATTACATGAGAACACCATATAATAGCTCTCATTGAAACCAATGTGAATCAGAATTTTAATCAGTGTCTTTGAATTCATTTTACGATTAAAGGAAGAAAGGGGAGAGAGTCACATAAATATATTTATCTGACACAAGACAGAGGTCCAAACATGTATGTGGAAGAAAAGACAGCCTTTCTAACAAATGAGGCTAGGAAAACTGGAAATCCATATGTAAAATAATAAAATTTGACTCTTACTGCTCACCTACACAAAAGTCAACTCAACATAGATCAAGACCTAGGAATTAGACCAGAAAACTCTGCAACTGTTAGAAGAAACTGTGGGCCCAACACCCCAGTATGTTGGCACAGGAACCAATTTCCCTAAAAAGATTCCTAAAGCATGAGAAATAATGTTTTACAAATCAATAAGTGGAATGGCATCAAATTAAAAGCCTTCTGCATAGCGAAGAAAACAATTAAATATGTGAAGAGATAGCCTACAGAATAGGAGATTTGTACCTGCTTCTCATACAGAAACAATATCCAGAATATGTAAAGGACTCAAAATGCTTAGCACCAAAAAAAAAAAAAATCAACTAAACAATAAACGGGAAAAATAAATAAATAGACACTTCTTAAAAGAAGAAAGACAAATTGCCAAGAAATATATGAAAAAAAATGTTCAACTACTCTAGCAATTAGGGAAATTCAAATCAAAACCACATTCAGATTTTATCTCAGTCTAAACCCAAAGGCAGTTATCAAGAATATAAATAATAATAAATTTTGGCAACCAACATGAAAAAAAAATTCAACATCACTAATTAGCAGGGAACTACGAATAAAGTATGTGGGGGAAAGGTACACTCATACATTGTTAGTTGGACTACAAATTAGTGCAACCATTTTGGAAAATAGAATAGAGATCCTCAGAAAACTAGGAAGAGAATTCCCAGAGGACCCAGGGGTCACACTCCTAAGTATTTAGCCAAAAGATATAAAATCAGCTTACTACAGAGATATAAACCACATCAATGTTTATAGTAGCATAATTCACAATAGCAAAGCTATCTAACCAACCTAGGTGAATAAATAACAAGAATGTGATATATACACACACACACACACACACACACACACGCACACACACATACATACATATATACATATATACATACACACACACTCACACACAGGCATATACACAATGAAGTATTACACAGCCATCAAGAAGAATGAAATTATGGCATTTGTAGTTAAATGGGTGGAACTGAAGTCTTCATACTAAATGAAATAAACCATTCAAAAAATGAAAAGTTTAATGTTTTCTCTGATATTCAGATACTAAACCAAACTAATAAGGGGGAAAATAAATGAAAGGGACAGAAGGAAAAAACATGGTGATGGAATACTATCAAAGTAGAGGAAGGTTCAGTAGAGTAGACAATAAGAATTAAGGGGGAGGGAGGAGTGATGGAATAAGGGAAGAACAGTGGAATGAATCTGACAGAACTTTCTTTACATGAATATATTACAGTGAATTTCAATATCAAGTATATTCACAAGACACTAATTTACCAAAAAAAAACCTATAAATAATTTGCAGAAAATTCAGTAGAATAGAGAAAAGGGATCGGGGAAGGTAGGATAGAGTGGAAGGGGAGAAGAGCTGGGGACTGAATTAGAACAAATTATATTCCATGCTTCTGTGCTTTAGTGATTGTGTCACAATGTATCTTAATGTTATCTATAACTGTAAGAATTAATAAAAGGATAAAGGAGAGGGAGAAAAAATAAAGCACAGTACCCAAATTACCAGATTGAGCCTGGAATAGAATTTCAGTAAAATTTGCCTCTTTAATAAAGTTCCATATACATATATTGAGGAAAGATAGAGAGAGAGAAAGAGGGAGAGAGAGAGAGAGAGAGAGAGAGAGAGAGAGAGAGAGAGGAAAAAAGAGAGAGATTCCAATATTCGCTAGTTATAAAAATCAACTCAAAATGGAATAAAAACTTAAATTTAAAACCTGAAAATCATTATAGGAAAACAAAGGGAAAATCTTTCAATGTACTGGAATGGGTAGGATTTTTTTGGAAAAGACAATCAAAGCACAGAAAATAAAAGCAAAAATAGACAAATTGGATTCCATAAAGCTAAAAAAAAAAACAACTTGTGCACAGCAGAGGAAACACAGCAGAGTGCAGGGACAGCCAACAGCCAACAGAATGGAAAACAGTGTTTGCAATGCATATACATCATAGCAAGAATACTTGAGGAACTCCAAAACCTCAATGGCAACAAACAACCCCATTAAAATAATGGACAATATATCTAAAAGATACTTCTCCAAAGAAGAAATAAAAATGACCAACATGAAAAAAAATCTTCAACATCACTAATTAGCAAAGAAATTCAAATCAAAACCAAATTGAGCTGTCACCTCACCCCAGTAAGAATGGCTAATGTTGAAAAGACTCAAGGTGACTGGTACTGGTAAGGGTGTGGGCCTTGTGCCATGTTGGTGGGAACACAGATTAGTAACTAATTAAAGGCAATAAGACAAAGGTTGCTTCAAAAATTGAGATCTTTTTAATGCCATTAGATCCAGCAATTCCACTAACATGTCTATCTCCTAAGGAGACGGAATCCAGGAGCTGAGAGACATTTGAACTCCCATATTCATCCGAGCACTATTCAAAATAGCCAAGAAATAGAAACAACCTGTGTGTGTCAACTGATGAACGGATAAAACAAATGCTATTCATGTACACAGTGGAATAATCTGTACCTACGAAAAGAATGAAATCCTGCCCCTTTCGTCAACATGGATAGAGCCGGAGATTGTTGTGTTCAGTGAAATAAGTCAGACACAGAGACAAGAGGAGCATCGACTCCCTCACGTGAGATCTAAAAGAGTAAATTTCATACAGTGGAGAGTAGAACGGTGATTCCCAGAGACCAGGGACAAGGGGCACTTGAATCTAGGGATGTGCCTTTTGGGGAGTCAGCTGCAGTTACAGCGAGCAGTTCAAGGGGCTGCTACACAGTATTGTGATTGGAGATGACAATCATGTACTGCACTTCTCAGAAAGACAGAAAAGAGGATTGTGAAGATTTATACCACAAGGAAATGATAAAAAGTTTTAAATAATTTTAAAAACACAGGAAAAAAATCATAGAAATATTTCCATTTGAAAGAAGAAATAACCCCTACGTATTCAAGAATGCATGTTCAAACAAAAAAAAAATCATCTGGTGAGAAGCAACCTGGCATCAGGAGCTTGGACACCTTCAGGTAGAAACAGTGGACACCACCACTCCTCACATTCCGAGACTGGAGGCACCAGCTTTAATCTTTATGAGGTTGCATGGAACAGGTCGAGAATGGTGAAATGATTGAGTCCTTGTGCCCTTTCTCTGGTCCTTGGAAGCTGTATTTATCTGCCCCTGCCTCAGCTTTTCCATATTTCAGATTTCTTCAGCACTTACACTGAGAGAAGACACCTCTAGGGTGTTCGCCACAGCGTCACCCCACCATCTCAAGTCCCTAATCAGCCTACCTTCCTCCACATCTCAGAGTCCTTTGTCAATGACCTTATCATATTTGCAAAGGGTTTTCATTGTTGTTACTATAAATAAATATCATGAGAAATAGGCTTAAAAGCATTTACTACATAAATCTAGACAACAAATTATTTTTTTAACTAAGGTACAAAGAAAATTTAATTGACAATAGATAGTCTTCCCAACAAATGATGTTGGCATCGATATGCTAAGGAAATTATAATCCTCAACATTCTCACACTATTGAATACAAAATGTTTACTCAAAATGAAACAGGGATTTAAACTTAAAACTATGAAATTATAAAATATATAGAAGAAATATAGTGAAAAATCTTCACGAACTGGAGTTAGTAAGTATTTATACATGACATATGCATGACACCAGAATCAAGATATATATATATATATATATATATATATATATATATATATATATATATATATATATATGAAACAACTAAGGAAATTGACTTATTCAAAATTAAAATAACTTTGAACAGAGAAACTATAGCATGCCTCACAGCTTGGATGGTGCCTGGTGTTATCATATGGCTTTTTGAAATGCTGTCTGGACCCAGTTTTGAGTCCCTGGAGGGAATCTAGTGGGTGTCTTCTCTTTAGCAGCTGATTAAATACAGCATCTGTCTTATTATTAAAGATTCAAGTAACTCCCCACCACCTTCAGTACCACCGCCTTCACTCAAGGTGCCACTGTCCTTCAGGTGCAGGATCGTAATTATTCCTTCGCTCACCTTTCTACTGTCCACATTTTCCAGCTCCTCACTCCTTTCCCCAACATATCGCCCAGGAGAATTTGTATAAAAATATAAATTCATAGCTCTTAATAGTCAAGGACTTCCCATCTCTTTCAGAAGAACATTTACAATCTTTGGAATCCCTCGAGGACGTCACACTACTTGCCACCTTCCCAAATCCTCAGTACCATTCTGATCTCTCATCACCTCCCTCGGTGTTTGCTCCTTCTTATAATAGGGTCTCCATACTCCAAGAGCTTGGGCTCTGGCTGTTTACTCTGCTTGGAGCACTTGTTCCCTGAGCTCTTCACTGAAGCCCTCCAGTCTCTTTCCATGTTTGATTCAAATGTTACCTTCTCAAGAGACCTTACCCTACCGCTGAATACATTTCAATACTACCGGGTACTTCCCGTCCTCTTTTCTCCTCTATTTTCCTCCATAGCAGATACCATAGAAAATATTGGATGAAGATAAATGAGAATACGGTAAGATTGGACTCAGGCATTCTAACCAGGAAGGGCAAAGGAAGGTAGAGGAGAATGAAATTGATTATATTTTTATATGCATATATGAAAATAGAATAAAGAATCCCACTAGTACCTATGATTACGAAGAACCAACAAATTTTTTAAATGAAAAATAATAAAAGGCAAAACCATAAGAACAGTCAGGAATTTTTGATTGATTGAGTATAATGAGAAAGGGAATAAGACAGAAATCATTTGCTGACTTCTGGCTTGGATGATTTGTAAATGATGCTACCATTTCCAGGCATGCATACGGGAAGCATCTGGATCTTGGAAGACCAGTTTAAACAAAATTTCAGGAGAAAATATTGAATATTAAGTGTCACTGGAACATCCTGAGAAGAATTCCAAGTCATGTAGATTGATCTGGAACTACCTAGAATAAAACCCACTCCGCTTGATCTACATATTAGGGTAAAGAAAGTAACTGAAGTTCTGCAAGTGGGTGAGATGATCAAAAAGCCAGATGTAGAGTGAGAAGGGAAGAGAAGCAAAGATGAGACTTCTGAAACATCCAAGGTGTAGCAGGCAACCAAAGGACTGACCAGGAGCCAGAGAAAAAAACCAGAAGGGGGAAAAAAATGAGCAGAATGGAGAAGTCAACAGTCTTAAACGCGATATGAGATTAAACCTCTGGTGGACACTGGATTCAGTCATTAATAACTTATGCATATTCTTGTTGAGTTCTAGTTTTAGCCCCTAAAACCATGAAGAAAAAAAATATCTATTGGAAGAAAAAAAAAAAAAACAACTTTCAAATAACTGAAATCAACAATCGTGGCTTTTCTTCTGAAAATTTTCCTCCAGGAACCACGATGTCTGACAGCTTCAGTTTGTTAGCAGGTTGCAGGTGAATTTCCCCTGGCCACTGCCCCTTGGCCTCACAGCTCTAGCAGGACAACTGAGGCTGACTAACGTTTGACTCTTCAGCAACTTTTTTTTTTTTTTCTGAAAGGCCTCTGTTTTCTCCAAAATTGATGAAATTAACGAGGCCTGGTTTTGAAACAAAGACTAGTTTAATCAGATAATAATTAAATTCTGGAAAGTTAAAGTCATGAAAGAGTGAAGACTTTCTTGGAGGTTAATATAATAAAGCCTAGCCCTTTGGTAGTTCCTTCCGGGCATGAATTTGCCAAGAAAGACTTTCAATTTAGGAAGGAAGATAATAGAACATTAAAATAATATATCAATGGAAAAACCTGGATCATGTAAGTTTGGATTAAAAGGTCATAATATCTCCTCAAATGATCGATTGCTTCTTTATATTCTAACCATAACAACAGAGAAATGTGTTAGGGGCTCTTCAAGTCACAGAAGACAAGATGAGAAATGAACCTATTATCTGTGAGAATCACAAACAACATCTTTCAAATAGTTGAAACGAATGAAGGAAGCCTTGATGAAGCAATATTACTTGTATTCATTATCTTAAATAAGCATGTATTTATTTTGCTATGTTAAATGATTTTACAGAAATGAAACCGATTGCCAGCTACTATCAATATTTTGCTAAAGTGGTCATGCCTCATTTTAAATCAGTTAGATGTACTCTGGGTCTGGAAGAGCTGGGGTTTTATGAATTTGCTACAGTAAAGCTGTTATGTAGCAGAGTTTCCACTCTTCCAGAATCAAATCAAAGAAACTTCCCGTGACTCCCTAGAGAGGCTGTTCCACTGTGTCAACTGGGCTAAAAGGAAATCACATTTCCAAGAACTCCCTTTTCTTCTTGGTAGGGCTGACCATGAAAGAAGTCTGCATGAGTTTTAGAAGGTGAAATTGAAAGAACGGCTTTTTTTTTTTTTTTTTTTTTTTTTACTTAAAAGGCCAGAGTAGCATTAAGCTGTGCAGCAGATTCTTTTGGGGATATCTCATGCTGGGGTGATCACCTGTCCTAGTTGAACAGA
Source organism: Spermophilus citellus (assembly GCF_964194105.1). Lineage (NCBI taxonomy): Eukaryota > Metazoa > Chordata > Mammalia > Rodentia > Sciuridae > Spermophilus > Spermophilus citellus. Next base: position 42,506,233 of record NC_138188.1, read on the forward strand.
AGCTGTATCAGGTATTGAAAGTTCCTTGTTCCCTGAAACCCCTCAGTCCTAGGCAAATCAATACAGCCATTGACCCACTGCTGGTCACCTTGGTAAAAGGCAAAATCTGAGTGCTTCTCCCCCAGACCTGGATGGACTGAATTTGAACTGGACTTCTTCAGTTTCTCTGATGCCAAAGCATCCTTTTATAAACCTAGCTTTTTCCAGCAGGTCATCCATATCAGTGAACTTAAGAAGTGTGGGTGAGACACAAGGTAAGTGTGGGTTCCAGGGAGAACTTACTATTTCACTTCATCATTGAAGGCTTCGGTTTACCTGTGTTCTCAACCTCAAGACCCCTTTTCTTCAATATTGACAGCCTGGCCACCAGCCTAGCTGCCTACAGGTCAACAATAAATGCAGAACCGCCACTGCTTGCCCAGGTCCCACGCTGTGTCTTGTCAAGTCCAATAATAAATCCCTTACTCCCATCACTTCTCTGCTCAAGCAAAGAATGATGTACCTTTGCCATTACCTGGAGCAGAAACCTGTGAATTATTTTAGCATTAGTAATAACAGTCCCTTTTATTACTATACTATTTTGTATTTGTTAAGTATGTGTATTAATCTATTTATCATAATTGGAAAGAAAGCAGAATTTTTATCACTATTTCTAGTACTTACAAATATTAATATTTAAATATATTCAACATTTACAAGCATATAAAATAATTAATATTTTAAAATCTTTAAGTGTATTCCAATATTTACCAATATATAAACATATGCCAAGAATAAAGCCTTGATCTTATTCTTAAATGATTACTCCCCTATAAAAGAAAATATTTAGCCAGAAATTTTGAACATATGATCTATTCTACCATGTGCTAAAGGGTCAGTGTATAAAATGTACACAGATAACCAAGCTATGGATAATAAAATTATGTTAAAGATTCCAACTAGCTTAATATTGATTTCTCTATTCTAATTTATTTGAATTCCAATCTGTGATGACTAGTGAGTTTAATCTTAATTAACTAAGACAAATTTTATCTTTATTGATTGAGAACATGAGTCAATATTTTTACTTCAGGACCTATACATAAGGATCCATATTTTTTAAATATCTTTATTTTATATTTATTCATTTTTTATGTGGTGCTGAGGATTGAACCCAGTACCTCACATGTGCGAGGTAAGCGCTCTACCACTGAGCTATGACCCCAGCCTCTAAGGATCCATATTTTAACTTGGAATGTTTTTTTCTGAAGCATTGACAGTACACCTAATCAGGACTTCTTTCATGCAATGATAATATTTTATATGTTATTTACAACAATTGTTTTCTTTTTGTTCTTCATCTGCCCTACGATTTCTTCTTAGAAGATGGTTCCTAGGTCAGGTAATCTTAACACACTGGAACCCAGGACATCTTGCATGAATCCTGTATTTGTCATGACAGCTGTCCTTTCCCTGGTGATGTTTGGTCTTAGTTATCATGTCTGACATGTAAAGCCAGAACAAAGGAGAAACAGAGCTACTTCAACAAACACAGGAAAATAATTTGATAAATGAGAGAAAGTTTCTTTAAGTTGAAGTTTCTTAGAAAAGAAGTGAATCATTTCTATGTCATCTTATGCTTTAGTCAGCTTTTCATCATTGTGACCAAAAAACCCAACAAGAACAATTTAGAGAAAGAAAAGTTTATTTTGGTTCATGGTTTCAAAGCCTCAGTCCATGATCAGTCAAGTCCACAACTCTGGGCCCTAGGTGAAGCAAAACAACATGGTGTCAGGGTGTGGGAAACTGCTCAGCTGATGACATCCAGGAATTAAAGAGAGAAAAAGAGACCTCTGTCTGCCAGGGACAAAACATAATCCCAAAGCATGTCACCAGTGACCTATATCCTCCAGTCTTACCTACTTGCCCACAGTTACCACTCATTAATCCATTTAAATTATTAATCCACCAAATGGATTAAACCACTGATTAGGTTACAACTCTTATGGTCTAATCATTTCACCTCATGTTCCTGCATCATCTTTTGGGGGAGATGAGGTTTCTGGGGACACCACATATCCAAACTTTAACACCTCCATATTGTACAATAGGTATTAGTGCAATGAGGAGAAAATAAATAATTAAATAATAAATAAAAGGAAGAAATAAAGATCATCATTTGCAGAGGATATGCTTTTGATTATCTACATAGAAAATCAAACATCAACCAAACATTATTTGAAGTGAAAAGTAAATTTAACAGTGCTGATGTCAAATAAAGTCAATAGTAAAATTGATTCCATTTGTACATTCTGATAACAAAGTTGACAATAAAATTTGAAAACCATTTATGAATAACATCAAAAAACCCTAAATGCCCAATAGTATATTTAACAAACTTTTTACAAACTTTATACTGAGAAACACAAAATATTATTGAGAGAAGTTAAAAACTATCGTAAGTCAAATGGAAAAAGATTGTTTTCATAGATTCAACATTTTGAAGATGTTTGTTCTTCTCAAATCAGCCTATAAATTGTGTGAACCCACACGTGTGTCTTTGCAGATATGTGTGGAAATTAATTGGCAATTAACCTGGAAAGAATTTGAACCCAAACAGAGAGTCCCTAAAATCTTCATTTTTAAGCCCTGCTAATCTACAGACTGTTACAATACAAGCAAAAGATGGAAGAATGAACACTTTAAGAATCCCAAGTTTTGAATGGTGGCTAATACCTTCATATGTAAATATTGGGTGAGACATAAAATAAAATGCTTACAGATAGGATAATTTAAAGACATTTAGAAGGTATATATCTGTTCCAAATATGAAAAAAAATTTGAGTTGCAAAAACAAAAAACAATATAGCACACCCATGTCATAAAGTTAAAGAACAAGAACTGGTAGTCCTTAGAATAAATCTCTGAAGTAATGCTAATTTTATTTAGACTTTCCCTTCTCTTTTAGGAATTGTCAGGCACAGCACTAAGACCAACAATGTTTAGTATTTGGTGTGTCTCTTATAAATGTATTCACTGGAAATTTCTCCAGCTAGAAAGTATTAAGAATAACCACAAACAGAACAGAACAATAGTAAAAGAGTTCCTAGAGCTCATTAAAGTTTAAATATTTTATAAATAGTTTTAGTCTATCTCTTCAAATTACATTTAATCATTAGAAATTGCAAGAACTGCAAAGAAAAAAATGAACCTTGTGTAAATCTGTATGGCCTTCTTATAACAACACCGCCTCCAAAATATAACTAAGCAAGTTTATCTCAAAATTTCAATACAGCATTGTCTTTGATGATCATTTAATGCTAAGGATATGTTTCTTTATTAAATAGTTACTCAAGCATGACTTTAATAATTCAGCTAGGAAAGCGTAGAAACTAAAGTTAATTCTCATAGGTGTTTACATATCCTTCCATGGTAATGTTAAGGATAGAATAATGAGCTAAAAATGTATTTTAAATCGTATTCCACCCTGCTGTTGAATTTCCCCTCTTAATAATAATTGTTAGAAGACAGTCTCTAGTATATTTCATGCTGCATATACATTTTAATACATGCAGGTAAGCTTTCTCTCCTCACTCTTAGCTAGTCTCAGCCCCCCTAGTGGACACACTAGGTACATTTCCAGGGAGAGATGGCATGGGATCATATTTAAACGAATATCATCTTTTCAAGGTTTGGACTTGGTGTAGGTATTAGAGACTAATGTATAGAAAATAAATGTGCTCCTTTTTTAGGCGATGAGATCATTGCTCCCTTGACTAAGAATGAGTTTTCATCTGTATTGTGGTTTACAGCAACTGATATTTAGCCTTTCTCAGGTTTGATAACTGCCATATCATCAGTAAGAGGCCATCAAGGAATGACAGAAGATGATACCCATTGTCAGCAACTTGACCATCCCCAGCATTCTGCCACACAGCAGAGAGAGAATGACAATAATTTCAGTGAAGTTCACCCCAGCCTTTTAGGTATTTCTTTTAGGTGACCTGTGTTTCTATTCACACCCATCTGCTCATAGCAATTGGTGAGGATAATAACAGCAGTACCAGTATGCGCCATCGTTGTGTTGGCTCCTGTGGGAATTTTTCCTAGGCAAGAAAAGCCATAAAATAGGAAACACAATTATAACCTTTACCAAAAAAGAAAATATCCCACAGCTGTCCACAGGCAAGGAGGCCTTTCAGCTCTTTTAGTGGGTTCCCCCCAGAGGATCTCACCCTAACCTAGCCGGATATTTCTGCTTATAATTCCACTTGCACCTGTGTTCTCTCAGTAGGCACAACCAGCATTCTTAGTCTATTGTGTTTGTATTTGCAAATTTTTATATCTCTTGAAGCCCTGTCCATGTTGTCCTAATTCTCTCTGAAGACCCAATTATTGTTATGCAAAAATATAAAGGGATATTGGCTTAGAGTGGTCTCCCCATAATAAGATTTTCTCCTAAGCCCTATTATAGCAAGTGTGTGAATTTGCAGAAAGAAAGCTTTTTTTGCATATACCATGTTATAGAAGAAAAAATTTACTCTAATAGGAAATAAACGAATCACTGAGTTTAGGTAATAAAGTGATGATTAAACAATATTTAATTGAATAAAAATTTTACTCTTTCAAAAAAACTATGTATTAATATCATAATTTCCAGAGATAGTTTGTCATAAATTTGATTTATTTAATAAGTTGATGCCTGTCTCTACTTTCAAGAGTATATGAAAAGCATCCCATATTTTAGTCTCCTAGGAACATTGTATGACCCATACCACAAATTTACAAAAGATTGCTGTAGGGGTATAGATGTTGAGCCTGGACATCATTACAGGACCTTACTCTTATGAGTAATAATTTATTTCTTAAAGTCTAATCTAGGTTTATGGTTTTAATTATATTTGTCCATATTATACCTTATTGTTTGGATCAAACTACAAGCACAACTGGTCCAGACGTTGAAGCTAGAGGAGACACCACCATCTTGGAATTTCCTGAGAAACTCTGCCAATGCTCAAATGTATATGAAATAAGGAATATGGTGGTCATGGGATGGGGAGTGAAGAGAGGCACAAAGGTGAGGTAGGAAGCATTCCTTATCCTCTTTCACACCTAATATGACCCAGAGAATGAAGGAAAATATATTGAACTTTTTTTTTCCACCACTTTATTGCCTTATGGTTCTCTGGATATGAAGTGTTTAGAAAATTATAGGAAAAGAAGAACAATAATGACCCTGACATAAATTCCCTAAATATTATTGGTAACAACCTGGGAAAAAAATTAAGGAACATCAATTGACTTTCAAATTTAGTATGCTACTCTCATTAGGTTTTTAAAAAGCTACCTTTGGAAGTAGCGGTCTTTCTTCACCATCTAATACACTCATTCATGTTAGGATTAGAACATTCTTTTGCTCTCTGTGTGTCTTAGGCAGGATCTAGAGTGTTCCCCAGTGGCCCATGTGTTAGAGGCTTCTCGAGAATGGTGCTATATGGATGTTGTAAAACCTTTAAGAAGTAGGGCCTATAGGAATGTCCACAGGGGATTGGGGATATGCCCTTGAAGGAAATAGTGGGACCCTGGTCCCCTCCTCATTCTCTTTCCCTTCCTAGCCATGCAGTGAGCAGTGTGGCTCTACCATGCCCTGCTGCCATGATGTCATCTCCACCAGATGACTAAAGGCAATGAGTTTGTCTGATCTTGGACTGGGGCCTATAGAACTGAATCAAAATAAAACTTGTTTTTGTATAAGTTGATAGCTTCAATAATTGTAACCTTAATGAAATGCAGGTTAATGTACTGGAGTAGTATACGCCATGACTCTTTAGCTGTTTTATGCATAAAAGCTGCAGGACACTGGCTTCTGAATGCATTGTAAAATATAATTAAGGAATGTTCAAAAGCCTCTGACTGCTTAGAAATATGAGGAAAATGATCACTAGGAAGAGATCAGAGGGAACAAATTTCAAAAAAAAAAAATGTAAAGGAGGCCAAAAATAGATTCTACACCTTTGCATTGGGGGAGAGGACCCCAAATATATACCAAATGAGCCATACCTGTTAGAACTTTGTATGTCCTGTCTCGGCAGAAACCAGTCTGTGATGAGCTGTCCTCTGCACCTTTCAGGATCCTGAACCAGGAGGCATCTCTCCACCATGTAGAGTCCGTCCCCAGGATGCCACTTACGGCTAACAGAACAGACTGAGCTTCATGTTTCTGAACATGTCTCTGAACATCTGTGTCCTGAATATGACTGTGTACACCATTGGCAGGTAGCTAACATAGCAGCCTATAAATTAGTAAGCTGATTACATAATATAACCGGGGAAGCAAAGGAGATAGAATAACCAAAATATCTTTTTATAGAAAACAAATTGTTACAATCACTACTCTCTTTCAAAGTTACAGTAACCAAGATGTGAAATTAACATAAGATCAATGTGATACAATTAACAGAATAGGCCCACACATGGATGGGTCTATGTGTCAGATGCCTCACCCTTCCCTACAACTGAACCTCAACCTCATACCTTTTGCAAAAGTTAACTCAAATTGGTCATTGACTTAAGTATAAAACTGGAACTATAAAATTTCCAACTAAAATATTTATTAAAAAAATCATTATAACCTTGAGTTATACAAATATTTCATAGTCCATATGATAGTCAATTTATGTCTCAACTTAGTGTATGGTGAACATGGTTGGTTTTTTGAACAAATACTAGTATAAAAGTTGCTATAAACACTTTTGTTTTGTTTTGTTACTGGTTATTAAACCCAGGAATGCTTTGGCCCTGAGCTTCATCCCCAGCCCTTTGGGGGTTTTTGACTTTTTTATTTTTTTGAGACATGGTCTTGCTAAGTTGCTTAAGGCTTCAGTAAGTTGCAGAGACTGGCCTTAAACCAGTGATCCTCCTGAGTCAGCCTCTCAAGTAGCTGGGATAATAGGTGTCCATCACCATGCAGGGCTTGTTTTGTTTTACTTTTTTTGCTTCATATTATTAGCATTTATAATCAGTGGACTCGCCCTGTTATCCTCTTAGACTGAATTACCCTCCATAACAGGTCAGCGTCAAAGAATCAATTGAAGGCCAAGGTGGTGATTTTTGAAAGAAGAAGGAACTAACTCTGCCTGCAGAATGAAACAAGTAAATCACACGTGAGTTCTCAGCCCTCAGACTTAAGAATTAACTTTCTTTATTGTAGGGTCAAAAAAGAAGAAGAAGAAAAAAGGAGGAGGAGGAAGAGGAGGAGGAGGAGCAGGAGGAGGAGGAAGAGGAGGAAGAGAGAAGAAGAAGAAGAATCATCATAACGTGAGTTCTACCCTCTTGATTTTTATGTGGACATAACACCATTGTTAACCGTCTGCACGGTGTCCCTTGAGTGGCCATAGTCAACACCCCAGACTTGGGAGCATAAATAACAAAAGCTTTTTTTTTTTCTTTGCCATTCAGGAAGCCAGGAAGCCCCAGGTAAAGCTGCTGATCAATTCACTTTCTACGGAGGGCTCTCCTCCTCTTCTCCTGGCTGTAGACTGCTCACTTACAGGTAGGTCCTCACATAGAGCGACCTGATCTTCCTAAAAACCCTACTTTCGAACACACTGCAGGGTGGAATGTCAGGATCTTAATTTTGGAAAACACAGTTCTGTGAACCACCTTGTACATGTTGATCCTAACTTGTCAACCACAGAGACTACATGTCACAGTTCAGAACTTTAATTCTCCTTTTCTCTCATTTCTTCCTTTTCTTTCTTTCTTTCGTTTCTTTTCTTTTCTTTTTTTTTTTTTAATACTGCTGACACCTTAACCTGCTCTTCCCACAGCCTGGCATCATCCTCTGCTTTCTCAGTAAAGGCCCTGTTTGGATGCTCTGTAGCCAAAGCCCTTTGGACTTCTTTCCTGCTCATCAGTGAATGGTGAAGCTGCTGGGCAAGTCACTTGATGTTCCTGTTTATGACATTACATCTCAACTGAGAACGTAGGGATGGATTATTTTTGAGTTCCTGGTAACGTATGAGTTTATGGTATTGTACAAATCTGCCTTAGAAAGGCCTTGTGGGCTTTCAACCCTGCTGCCCTGCATGTCACCAAAGTCCCTCCATTTTAGAACCCAGCCCATCCTCCACTTACCTGAGTTAGTTGTCATATATATTGGGTCTATTTTATGAATTCCATGACAACAATGACCTCTCAACCTCTAAGGTACATTGTTTTGTGTGCATGTGTGTCACTCCTTCAATACGTGTTCACTGAATTCATTTTAGTTCTTTGAGTAAGCTTTCACTCCTAAATAGAGATCAGAAATCAGTCAGACTCATTAGAAAAGTTACCATTTATACTAATGTATCATAATTTATAATAATGTACCATAATAATGTCAATCAGAGGTACCAGCAGTTATATCAACTACTATTTTATATATCTTTTCATAAGAAATGAATCAGGGGAATGTGGAGAGATATAACCTTTTCAGGTTTTCAGTTGAGTGCAGAAAGAACAAACACATCAATAATGCCATTCAAGTTAGTAGTAGAGCAAAAATGAAAACTCAAGTATCGTTTTCTTTGTTTTTTCCAATAAATGTTTTTTACTTTTCCTTTTTAAGGATTCAAGTATATATTTAGTGAAGTATTTACAACAGCCCTAGCATATGCAAAAGTTAAGAATCATTATATTTCAAAGGAATTTACTGAAATATTGAATATGTCACACGTTATAAAATATAAAATTAAACTCCATGTGTAGGAACATACATTCAAAACAGGAAAAATCAGACAAAACAGTTTTGACAGTCTTCCTCTCCTTCAAAAATTATTCCTTAAAAATTACAAATTGGCTTCCAAAACAATACACATAGTAGCAGAAATCATAGACTGAAGCAAATACAATAAAATAATAAATAATTATGTGCAAATAGTGTCAAAGAAATCATAAGTATATAGCATATTAAAAATTCAAAAATCAAACAGCAAAAACTGAAAAGTAAAAAATAATCATAATAGTATAGGACTTTCAGGGGTAAAGCAAGAGGAAGAACTGAGCGATAAGATTTTGACTAGTGACCTAAAATCTTACAGAAACTCAGCTGTGAAAATGATCAATGGGAAGATGCTGAAATCAAACCTTCATTTTCAACTGTTTATTCTAATATAGCGATTTGATTTCAGGATGAAGTTCAGGACAGGGATTGACCAATCGCTCTGTGTCATTGTCTACTTGGACATGGGCATGTGAATGTGTCCTTATTACTAAACTTTGGTGTATTTTTACATACTAGCTTATGAATTTAGTGTTGAATCTTTAGATGCCTCTGAACTTGGAAATGTAGCATATGGTTTAGAATCCAAGAAATTCCACTTATTATTTAAAAGTTTTACAAAATTGATGGAAAAGCAATAATTGCCAATAGCTTCATATGAGTTAAATACTCAATCGGTGTTGTATAAAAGTACTTAGGAAGAAATATGCCATATACATGCAATGAATAAATATTAGCTAAATATGCACTGAAATTGAACACCATACTTTCTAAATGTTTAATACCTCTTTGTTGCTTGAATGAAGGCAATTATTAAATAAGACATGCTACATTAGGTTAGGTTTCTTTTCTATCGTAATTACATCCATTTGTCCATTTTATGTGCTTAAAAAGAGCACAAGAAAGGCATGTAATAGTCTATTGCTGAAAAATATTGTTTTTATTCAAAAGTACTTCAGAGTATGAGTCTAACATTTCTGGGGTTCAGCCATTAATTAGTAATTATTGAAAACTTATAGACAGAGGCCTGTCAATGCCCTTTGTGTTTTTTTTATATTTTTAAATGACTGATTAGATAGGCCACTACCACAGTCACTACCTTCTTCAAAGTAGGTGGAGCAACGTGGATTGTGATGGTGTTTATAGCTGTAAGAGTTCACAAGGGAATCTAACATGTCTCTTTCTACACCCTTGACAGAGGGCCACAGAGGACAGGTCACCTGTGTCATTGCATAATTTCCTTAGCTACAAACCTCATTCACTATGACTAGGAAATCAACATTGCAAATATCCTTTTATGTAATCCTTAAGGAATTCTGCAAAGAATGCTCTTGTCAATGAAGACAGCTTCTTGTGTTTTATTTTCAATATTCTACTAATATTGTAGTCATTACCCAAAAGGTTACAATATTCACCATTTGATTTACCAAAGTTAACATTATTCATTGACTCTCTCCCTATATGTGCTGCAGTTCCTTGCTTAACTTCTGTGTTTCTTGTATGTACTCTAAGTGAAGATTGCAAGCCCCAGCAGACTAAAGTATTACTATCAGTGTTTCCTTTATCAGAGAAATATTCATTTATTTACCCTTTCTTCCTCTACCTCTTCTTGCCTTTCCTGAACTTCAATATATATTTTCCCAATGACTGAATTTCGTGGTTCATTAATTTTTAGAGTATGTGTGCATGTCATAAATTCATTGAATTTGCTTTTACTCCACATTCATTGAGACTTCTTTATATTGAATTCATATATATTTCACATATTTTCTTTCATTGATTTATGCAACAATTCCCTTGTTTCTTGACTTTCAGTTTTTTGATTGAAGTCACTGTCAACCTTATTGTTTGTCTTATGTTGTTTTTTTTTATTAGATGATTTTTATTGTCTTTTTCATATTTGAATTTAAAAAAAAAACCTTTTTTTGGAATATGGCTAGAAGTGAATTTTTTATCTTGTTTTCTATTCAGATGTCTTTTCAAATTGATGGTCTTTGTTCCCTCTGCAAAAAAATAAACAAATAAAAAATTGTTCAAGTAATGTTTCTATCTTCTCTACACTGCTATTCAAATTAAGTATCTATTATTCTTTCTCAATGTATTGGTATATCTATACATTATTGGTATATACCCTGTGTTTTATTTAGCTTTTCATTTCTATGACCACAAAACTTTACAAGAACAATTTTAGAGGAGGAAAAGTTTATGTCGGGCTCACAGTTTCACAGGTCTTAGTCCACAGACAGCCAATTCCATTGCTCTATGTCTCAGATGAGGCAAAATATCCTGGTGGAAATATGTGGAGGAGGAAAGCATCTCAGAACATGGTTCCAGAAAGTAGGGGGAGGGGAGGGGAGGGGAGGGGAGAGGAGGGGAGGGGAGAGAGAGAGAGAGAGAGAGAGAGAGAGAGAGAGAGAGAGAGAGAGAGAAGCTCTATTCAATAGGACAAAAGATAAGATCCAAAGGCAAACCCTCAGTGATCTACATCTTTCAGCCACATGCTATCTGCAAATAGCTACCATCCAGTTAATCCATTCAACTGGATTGATGCACTGATTAGGTTAAGTCTGTCATGATCCAATTGTTCCCCCATGAGTTTGGAAAGAATGTGTTATATCTGAACTATAATACTCTGTCTTTTGTATTTCCCAAATTTATTTTCTGTTCCTTGATGTTGTTTTAGTCAGTTTTCTTTTTCTGCTGTGACTAAAGGATCTGACCAGGACAAACATAGAAGAGGAAAGTTTATTTGAGAGCTCATAGTTTCAGAGGTCTTAGTCCATAGAAGGCTGGCTCTTCTTGGGGCTAGAGATGAAGATGAACATCATGGTGGAGTGTGTGGCAGAGGGAAGCAGCTCATATCATGGTGATCAAGAAGCAGAAAAAGAATCCACTTTCCAGATACAAACATATACACCAATCCAAACCTCAATTCCCACCTCCTCCAGCCACACCCTACCACATCAGTTACCACTCAGTTAATCCCTATCAGGGGATTACATCCCTTATTGTATTAAGACTCTTAAAACCCAATCATTTCTCCTCTAAACTTTCTTGCATTGTCACACAGATGAGCTTTTGGGGGACACCTCACATCCACACCATAATAGATATCAATATTTTCTTCTCTTCTACCTTCCAATTTATTATTTCTCTTTCAACTATGTTTCATCTGCTTTTTACTTTGGGTTTTAGTATTTCTTTAGATATTTTCAATCTTTTAGAGTTTCAATTTTTATTGAAAATCTTTCTTTGAAAATATTCTTAACCATATTAAGCATGTTCATTTGAAGATTTTTACTAATAACTGAGTTATCTGGAATTTAACAACACTGCCATCTACATTGATAGCCTATGAATCTAACCGATTAATGGTTTCTCCAGGTTTTTGTCCTTTTCTTGTCATCAGTCAGAGTATTTTTGATTATCAGTTAATATTAAAATTGCATAAAATAATTTGATGTTATTTTCCTCAGTAGGAGATTCACATTTGTTTTTTGCATATGACTAAATGGCATTTGCCACTTCAGAATAATTTTTTTTCAATGGACTTTTGCATGAAAACTGTTGAAGAAAAGTTTAATCAGAAATGTAATATTGGCTATGCCCAGTTAAGCCATCTTCAAGCCAGCTCTTTTGTTTTTTAATGTTGTTTGTTTGTAAAAATGAATGCAATAATGGTATCCTCTTCTAAGTGTTGATGTAAAGGACTTAATAGCAATCATTGGGAAAGTGTTGTCACTGAAAAGAATTCAATTATAATTTTTATTTATGATGATGATGATGATGATGATATGCAATAAATAGAGTTAAATTGGTGCTGAGTTCTGAAATTTGAAAATATCCTAATGAATACAAGACAAAGAAATGAAGTTACAATTACTCACAATATTAGCTTTGCATTTTCCCATTGATTATTTCTGATAAAACACAGGAACTAGAGGAGGTTCCTGTGCAGTTGGTAATGTATTTTATTCATTATCATTTTACTTCATGTTTTCTTGCTCTCTTGATGTATCTTTTTTCTTTTTTTCCCAAAATATCATTGTATCAAAGTGACTTTTTAATAATACGTTTTGTTCATATAGGCAGTAACTATAGTTATTACAGTGTTTTATAGTACAAAGATGCATATAGTTCAGTAGAGAAGAATAAATGATTTGATGAAAGTTGAAACACACATCATGTGTTCAAATTCTATAACATAACATATTAAAAACATACCTCTTTCATAGATGTTACTCAAGTTTTAAATAATTTTAAATATTTAAGTATAAGGTTTCTGTATAACATAATTCAATTGAAATGATGACTATTTAAACATTTTCTTTGGTTTCTATGTCATTTATGTATTTGAAAGTGGTAACCATTATTAAGAAATTAAATTAAAATCTTAAACTAACTTCAAAGGAAGTGTAGAGAAAGTGCACTTGGAAGAGATTAGTGAAGAAATGTATTGCTTTGGGGATAATTTGTTTTAAATTATAGCTAGAAAAATTCAACCTATGAATCCATAATGTGAGACAAACATTTTCTGAAAGTGAAAATGACTAGAATTGACAACTTTTGCAAACTTTAGCTTAGGAAAATTTGCTACAGCTGAAGTAAATGACCTCAGTAAAAATAAGAATAAAAAATAATAAATAATTTTTTAAAACAACAATATGAAAAAAACTATCTATTGAATATGGTAAAATTAAGTTGAAAATGTTTTTTTCTCTAAGATGGAATTTCTGGCTCAGATAAATCAAGTTACTTTTAAGAAAGCACATATTTATAAGACAGAAGAAATATCTCAAGTCAGAGCACAAAACAGCACAGAAATTCTCTTGTATGTAAGACACTGGTGCTCTACCTGTAAACACCTACTAAATGCTGAATATTTTCTCCCATACTTTTTCATTTAATCCACATAACAACTCTGTGGAGTTTGAGTACATTTTCATCAGTGTTAAATCAGGAAGCTGGGATTCCATTTTTGCAAAATTTACCCCAGGCCTTCGAAAGGACAGCATTTTTGTTGTGCTTCAGCAGAATGTCTTTTCACTCTGCGTACGTCTTCTTCTTAGTATTGTGCTCTATGTAATAGAATTTGCTCCTAATGTGTTTCCTTAAGCAACCATTTACTACCAATTACAAGAAATGTGACTTTATTATACGCTTATGGTCGTATTATGTTTTATTTTTGTTTGTTTATATCCCCAACAGAGTTTTCCAAGTGAGATTAAAAAAAAAAAAAGTCTGAGTCCCAAAGTGGGAAACTGATGATAAAATTCAAATCTATGTCTTCCATGATAAAAACTTTTATTTACACACACACACACACACACACACACACACACACAAGACTTATGTTGGGCCAAATATAGCATTTGATGAATAATGCTGGCATATTCCTGATTCATTACTTAGTAGTTCAATAATGCAGAGATTGAGATTGGCTTTAAAATATTTCAGGAAAACAAATGAGACACGAAGGAGACAGGTGAAGTGAAACTTCCAGTTGTGCTGGTCCCTGCCAGTGTGGCACCTCAGTTGTGGGCATTATGCTGCTGTCTGCAACTATATGTGTGAAAGTTTTCATAATACGGAGTTATTTCCAGATGCCATAATGAATCAAGTTCTCTTTGTTGTAATCAAAAGCAATATAATTTGCTATAGTTTCTTAAGGAATTGAATTTTTAAAAGTGAAACAAGGAAACACAATCATTTCTACCAGGAATTTTTATCTAACTTACTATTTACGATGACCTTCCTTCCGAAACCAATAAGCTTTCACTTTAAAACGAAAAAAGAACAAGTGAGAGAAATGAAGAGGAAAGAAAATAAAGTAAAATCCGAGAACACTAACACACCTCACCTCATCCACCCAACCGTCTGAGGATTTGCTCCTGAATGTCATTTAATTTTCATGCTGCTGAGCAAGATCATAAGAGGAATGACACTAAAAGGCCAGAGCACTAGGAGGACTGTCACTATTGTATTAAAGAGAAACAGGCTTTCGTTCTCAGGCTCCCTCTCAATTTTCAGAATTTAGTGTCACAGACTACCCACCATACAAATGCATTTTAAATCCCATGATTTTTCCTGCATCTAAGCAAAAAATTCAAAGAGAGAGAGAGAGAGAGACTTGCAATTGCAATATTTAGTTGTTTTAATTTAAAAAAATAAAATGAACCAGAATCGGGAAAAATATCTAAACCAAATGCAATTAATTGCCTGAAGAGCATTACCCAGGCTCAATTTGATATTCCTCTGGAAATGTTCCCTACAGATGCTAAAATGGCTCTCTTATAACCATTTTCCTCGGGCTTTGTAGCAAATCGCAGTTGTTTCAAGTGTAGTTAGAAACGATAACCAGTGCTGACACAGTAAAAGAAATATAAACTGCTTAAAATTGACCGAAGAAATTGAAGATAACCAGGCACTCAATGCCCTTGATCATCCTTCTTTCTTCTCACTGCGCATGTAAATAGAATGTAAAATAACCCCCATGCAAAGCTCCTTCTAAACCTAGTGTGGTCATTTTCCTGAAATAATTGCAAAGGACTGATGTGTCAACCACACATATTAAAGCCTTAGCATTAATTACCTGAGCTAGAGGACAAAATTAAATAATCATCAGAATCCTCCAGAAGTCCTTGGCTGCCAATTGTAGCATGTCCTGCCCATGGAGGATAGGGAGGCTCAGGAAGGACAATCACTGAGCATAGCAGGCCTGACAACAGGGAGAGAAGGAGACTTCACCAGTGATGTGTATGGAGGAGACTGGAAGTCATTTTCCTCTTTTCATGCTTTCAATTTCCAGCTAAAAATTCTCCTTTTAGTTCATCATTAAGTCAATGACATGATTTACTTAAAAACAACACTTTATCGCATAGAGTGGGGCTTTGTTGCAAAACTCAAGATATTAAATGATAACACAAATTGCTTTCTGTAATAGAATTTTAGAGTGGAAAAGTTAGATTTTCCAAAGTAAATATGGTGATTGACAAAGAATTGTGCAGAATTATATATTCATTCAAAAAAAAATCCAGTCTCAGATATATTAGGTGCATAAAAACAGGGGCAATCTTGTCATTGCTCTGTGACATTGGTCTGTGTCATGGTGACCTAGTAAAGGGAACAAAGCCTTTAGAGTTTGAAATGAACTACCTTCCAAATGTCAGGTGTGCAGGCACCAGCTCAAAATGGTGCATCAGAAGCAATTGTTCAATTTTCAGAGATTCTCTGAGCCAATTATTGAACACATTAATTAATAAAAATTTAAATCATAAAGCTATAAGATAAATTTTATTCCCAAGAAATATAATAAATCCTCAAAAGTTATAATTTTCAAATTATTCTGCTACATTTCACTATTATCTGTCTATCTCCACTGTAGTATGTAGTGGAAATATCAAGCAATAATGTGTTATAGTATAGTTCTTTCCACCTTTGTCTTCAATGACATCATATTGGTTGGTTGAAATGGGATGGTGGAATTTGTTACACAGCTGATATCAACAAATACTCCAAAGCAAAGCTGTTTCTCTTAGTCAATTATTAAACATTTATCAATGCACCATTGCATATTGAATTTGTAAGAATAAAGTAATCATCAGTACACACATACTTTTATAAGCTAAAAGTAGGAAAAACATATGGTCTATAATATTGCTGTTACAAATTCTTGTTTGTTTAGCGCCTCAGCTAAGGACAAGAGGAATATACAAGAGGTCTATACAGCAATCTAATTCGCTTACTCTGCATGTTGCAATGCTCCTGAACAGTATATTATGGGCAGAAAAGTATCTATTATATCTGAAATTGTACAGAAAAAAAGTTTGCACTTTCCCAAATAGTAATTATTTTCAAGTCCATTTACGTCAGTCAATCTCTCTCTATGGCTAACGTTTAGACTAAAGATGGAGTAAAGCTGACTGGCAAACAAAAAATAATAAATGTTTACAGAAGAAAAAGAGGGAATGTTATCTCAGTCACTGTCAATATAAAATCAATCCCAGAAATTAGCAGATCCTACTTGCCCAGATACCAGTTACCAAAAAAAAGAAGTTGACTTTGAAACTTTATTGTTAGAAACCCAATTAAAAATCAAATTTCATACAGAAACTCAGATATATGAAGTAACATGAAAATAGTACAAAACTGTACTAATAAAAAGTCAGAAATATTTACCATAGAGGAAAACACTACTAAAGTTCATCGGGATGATTTCATGATACTGGAGAAATTTTAAAAATTTAAATGGGGCTTTTGTAGCAAGAATAGAATACTAAATAAAGAGGAACAATCCACCTGGCAGCATCAATGAACACAATTGCTATAATTTCCCACCAAATAGCTAATTTGAAGCTGATAACAATCCCAGAGCTGTTCATATGGTTACAATACGAATGCTTTCTACCCCCAAACAGGCTCTTCTTGACTGAGACCTTGAGGAGAAGCCCTGGTTGAAAATTGTCAACAACTATCTTGTCATGTTAAAACTGCAAGAACTTGCATCAGTAAATTAAATGTTCAAGTGGAACTTGGTGAAGAAACAGGAGGAATCATAAAAAGACATCCATTTTTTTTGAAGGTCTCAGATAAAAATTTATGATAATATAAAGTATTTGGCAGAGGCTAGTGCTCAAATTCAGCCTCTGTGGATAGTTTTAGTATAGTTCAATGGCTCCTGCCCCAAGGACCCATGTGTCCCTGCATGAGGACTCTCTGTGGCTGCAGATAACTGCTTGTCCTGCTTGAAGAGCAGTCTAGACATGGCCTTAGACACTAGGAGTAACCTGCAGCCAGTAAGGCCAAGGGGTTAATGATAAATGTCTCAGCTCCTTGCCCTCATCAGGAAAATTGGATGGGTTGTTCTTTTAAAATATCCTCTCAAAGGCTACCCAGCAAGGCTGAGCCCCAGCTGCCCCAAACATGGGTACATAGTTTGTTGTGTCTCTTATCTTCCTTACTTCACTTCCCTGCTCCTCCAACATGCTTCCTAGGATTGTCTCCCTCTGTTACTCCCTAAAGCCCCTGGCTCTCAAAACCTTATCTTGGAGTGTGTTTTTGTGAACATTCAAACTATTATGGAGTCTTTAGAGATGTTCAACATGGGGGCAGGTGGTATGAGAAAAATAATAATTCATGACTGTTTCCATTCCAGGTTAGTTTTCATATTATGTCAGTACGAATTTAGGGGTATGAATGGAGATTCCAAGACAGCCAAGTAGGTGTGCCAAGTACTTTCCTTCTCCACAAAAAAAAAGATTAAAAACAGTATATGAATAATTACATTTTGAGGTGAGTAGCTGAGGGAGAGCTATGGAGCTCACTCACAAAGGGGTAGGAACCTCGTAAAACGTGGGAAACCTGAGATGGCAGTGCATAGAGGGGAACAGAGCTCATGGAAGCTATGCTCTCCACTCCCCTAATGGGGGGGGCTCTCATTGTGGGGTAAAGGACAGAGTCCCAGAGGGACCTATCACCAAGAACACCGGCAGTCCTGAGCATAGTCATCCAAGCTTGGATCCCATTTATGGGAAGCGACTGGAATTTGAACTGATCTTTGCTTCAAAGAAAAAACTCACCATGTCTCTCCAAACCCTCATGGCTCAAACTGCTACACGATGGCACAATCTTGAAAGCAGGTGATGGCTACGTCTACACTATCCTAGGGAACATAAGTCCCTATGTATCCTCCTCCCTAGGGCCACAAGCATTTCATCCCCTTCACACAAGACTGCAGCTTCACAGACCAAACTTGACCCTGTGATCCCAAGACCCAGGCTCACACAGTGCCTTGCACCACCATGACCAGGGTGTACAACACAGTTGGGGGAGGGTGCCATGCCCCAAATCTGAGTAACCAAGACACTTGCCCATGGGACTTGTGGCCTGGTTCACTTGATCCCCACTGCCCCTGCTGCTGTCCTGGAGCTCACAACCAAAAGACCTGAGGATGCATGTTCTGTGGGCACTGCCAATGCTGAGACCCCTGTCAATGGGGAGCTCAGGCTCCTGCAGGAACTGGGGACAAGCACCCCATGCTTCATGGCCCTAGCACTATAGCTGTCATTGTAGGGCTTCTCACCCCAATAGCAGAGCTTGCCTCCAACAGGGCCAGCGACATGTCCACTGTGCTCCACAACTGATCCCGCTGCTGCCACCACCAGAGGCCCCCTGCCTGGATTCTGAACACATGGCCCCCAGAGTCCACAGCTCCTTCACTGCCCCTGGTACTACCTGAGGCCTGCCCACAGCTGGTTATCAAAGCTCACTCACTATGGGTCTTGAAGTCACATACCCCAGGCAGCTCACATTTGGTGCAATGTCACACCACTACCTCCACAAAACCTGCAGTCCAAACCCCGGAGACACTTGCAGACAGCTCTGTGGTTGATCACAGCTGAGGAGTTCCCATCAAAAGCACACTTTGTGCCCATCCAGAACCCAAAGCAGCCAACAACCTGTGAATCATCTGCCAGAAAAAAAAAAAAAAAACTCCTTCTCCACAAAAGCTGTTCCATAAAATTAGGAGACTGTTACACCAGATGGGCAGACATCAGCATAACATAAGAAGCATGGAAAAGCAAAGAAGCATGACATTCCCAAAGGAACCCAATAATTTTCTAGTCAAAAACCCAAAGTAATCTACAAAGTGCCTGGAAAAAAAATTCAAAATAATGGTTCTAAGGAAACTCAGTGCAGTGCAAGGTAACATAGGGAGATGATTCAATGAGGAAAATGATTGAATGGCAGTTAATAAAAAAATAGATGTTATAAAAAATGGAATTTGGGGAAAATTATGAATTAAATAAAAAGAATACATGGGTAAGCTTCAACAATCTAGTCTAAGAAAGAAAGAATTGATGAACTTGAAGACAGGTCTTTTGAAATAAGCCAATTTTTAATGAAAAAAAAAGGAAAAGAAGAAAAAAGAAGTAGAATGAAGAAACCAAATAAAATTTATTATAATTTATTAAGTGAACAAATGTTTATATTATGTATATTCCAGAAAAGAAAAGAAAAAGCCTAGAAAACCTATCCAACAAAATCATAGTTAACTCTCCAGATCCTGGGACAGAGTGGGCCAAACTCACTTTCATACCGAATCTAATCCTACAATATCAAATAACCCCTTTAAGAGTGCTTAGTCTTCATGACCTATTCTCCTCTAAAAATTCCCATCTCTTAAAACTGATGCAATGCAAATAAAGTTTCTAATGCATAGACTTCAGGGGACACATTTAAACCATATCACTTTTCAGTGATATTTGTTAGGATACAATCTTACTATAACACGGAATGTGGGGTGGGTGGATACTTTGGGGTGGGTGGATTCTTTGTCTCACATATTTGAAGAATGAAATCCATGACACTGAGTAAAAACAAAGTAATAGAATTTATTAGAATAATACAAAGAAAGCAAGCAGAGCTCCTGCTCCCTAGGGGTCTCAAGAGAGTATTGCCAACCAGTGTCTGTGGTCCAGGTGTTTATATGCATCTACAAGGTTAAGGAAGTCAGCCCCTAACAAATTCCTGAATATCCACAAGCTCCTCAGGAGCCCTTTGGCCCAGCAAGTTATGGTGACTTCTTTTGGAGGGGGTCTGGGCACTAAGCAACAGATGTGTCACTATCAGTTTTTCTGCTTACACAGGAATCAGCCTGACCTTGTTGAGGCCTGGCTTTTTCTGTCTATAGTTTCTCAGCCCTGCTATAGAGACAGACCTAGAAGGGACTCAGGGTTCCTTTTCATCTATTTCAACTCTTTTCCCTGCCTCACTAGCAAATGTGGAGACATTCTCAAGAACCAAAAAGAGAACAGAAATTTACCTAGATTTTTGGAATTATAATCGCAGCAGATATTTATCAAATGTACCAATGTTATCCATCTGAGATGGTCTAGCTCTCCATTCAAAACTCATTGTTCCTTAGGTTTTCCTTGGATCTCTACTCAATTATCTCCTGATGGGTGTTCCAGACCACCCCATTCTACCCTACCATGACACCTGCCTCCTGCCAACCAGACATAATGTACCTCTTTAGCGATTTGTAGGTGTCGGTGTCCAAACTTAACTTCAGTCAAAAGCTACAAAAGTTGTAAGTTCATCAAAACACAACAGGCTTGGGACTGGGGATGTGGCTCAAGCAGTAGGGCGCTCGCCTGGCATGCATGCTGCACTGGGTTCGATCCTCAGCACCACATACAAATAAAGATGTTGTGTCCACCGAAAAACTAAAAAATAAATATTAAAAAAATTTCTCTCTCTCTCTCTCTCTCTCTCTCTCTCTCTCTCTCTCTCTCTCTCTCTCTCTTTAAAAAAAACAGGCTCCAGAATGACTGGACTGCACACTGCAGCTGTTTCAATCAGAGCCAGTGGAGGTGACTAGGTCATAAGGGACGGCAATAGAGTGACCATAGTCAGAATAGCAATAAACATGTCATTACTCAGATTTGGTGCTCACTCTGTGAAATTAACCAATATCCAATTTCCCAGAAGCTAGAGCC
Organism: Spermophilus citellus; assembly: GCF_964194105.1. Lineage (NCBI taxonomy): Eukaryota > Metazoa > Chordata > Mammalia > Rodentia > Sciuridae > Spermophilus > Spermophilus citellus. The sequence continues at coordinate 42,527,476 of NC_138188.1, forward strand.
ACATAATGTACTCTCTGAAGCACGTTAATTTTTATATTTTTATTATTTCCCGTTCTGCTATAAAATCACCATCCAAGTACATTTGAAAGCAAAAATATGTATGAAAATGATATTAGGAATGCTACATAGGCGACTCACGGTACAATAAATCCTCCTCATTTCCATAAGAAAGCATTCTCTTTTTAATTAGATATTAAGAAAAATTAAGAATAACAGTGAGGATTCTGTCCTCGTGGGAACAAATTGGGTACCACACTGAGGGACACAAACCAAAGCTACATCCTAGACAACCCTACCCCCCAGGGCCCAGACGACTGCATGTGGCGGAATTTGGTATATCAAATCAAGTTCAATTTCTGAAATTGGTGCCAGGAATATAATGTTAGAAAAGAATAAAAGCTAATAAATTTTAATGCCAAATCACTAATCAAAGCAATATGACAATACACTAAGGTTAATTGGAGATAATTTCTTAAAATTAATATCAAATTCCCTGGTGTCTTTGATTTGGAGGGTAACTGAAAAGGACCTTCCTGTTAAAATTTGCAGTGCTAGGCTGGGGATGTGGCTCAAGCGGTAGCGCGCTTGCCTGGCATGCGTGCGGCCCGGGTTCGATCCTCAGCACCACATACCAACAAAGATGTTGTGTCTGCCGAGAACTAAGAAAAAATAAATAAATATTAAAATTCTCTCTCTCTGTGTCCCCCTCTCTCTCTCTCTCTCTTTAAAAAAAAAAAAAAAATTTGCAGTGCTATCAACCATGGGACCTAAATCTCCAATCCCTGTACTTTATTCTTTTAGGTCTTACAGACAATTTTTGTCAATTTCTTTAAATTGAAGTGCTTACAATAGGGAGAGCATCCTCTTATCGCTGAATACCTTAGACAGCAGCTGGCATCTATGAACTACTACACTGAGTAAATTTTGCATAGCAGGGAAAACATCAAGAAATGAAGCAAGAGAAAAACACTCTTTTGCTAAGAACTGGTTCTTGCACTTGATTACCTATAAGCTATAATTTAGCCTATTACACAAATGATTACTACTTTCATAAAGGAGTTCTGACTGAGGAACCCATTTAAATATGGGATGATTTTTACTCAATTGATGCTATTTTCAGAGAAAATTAGATTATCGGGGTAGCAGTAGGTCTTGGAAGCCATGTGGTCTAAATACCTCACTTTACTAGGAAACTGAATCTCATGGTGGTTGACTTGTCAAAAACCAAGCAACCATTTGTTAGCAATACTCCAGCTAGAACTCTGGTTTTCTAAATCCCACTCTACTCTTTCTTAAAACATAAATATTATATCTTCAGGGAACAATATCACATCTTGCTATTAAAATAAACATAGACATATTATAAACATTTTCATTTTATGCATGTAAAATTTGCAATGAGCTTTTTTGACCATAGTCATCCTTAGTCTAGTGATTATAATAGCACTAGATAGAAGAGATAGGAAAGATATTTAGTGGAAAACTTTGAGAAAAAATTTATTACAGAATTGTCACTTCTTGTCATTCTCATTTCTCTATATCCATTGACATCCAATGTATCATCATGTCTCAGTTCCTGTAAACTAAAAATTTATATTAATCATCTAAAGGTTGATTTTTACTCAATATTCATGATTTAAATAACATACATCAGTTGCTCATTGGTGGTATGGGGAGTAATTTATTCTTTCAATGCAAAAATATTCTTTAGATTAGTTAAACAGCATTACAGAGCAATAACTATGCAGAAACTAATAGCAACACTTCCCAGTCTGTGAACAGTGAAAGCGATTGACAAAGTAACCAAAATGTTACCATATGCCAGAGGCCTCTAAATTGATTTGAACTTTTCCAGGGGAAATTTTCCTCATTTATATTTAAAAGTGTAAAGCTGAACATATTTTTTGACTCAATAATTTATTTTCTCAGCAGTTATCAATAGAAGTATCTACATATGTAAACAAAAGTTAATATCCAAGATGTGAATATTTACATTTTAGAAACTTCTGTCTCAGTCTCATTCACCTGGTTGTTTACCGTGTTTAGAACACTGCTTCCCTCTCTTTGCCTGGTTAACACCTATTTAATTTTCATCTCTATGTTAGTGTAGGTTGGCTTACTATGTGTAATAAGTAATTCTGAAATCTCAGTATCTTCATATGAATACATTTCATTTAAAATGAAAAAAATCAAACCAACTTATAAACTGAAAACCAATAGGCATGTTAAAGAAATAATTTGTAGCAAAAGATATACATTTATAAAGAGAAAGCAAAGATTAAATCTTAATGATACTTAATTTTCATACATATTTACTTAATAGATTTGTGTATCAGTATATTATATGCACATATGTATTTTACTGCATATATAAAATATAGTTTAGTGCATAAATAAAAACAAACAATAAGTTAGAAATTGGAATGTGACAGAAAGGTAATTAGTAACCTCTTAATTATCACCAAACTTAATGGATTTGGGTTTGTGCTATTTGAAAAGTTGACATGATAAAATGATAAGAAATAATTACTATAATCAGAGAGTTCTGGAAAAAAAATTCCATCACCACTAATTAATGGCAATTTGCTTTCTAGAAAATCAGTTATCTCTCTTCAATATTCAATAAAAGTTAAAGCAAAAGTTTTCTGAAGATGGAAGACAAAAAATAATTTAACTTATCTTTTTTCCCCTACTAGGAAGAAGAGGAAAGAGAAATTGTAACATGACAGTGATCTGTCATTCTACAAGCAGGTATTCTGGGCTGAAATAAAGATGAGACAAAAGGAGTGGCGTCCTCAGCCGTGGAAATCAGAACACAGAGGGAAGGCGTCCCCACCGAATATGCAAATGACCTGACCATGAGCTGTGCTTGTGATGGAGCATTTCAAGTCCCAGTCATCTGCTGGGAGCCTAATACTGCTCAGTGCCAAGCATCTGATAAATAGGTAATGAACTCAACACTTGACCTGTTCAAAATAGCTTTCCACCATGGTGGACTGGCTGAAATATAAATGTAGCTGTGTCACGGGAGCTACTTAGGTCAATCTTCCAAACAGGGCATCTCTACTTCCAAACTGGAAAGATGAGACTGTGAATACCTTTCCTCCTGATTTTCTCTTTGCTGGTGAACTTTTTAGAGGAAAGTGCACTGCAAATACATACAACTTGTATACGTGCTAGGATGTGAATATAAATTTAATTGTCACTTTAAGAATACTTTTCTAATAAAAGTAGCAATGTGTGAATTGTCTTGTGGTATAAAATATAATCTATCCTTGAGGATGTTTTCTACATGCATTTGAAAAAAAAATATGTACTCTGCTATTGTTGGATAGAGTGCTCTATAGATGTCTATTAGATCTACAGATAGCTCTGTTGTATAGTTTAAGCTCTGGTATTATGATGCCCCCCTGCTTCACTTTTCTTGCTAAGGATTGCTTTAGCTATTCTGGGTCTCTTATTTTTCCAAATAAATTTCATGGTTGCTTTTTCTATTTCCATGAAGAATGTCAATAGGATTTTAATAGGAATTGCATTAAATCTTTATAACATTTTTGGTAGTATGGACATTTTGACAATATTAATTCTACCTATCCAGGAGCATGGGAAATCTTTCCATCTTCTCAGGTTTTCTTCAATTTCTTTCTTTAGTATTTTGTAGTTTTCATTATAGAGGTCTTTCACTTATTTTGTGAGACTTATTTCCAGGTTTTTGTTTTTTGTTTTTTTTTTTTGTTTTTTTTTTTTTTTTAGGCTGTTGTGAATGGGGTAGTTTTCCTAATTTTTCTGTCAGTGGATTCATCCCTTGTTAAAAGGAATTTTAAATAGATAATTTGAAGCATGCCATAAAAATTGTCATTAATATTCTGGTTTTGTTAAATACTAAGCTTTTAGAAAGTACAATACATTTTAAATAATAGATGAATTCAACAGATGGAGGAAATTTTTGTGGATCCTCAAATTTTCATCATGTTTTCTCCTTGATTTATAAAGTAGGGAATATGTTCAAGAGTCAGAAATATTCCCTAAAACCTCCTTCTGGCAGACGTGTATGTAATTCTTACTCAAAGTGACCTACTCTATAAAATCTATATCAACGTGGAATGTAAGGGAATTAGAAGCACCTGGACACATGAGTCAGGTCATAAATGGGTTAGTGAATAGAGGACGAACCTGAGACATACTTTTGAGATGGCAACTCCAGACCACTCACTAGGAGCAAGTGACATAACAACTCCAAACACTTCTGTCTACCTTCAGAAATGAGTCTAAACCTCAGTATAGTAGGAACAAAAAAGCAGTAGAACAGATTGATACACACCTGTAATCTGTAAGCAACTCGGGAGGCTGAAGCAAGAGGATCATAAGTTCAAGGCCAACCTCAGCAATAGAGCAAAATCCCATCTCAAAATAATAATAATAATAATAATAATAATAATAATAATAATAATAATAAAATGGGCTGGGATGTAGCTCACTGGTAGAGCACCTCTGGGTTTAATCTCTAGTCCTACAGGAATGGGGGAAGGTCCAAAGAATGTGAATTACAACCATTCCCTGATTCCTAGAACCTCACCTGCGTAAGTATTGAAGCACTGAAGGGCGTGTGTGTGTGTGTGTGTGTGTGTGTGTGTGTGTGTAAAACAGAGAGAGAGAGAGAGAGAGAGAGAGAGAGAGAGAGAGAGAGAGAGAGAGAGAGAGGTAGAAAGGGAGACAAAGACCATAGTGGCTCTCAAGCTTCTTAAATTTAGTAGTCCCAAGATCCTTGTACACTCTGCACATTTTTTGTCCTCTTCATGAGGGGCTTTTGTTTACATGGGGAGAGTGGCAACATGTCAAATCTTTGCAGACCTTTAGACTTTGAGTTAATAGAAAACAGCTAGTTTCCATTTCTGCTTCAGTATTTAATCTTTTACTATGCTCATTTTGGTTTAAGTATTTTTTAAAAGTCAGCCTCAAAAGAAGAAGTTGGAAAAAGGATGGGTATTTTAATAGTCTTTTCAAGTTAATATAGATTTTAGGTTTTGATACTATACCAACTGTTAATGAGAATTAGCTTCTTCAAGTTTCTTGCAATGCAGAATCTACAGTGATGCCAATAAACCTTCATATTCTGTTACATTGAAATCTCTGGCTCCACCTTGTATTTGAGTGAATTGTTACCACTGAATGACTTTGTAGCTTATGCATCTTTCATTTGGAAAATACTACTTAACTGAGGTATGCAGACTTTTTAAATGTTCACACATTCCATTATATTTTCTTTTAAAATCACGTTTTTAATATTAACACCAGTCTGACCACAAAAGTCAGGATGTGGAAGCTGTTAGGCTCACAATTGTGGGGACAAGTTTTCCAAAAGTCTAATTTTCACTTGAAAGTTCAAATTTTGCCATTGGCAACAAACACAGTCAGTTATTTTCCTTGAAGTGACAGGCTCAATTGATTCTTTTATTTTTTTTCCCCTGTCTGTCAAATACTCAAATCCGAATAAGTACAGTTTGTTAGTTTTTCTTTCGAGTAAAAGGAATATGTTACAAAAATGAAAGGATAAAAGAAAGACAGAGAGAGAGAGAGAGAGAGAGAGAGAGAGAGAGAGAGAGAGAAGCTAAACCACTAGCTAGCTCAGCTCCTGGCTCAAGCAATCACAATGTGCTTTTCATTGAACCCACTGTCTCATCCTTATGCAATAAAGACCTATTGAACTTCCCATTTCAGCACACAGAATATTACAAGATATACCAAAGAGTCAGAGCTTAATAAAATTAAAAATTATTCATACTATATCAAGGACATTCTTAAGTCGAAATACACACATTTATTTATTATGTGTTTATTTACTTTTGATTGTCTGTGTGTGATTAAAGGACATGGCACCTCCAGAGCTTTCTGTTGCCACTGTCTTGCTTCCCCAGAGGTGCCAGCAGTTTCATGCCTTTTTCACTGTCAGTGCAAATGTCCCAGAAGGCAAAGAGCAAATCATATTTTAATATTATTGTGAAAGAATAGCTTCAATTTCATGGAACCCCTGACAAAGCCAGAATTTCTAGGGGTTGCAAGCCTGCACTTTGGGATGTGTCCTCTAGAGCTCTGGTTCCCAGTGAGGCTGTAGACGGGCAATACCTGGGGGCCTATTTAAAAGGTACCAGGCTTCTGGTCCACTCCAAGTTAACCAAATTGGACTGAGTGGGGGGTGACACAGGCTTGTTATAACTCATGTGTGGAATGTGTACCAGGCAGGAGAATGGCTAGTTTAGAGATGAGCAAAAGAAGATGGAGCGGGAATCTGTTCTTATGAAAGAAGTATACTTGGTCAAACTGTGGAGATAGTCAAACGATTTCCTGTAGGCTTTGGAATATCTTGAGATTCTCTTTTATTCTTTCTTAGAAGTCCAGCATGTTGCCATAAATTCTTGTAAAATCTCTTCAGTGGTATCTAAAAGGTTTGGGCAAAATTCATACACAACCGTAACAATCCAGTGATACAGAGGAGTCAGGGATTACCAAGACAAACAATGCAGATATGTCAGCATATATTTTTAATATTTTATTTATTTATTTATTTATTTACTTTTAATATATGACAGTGGAATGCATTATAATTCTTATCACATATATAGAACACAATTTTTCATATCTCTGGCTGTATACAAAGTATATTCATACTAATTCGTGTCTTCATACATGTGCTTTGGATAATGATGTCCATCACATTCCACCATTCCATTTCTAACCCCATGCCCCTTCCCTTCCCCTTCCACCCCTCTGCTCTATATAGAATTTGTCTATTCCTCCCATGGTCCCCCTCCCTATCCCACTATGAATCAGCCCCCTTATATCAGAGAAAACATTTGGCATTTGGTTTTAATTCTTGTGCTATAGGAGTCTTATTAAGGAAATTGGGGCCTAATCTGACAAGATGGAGATTAGAGCTTACTTTTTCTTCTATTAGACACAGGGTCTCTGGTTTAATTCCTAGGTCCTCGATCCATTTTGAGTTGAGTTTTGTGCATGATATGAGATAGGGGTTTAATTTCATTTTGTTGCATGTGGATTTCCAGTTTTCCCAGCACCATTTGTTGAAGAGGCTATCTTTTCTCCAATGCACGTTCTTGGCACCTTTGTCTAATATAAGATAATTGTAATTTTATGGGTTATTCTCTATGTCCTCTATTCTGTACCATTGATCTACCAGTCTGTTTTGGTGCCAATACCATGCTGTTTTTGTTGCTATTGCTCTGTAGTATAGTTTAAGGTCTGATATAGTTATGCCACCTGCTTCACTCTTCCTGCTAAAGATTGCTTTAGCTATTCTAGGTCTCTTATTTTTCCAGATGAATTTCATAACTGCTTTTTCTATTTCTATGTGTAATGTTATGGTATTCTGGTAAGAGTTGCATTTAAATCTGTATAGTGCTTTTGGTACTATGGTCTTTTTGATAATATTAATTCTGTCCTATCCAAGAGCAAGGTAGATTTTTCAATCTTCTAAGGTCTTCTTTGATTTATTTCTTCAGGGTTCTTTAGTTTTCATTGTATAGATCTTTCACCTCTTTTGTTCGGTTGATTTCCAATTTTTTATTTTATTTTTTGAGGCTATTGTAAATGGGGTAGTTATTCTCATTTCCCTTTCAGAGGGTTTGTCACTGATATACAGAAAAGCCTTTGATTTATGGGTGTTGATTTCGTAACCTGCTACTTTGCTGAATTAATTTACTAATTCTAGAAGTTTTCTGGTGGAACTTTTAGGGTCTTCTAGGTATAGAATCATATCATCAGCAAATAGTGCTAATTTGAGTTCTTATTTTCCTATGTGTATCCCTTTAATTCCTTTCGTCTGTCTAATTGTTCTGGCCAGCATTTTAAGAACTATGTTAAACAGAAGCGGTGAAAAAGGATATTCCTGTCTTGTTCTAGTTTTTAGAGGGAATGTCTTCAATTTTTCTCCACTTAGAATGATAATGCCCTAGGACTTACATAGACAGCCTTAAGGATGTTGTGATATGTTCCTGTTATCCCTAATTTTTCTAGAGTTCCAAACATGAAGGGTTGCTGTATGTCAAATGCTTTTTCTGTGTCTATTGAGATGATCATATGATTCTTATCTTTGAGTCTATTGATGTGATGAATTACATTTGCTGATTTCCATATGTTGAACCAACTTTGCATCCCTGGGATGAATCCCATTTGATTGTGGTGCATGATCTTTTAAATATGTTTCTGTATCCAATTTGCCAGAATTTTGTTGAGAATTTTTGCGTCTATGTTCATTAGACCCAATGGTCTGAAGTTTTCTTTCTTTGATGTGTCTTTGCCAGGTTTGGGAATCAGGGTGATATTGGCCTCATACAGTGGGCTTGGAAATGATCCCTCTTTTCCTAATTTCCTGAAATTAATTGAAGAGTATTGGTATTATTTCTTCTTTAAAGGTCTTGTAGAACTTGCCTGTGTATCCATCTGGTCCTGGGCTTTTCTTTGTTGGTAGGCTTCCAATGGTGTCTTCTATTTCATCATTTGATATTGGTCTGTTTCTTCTATTTCATCACTTGATATTAGTCTGTTTAAATTGTGTATGTTTTCCTGATTCAATTTGTGTAAATCATATGACTTAAGAAATTTGTTGATGCCTTTGATATTTTCTATTTTATTGGAGTACAAGTTTTCAAAAAAGTTTCTAATTATCTTCTGTATTTCTGCAGTGTCTGTTGTGATATTACCTTTTTCATCACATATGTTAGTAATTTGAGTTTTCTCTCTCCTTCTCTTTGTTAGCATACCTAAGCAACTATCAATTTTATTTATTTTTTTCAAAGAACCAACTTTTTGTTCTGTCAACTTTTTCAATTGTTTCTTTTGTTTCAATTTCATTAATTTAAGCTCTGACTTTCATTATTTCCTATCTTCTACTGCTTTTAGTGTTTATTTTTTCTTTTTCTAGGACTTTGAGATGTAATGTTAGATCATTTATTTGTTGACTTTTTCTTCTTTTAAGGAATGAACTTCATGCATGAACTTTCCTTTAGTACTGTTTTCATGGTGTCCCAAAGATTTCAATGTGTGTGTCTATATTTTCATTTACCTCTAAGAGTTTTTTAATCTCCTCCTTGATGTTTTTTGCTACCCATTGTTTATTCAGTAGTATATTATTTAATTTACAGTTGTTGGTCTAATTTTTATTTTTTATTTTGCCATTGATTTCTAATTTCATTACACTATGATCTGATTAAATGCAGGATAGTATCTCTACTTTTTGTATTTGCTAAGAATTTCTTTGTGGCATAATATATGGTCTGTTTTATAGAAGGATCCACATGCTGCTGAGAAGAAAGTGTATTCACTTGTTGAAGAAGAAAGTGTATTCACTTTGTATATGTCAGTTAAGTCTAAGTTATTGATTGTATTATTGAGATCTATAGCTTCTTTGTTCAACTTTTGTATGGAAGATCTATCTAGTGGTGACAGAGGTGCATTAAAGTCACCCAAGATTATTGTGCTGTGGTCAATTTGACTCTTGAACTTGAGAAGAATTTGTTTGATGAACATAGATGCTCCATTGTTGGGGCATATATATTTATAATTGTTGTGTCTTGTTGATATATGGTTCCCTTGATCAGTATGAATTTTTTTTCTTTATCTCTTTTGATTAACATTAGCTTGAAGTCTATTTGATACAAGGATGGAAACCCCTGATTGCTTCTGCAGGTCATGTGAGTGGTATGATTTTTCCCAACCTTTCATCTTCAGTCTGTGGATATCTTTTCCTACCACAAGAGTCTCAGTGGTCAGGATATTGTTGAGTCTTTTTTTTTTTTTTAATCCAATCTGCCAGCCTATGTCTTTTGATTAGTGAGTTTAAGTCATTAACATTTAGGGTTATTATTGAGACATGGTTTGTAGTCCCAGCCACTTTTATTTATTTTTGGTATTTAACTTGACTTTGTTTCTACTTTGATTAGTTTTTCCTTTAGGGTAATACCTCCCTCTGCTGATTTTTATCATTGCTTTTCGTTTCCTCTTTTCCAGTAATGTCGTATCTTGATTTGTTTGGGGCACTTTCTTCCCTTGTCTTTTCATGTTGCTTGTATGTCTTCCCTTCTAGCACTGTAGGTCCAAGTGTTATTGTTTTTACCCTATAGGCTTACAGTGAGTGCTCTGGTAGGGTTCAAAGACCTCTCCTTTGTGGGGAAGGACAATGTTAACCGATCCCAAAATAAACAATATACCATCTATAAATAATTTGTTGTTATTAAGACATTTAAAATTTGGTCACAATGTACAGAAATGTTGAATTGATTATTATCTATAATAAAATCAGTTGGTTTGTAAAAGGGTTTACAGTTTCTGATGATGGACAATGAACTGGAGGTGAAGAATAGGATGATACGCTGAGTAGGCAGGATGTGAGAATATAGTTACTATATCTTAGGAAGTGTGAAAGAGAAATCTAATGAAGAGGGCTAGTAGCAAGAGATTAGACCGGAAGTAATTTTGGTTTGATAAGTACATGGGAAGACAGTAGAGTGCATAAAACAAACACATATATGTATTCAGAAAAATAAAGGATGTTAAAACAGTAAAAATTGGAGGGGAAAAGAAAAGACATATAAAACACACCTATAATATATTATTCAGATATCCCAGTCATCAAAATCCTAATTCATGCAAAGTACTTGGTTTCACATATATTGGGGATGTGAGGGTCGGGGGATAGAGGGGGAGAAGAAAAAGGAAAAAAAAGTTTTGAAGGAAGAAATCAGGATTGTTAACTGTTTTGGAGATCAGTATCTTTCCTGCTTCTCTTCTCATCCAATAGGTGGGGTTGTCTGTTGTTGGCTGTATCTCTACATCAGGATAGTAAATGTAACCTGGTGCAGGGCACCTGGAAGTGAGACATGGCACCTGCCAGTCCCTGCAGAAAGACTGCACCTCAAGGGTCTCTTTTTGGGTCCACTCATATGACTTGAGCACCTGGTCATATCTCCCTCTCTTGCCTGAAGATTTCCCAGTTCCTAGTCTCTCTGTTGGTCTCCAAACTTTTGCACCATCTCCTTCTCCCTTAGCAGTTCCCAATTAAGTGATCTCTTTCACCAGGGCTCCCGTGGTTGGTACCCTGGTCACACTGCGCCCTCGTCGCATTGAGAGCTGTTTTGTGTTGGGCAGCTACTGTGTTATGTTACCACCGCTGTGGAGAGGGGGAAGTTGGAAACCAGGTACCTGGCCTGCTGAAGTTCCAATCTGGGTGTTATGCGATGTGTTCCTGAGTGTCCTGCATGGGATCAGAGCACTGTCTGGGAGTTCTGCAGCCGTGCTGATAGGTTATCCTGCTAAAGCACTTGTGAATCCTGCGTGGGCTAGAACTTCAAGGGTTGGGTGTGGGGAGTCAGGAGTCCTGTGCGAGGGCACAGTGCTGGTGATTTCTGGACAAGAGCAGCTGTTTAGGCAGCCTCTATCACTCTCAGAGAAGCAGTATTCCCACTGGTTGAGACCTGGGTCCTAGGAGCTACACAGAATCCTGCTTCCCTCTGGCCAGCCATCTTGGATGATCTCAGTATTTTTCTTAATGTAAAAATTTTTTTAGGTTTTTGCAGTGTTATGCAAAATAGCTTAAATTATTTCAGTTAAGTCACGAAGTATCATTCTGTTAAATAAGATATAAAATTGGATGCATAGAAGGATTATCTGATTGCTTATGAGAATATGACTTAGGCAGGCTCTCTGCAGTCAGGTAGGTCCCTACATGACAATTTCTGGTTCCTCCATAAATTTAAGCAATGCCTACTGAAATTCCACTCACTTTGGGGCTCTACTCATTTGATTAAGACTTAAAGCAATTTGTAGCTCTTAAACGCAGATTGCATTGTTTTTCTCAGTAATGCTAAAAGATAAAGCATATTGACCCTCAATAGTGAGAAAATCAGAAGCTTCCTTGGTGTTATCTAAACTAGTATCAAGGAAGGAAGTCCTCGTGATATAATAGAGTTTGTCCATTCCTTGTCATTCAGGCCATTTTTATGTTACACACTGTGTCTGATGCTAAATTACTCAGTCATGTTTCCTTGACAGCACTCTCCACCCCTGGAATTGGACTTAGGTTCCTCCTGGGGCTCCTTTGAGGGAAGTGTAATTCTAAAATAATCAAGCAAAGTTTACTGATCATTTAAAGCTAATTCACATGTGACATGTACCAACCAAATAAGATAATATTTTGATATTTAGAATAATATATTGCATTAATGTTCAGCCAATTTCAGATCCTAGTAATATAAATGGCATAGAGTTTGATCAACTCATTTAGTATTTCACATGGAAATGATTAATACATTAAGTCACATCCCTTCATCATATTTTTATTTAACATCTTATTCTGTATTAATTGAAGTGACATTTTTCCATTAATTTCAATTTTTATAATATCTATTAAAGCATCTAATTCATAGCTTTTCCAGTACATTGGAAATTCTTGAAAGAAGGAACTAGGTTATCTGCTCCTCAGAGCACACTGAGTTGGTTCTAATACTAAATTGCTTCTATAACACTAATTAGCCCACAAATAATTGATAAACTGAGGGTATTGGGCTCCCCATAACAAATGTTCCTCTCTTAGATAAGGCCGCAAACTCAGGAAGGATAAATTTCTTCTTGTATCCACCTTCACCAAAGCCCCCCTAGCTCAGCTGTTGGTATATCACTATCTCAGTGACACTGAGCCAGAATTCCCACTCCATTGGCACAGTCAATACCCCAGAAAAGCAGTCCTCAGCTGATTTGTGCTCTTGTCCAGACTCTTCATGTTATTTCCCAAAACATAATTACTATTGAGTTTTGGTAATACTTTGTTCATAGCATCTCATAGGGTTTGAAGTCAGCCTCTCCTTTTTTTCTAATATTCTCTATTACCTTAATGAAAGATTTACAAAATACATATTTCTTCAGGTCCACGTGTATTGTGTTATAGAAGAGTACCTATGGTAATTGTCTTGAGATAAATATATGCTAAATATGTTAATCAGCATTTAACATTTATTATAAAACTAACAACTGAACTTTTAAAAGTTTTTCCATATAGACTTTTTTTATGATGTAGCATTCCTTAAGTCCTATTACAATTTTCTATGTATTTTAATTTACTGATTTTTTAGACATTCTGTTTTGGGTTGGGAAAAAATTGTTTCAAAAATATTCTCCCTGTTATTAGTTATTTCCATCTTAAATATAATAAATACCATGGTGAACACTGAGACAAAAAATATTTTTGTTCTTTTCATTCTATATTTAGTACAAAGTCAAAGTACTATTTATTAAATTAAAATCTAGTTAAAGTTTCAAATCTGGTGTGATAAACATCACTTTTATCATGCTTCGAAGAAAAAATATGGCTAAATATAACTCATTTCTTATGAAAATATCTATTTATTAGTGCAAACAAATCCATGAAGAAAAGAAATTTTCTAAGTCTTGAATCTGCATACATGTATTGCACTGGACAGTCATAGTTGTCCTCAAGGCTAAATCTTTTTCTTGCCAAGAGGATTGCATAAAAAGGAGCAGACTGTCAATATTTGGACTCTTTCCCCTTTCCAGAATAGGAGAGAGGGTGGAAGTGGAGAGACATGGGTTTAGAAAAAAAGAAATACCAAGTCTGAATTTAGTGAACTTATTTATTATACCCCTGTGAGAGAAAACTGAGCCTTTGATACAGCCACCAACACTGCGTTACGAAAGGGCTCCTTGTAGAGTTTAATGGGGCACATTGCTTCCACTGCTAAATTACCCATGAAAGAAAAGTAAGAAAATATTTGCACTGATTTGCTAGACCATCTTGAATACTACCACCTGTAGGTCTTGACTCAGATAGTGGAGTAAATCATCAATACTTCCCTGAAGAAAATAAGCAACAACAACAAAAATTAGTGAAGGTATATCACAAGGCTAAGAGGTGGAATGTAAGATATTTTGCAACAGTTGAGACAGTGCAATGTCCTCCCTGGCTGGGAAAACTTCAGACACCTCTTCTGATAGTCAAATCACATGTCCAAGATAAAGAACTTGACACCCAGGTTGATGTCTTGGTGAGACAACCTGGTGTACTTCAGTAATCCTGAGGTGCATATTTTTAACATTTGAATGGCTGTAAGACCATAGTATGTCTTTTTATGACCTCTCTCAAGTATCATTGAAGAATGGTGACATTGTTTTTGTTATTTGTTTATGTGCAAAGTTGGTGATTTTTTTTTTCACTTCAACTTAGTTTTATTTAACTGGCATTATTTTATTTAATTGGCATTTACAATGAATTCTTGGTTGATGTAGAGGAACTGTATTTTTACACTATCTATAATGCTTTAGACAGTTCCAGCATTAACATTTTTAGAAAAGTACCAGAGGCTGAGAAGAATAGCTAAGAGACCCAAATTGAGTACTCTTTCATGAAATACTGTATCACAAATGCTTTTGAAGATGCACTAGACAAAAAAAAAAACCTGCAGAAAAATTATATGAAATAAGAAGGCATTGTGCCATAATATTTGGCAACATTTTTTTTTCTTGCTTAGCACATGCAGTAATGGAGCATCTCAGCAATGGCAGCATAAAATATCATGAAATGCAGTATTTTGGAGGAGAGGACTAATACACAATTAACAGCAATGAGCGTTTGATAACAATGTTAATGATCTTTGCTCACAAAGTTCTCACCTAATGCCATTTGAATGAACTGTTTTATGTACAAATTTTAAAAGATTATTTTATATATTTATCACACTCATTTTCTTGAATTAGAATGTTTCTTCTAGATTCTCAGTTCCTAAAAAACTGCTGAGATTACCAATTTCCAAAATGTGGGAGGATAAAGAAAAGTTTTCATTAATTTCTATATTTTTAAGAATTAAGAAAATATCGTTCCATATTTCAGTAAATGGCATACAAAATAAAGTGGATATCTGACGTTGCTAATGCCAACAAAGAAGTGACATATCTCCGAAGAAATAACATCACTCTAAGACAGAAAATACCTTCAGTGGGAGAAACATACCTTTTATTACCTTCTGCATTCATTCAACAATGATTTGTTTTTTATCTACTTGTTGAGCAGAGATCTCATATTCCATTACACATACAAATATACACTAAAATATTTTCTAATGCACAGGAACACTAATTTTCAAGGTTTATATCCATTCCCTTGTACATAGGAATAAAATCCCACTTTCCAGAATACAAGAAAGTGTATATTCTCCTGATATAATAAAGAATAGCAAAAACAGTGCCACATACTTTCATACCCCACTTGAAATATCTAAAATATTTCATTTATAAATGTAATAACACCATCAAAATTTTCATCTTCAGAGCCCACCAGCTGACATATAAACAATGATATCTTTTGGCTTTTTTCAAGATTTTTCTGCCAGTAACAAAATGAAATGGTTCTTTTGGCATTATAATATTCCCAAGTTACCAACTAAGAAAACATTGCAATATCTAAATATGAAACTGATCTCTGTTTGCAATTTAAAAGGAGGTCCCTGTAGAACTTTCTGAGAAGCAGCTCAGCCATGGATGTATTTATAGTTTCTTAAGTTGAACTAGGAAACCTCCCCCCGCCCCCAGTAGTGTCACAGGTCTGTAACAATCTTTAATAAACCCATCATTGGCTCTTTACATGGAATCAATATCTAAGTAAAATGAACATCTCCCACAGTTGAGAGAATGGAACCACCATTTGACCCAGCTATTCCCCTTCTTGGTCTATTCCCTAAAGACTTAAAAAGAGCATATTACAGGGACACTGCTACATCAATGTTCATAGCAGCACAATTCACAATAGCAAGACTGTGGAACCAACCTAGATGCCCTTCAATAGACGAATGGATAAAAAAAATGTGGCATTTATACACAATGGAGTATTACTCTGCATTAAAAAATGACAAAATCATAGAATTTGCAGGGAAATGGATGGCATTAGAGCAGATTATACTAAGTGAAGCTAGCCAATCCCTAAAAAGCAAATGCCAAATGTTTTCTTTGATATAAGGAGAGTAACTAAGAACAGAGTTGGGAGGAAGAGCATGAGAAGAAGATTAACATTAAACAGGGACGAGAGGTGGGAGGGAAAAGGAGAGAGAAGGGAAATTGCATGGAAATTGAAGGAGACCTTCATTGTTATACAAAATTACATACAAGAGGAAGTGAGGGGAAAGGGGGAAAAAACAAGGGGGAGAAATGAATTACAGTAGATGGGGTAGACAGAGAAGATGGGAGGGGAGGGGGGATAGTAGAGGATACAAAAGGCAGCAGAATACAACAGACACTAGTATGGCAATATGTAAATCAATGGAAGTGTAACTGATGTGATTCTGCAATCTGTTCACGGGGTAAAAATGGGAGTTCATAACCCACTTGAATCAAAGTGTGAAATATGATATGTCAAGAACTATGTAATGTTTTGAACAACCAACAATAAAAAAAAACATTGAAATTTAGCTATCAGAAGATCTTTCTCTCTCTTGTGATGACCACACAGAAACAGGCGAGACCTCATCCAAAATTTGGTTGAGATATCAACACTGACGTTGCCACATTCTCACAAAGAACTTATAAAAAGGCTTCTATACATGTAATGAGCAGTTGGGAGAAGTCTTAAGCAGGTATGGTAATGTCCTAAGATATGAGGAAAGAAGAGTAGTTTGGGATTAGAAGAGATGCTGTCCTGAGAGTCCCATGCATACTCTGAACTTCCCATCTGCAACAAGTGGATGGGCCCACTGGAGCATGTGGGCCTCTTGCCACCTTGCTCTTGTGTGGGACAGAAGGGAAGAGGGAGGGTGGAGCTTAGTGAATTCAGCAATCAACTCTCAACACATGAGCTCAAACTTTTTATGCTTATCTGAGTCGCAGCCCTTCCGTTTGATTAGTAGTACCTATTCTGCTTACAGATCACTGTTTCTCTCTTCCTTCCTTGGATTGTAGATTTTATGAATATCCTTGCCAGTTATCTGTGCTCAAAACAACTAAATTCTCCAAAATGATTCTAGTAAACTCTTTACCTCTGATGTGCATTTGGAATGTTGTATACGCAATTAAAATTTCCTAATCAGGAAACCCAGGGCCACAGTAGCTAGTAAAAGTGCATAAGTAACTGCAAAGACGTTAGAATCACTGAGAGGTTACTGTGCCAATGTGAGGGAACCCAGAGACAGGGAGCAACCTAGAGCAGGAACTGTGACAGAGGCTACCCTGAGGGAGCAAGAAGCACACAGGCAGGTTTTCCCATCAGGAAGCTCAGGAAGCAGAATCAGGCAGAGACAGAGACATTGCCAGAGAAGCACATGAGCAAAGAACAAGGATGGGTTTGCCTCAAAGTCATTGAAAATTTCAGAGTCCCCAGAAGACATCTTAGTGGTAAGTTTTCATGGTCCTGAGTTTGCATGGTCCTGAGTTTCAAAGTTGTTATGAGCAAGAAATTTATTAGGATATCTTAGCTGTAGTTGTTTAAGAGCAAGATAATTTCAGTTTTCCTTTTCTCACATTTTATTCATGCCAGATGACATGGCAGTGGCTGCCAGATAGATCCAATAAAGAGAAAGTTGGGTCAGAGTTGCAATTAATGAGGTTCCAATGAGTTATAACATGTGGGTGACAGTCACTTTCCTGTATAGGTATCACCAGTCACTCTGCTGTAGGATGGGCTACTGTCCATGAGGCTGATGTATCTTCTCCTGATAGGGAGAGGCACTGCAATATGAAGTGCTCTAGGGTGACCAGCCCCAAGTATGTGGATGTGGAAGGGAAGTTGCATTTGCAGTACATGGGTTAAAGCCACCTGTAGAAAATTCCTCTAATCACTGATGGTGAAAGAGATAAGTACACAGATCATGAGGTTGTTATTACCTAAATAAAACAAGACCTCCTTTTTTTCAGGAATATACTAGATAATGCTGTATATACAGTCATACATGTGAAAACAGTTTTATAAAGATTGTGCAAAGTTAGAAGAATCAGAATGTATGTGTTTTTATCAAACTACAACAAAGAGCTGAGATGTTTATGTATGAAATCACATGCTTATATATTTCAACTATAAATATTTAAAAAGCAAGTTTCAATAAACCTTTCTAGAGGAATCTAAAAACTCCTGTACTCTATTTAGATAAAATATTGTCCTAAGAAGAAGTGATTGAAGAGTATGCAGTCCAAATTTGTAAGGAAAGACAATAAATATTATGGATATGTATCAGTAAGTTAATAGAAAGCTTATGCTATTCCTCTTGGTTTTTCCATGTCTGTGGTATTAGCCAGCTTTCTGATACTATTAACTTATAGCTGTTTAGTTTCTTATTCTAGATAAACATTCACTTTCAGGTTTAAATTATACTCATAATTTTGAATTTTTCCCCTTGAGAAGTCTCAAAATTGTTATGCACTTAGGTTCCAATAAACTTTTATCCATTTCTGCCAGAGGAAAAGGGATTTTTGTCCTTTTGCTCCCAATCTCTAGACTTTGCTTCCTCTTGACAGAATATGCCAGTGAGCAGTTGAGCCTCAGGAAAGCTGACTGAAGAGGTCAGCCCTCAGATGCAGTGCAGCCCCCTGAAACACAGAGTGACAAGGAGGCAGCAAGGGGTGGGTAGATGCTGGGGAAAGGGCGATGGCCGTCGCAAGCCCCCCCAGCTGCAAGCCATATTTGGGAAGTCTATTCTGGCTTCCCACTCTCTCTCTCCTGGCAGTGAGTGTAGGAATTGGCCACCGGAATTTCCCATATTCTTGCTTAAATTTCTAAATCAAGGCACAAGTTCAATTTCTGGTCAAGTTCAGGGTCAACTGAACTTATTGCATTAACGGCTTTTGGCAAAACTTGAATGTAGCTTTCCAAAAAGTTTAAAGAAGAGAAAGAAGATGAGGTCTCAAATCCACCTTTGCAATTCATCCTTTTGGGTACCATTGTGAATCTAGTCTATGAAAAAAACAAAAAACAAAAAGCAGAACATTCAGTTCTTTTCTGAACTAAAGGGGCGCTTAATTAAAAAGGAAAAATCAGTTATCTGCATTCAAAACAACTAAATTCCCCAAAATGAGTTTAGTAAATGCTATGCTTCTTATGCACATTCCAAATGTTGTGTACATAATTAAAAAAAAAAATCTCTTTAGGAAAAAGTAAACAGAAATGGTTGTTCTGTTAATTTTATTACTCCCCAATGTGTTTAGAGATGGTCAGGGAATATGTGGCCTAATTCATTTTTTGTGTGTGCATGTACAAGGGAATGCCAGAAAAATAAGTGAAAAAAGATGTTTTACTACTAAAGAATCCACATATGTGTGTTGAACTCACCACCTTAAATACCGGTGGCTATGAACAACTTAGTGGTAAGCGTTTACTGTGCAATAACATTGGTTTTATGAGTTGAAATTAGGGAGTCTTCTAAAACAGAAAGCATTCCTTCATAAATGGATATGATTAATATCAGAAATAAAATTCTGGTTTCCTATACACTATATTTAAAATTGTAACTGTATCCTTTTTTTAAGGTCTTGAAATCAAAGATTTTCAATGTTGGCTACAAAAGATGAAAGATACTAATATTTAAAATAATTTGTTTTAGGAGGAACCTCGCTATGTTCCCCAGGCCATCTTTGAACTCCTGAGCTCCAGTGACTGTCAGCCTCCCAAGTAGCTGAGACTACAGATGTGTACCACTGTGCCCAGAAATAGTACTTTAATTTAAATAAGATTGCTAATGTGAGCAGCAGTATAGAAAGGATTGATTTAAATATATTTAGAAGCACATTTTAGACCCTACAATGTGCTAGACATTGCTGAGGATTTCGATATCACGGTAGCATTGCTTTTCTCACTTTATACTCAGCAGAACTGAAATCAGTAAGATTAACTCATTCTCTATACAACATATAACTATGGAGTGATGAATTCAGAACTAAAAAACTTTTTAAAAACCAGATATTTTCTTTTTTCTAATGTATTGAACTTTAGGTATTGAAAGCATTAAAAAATGTGTGATAGTTGTAGAAATATAAGTTGTTCCTTTAAAAAGGAGGGGTAATTAAAATCACAGATAACTTTAACTACCGTTTTCACAGTCCTCAATCATCTCTCTCTTAGTAGCTATGATTATGCAGAAAGAGGTGGACACATATCATTCTTGTGGGATTTAATTATAAGCTTCAGAAACCCCAGTGCTATCTTCATTTGCCAATACCTGAAATGTTGGCCTGGCCTTTCATTTTTTAATTAAATTTCTCCAAATCTAACCCTCCAACCACTTTCATCAGAATTACTGAGGAACCCAGGCAGTTAAGAAACAGAATATATACTGAAAAGGAGGAAGTTGCATTATTTGCAAGTGACATGATTATGTATAGAGAAAATTTCAACTGATCTACTAAAAAAATAGAACTAATAAATGAGCTCAGCAATATTACATTAAAAAGAGTAACAAAAAATCAAAAGGCTTTCTGTATACTAGCAATGACTATGATTGAAATGGTATTAATTAACATCATATCCATAGTAATGTTAGAAAAACAAAATATTTAGATATAAATTTAACAAAAATGTACAAAATATCTCTGATAAAACTGCAAAATATCTAAATAAATAGAAACACTTTGCATTTTCACCAATCACAAAACTTGATGTTGTTGATTTGGCAATGTTTTCCATGTGGATGGACAGATTTCAGAAATTCCTATCAATTCTCAGCTAGAATCTTTGTAGAATGGCAAGTTAATCCTAAAATCTATTTAGAATTCCAAAGGACCCAGAAGAGCCAAGCAATCTTGAAAAAAAGAGCAAATATGGAAGACATGCACTTCCTAGTTTTGAAATGCAACACAGCGTAAGAGTAATCAAGAGTTACAGTGATTAGTGGGATAAAAATTAGTGGGATAAACGCAACACAGTGTAAGAGTAATCAAGGAGTTACAGCGATTAGTGAGATAAAATGGGCCTCAAAATGATCTTTACATCTATGGTCAATTGACTTCCAACAGGTGCAAAAGCCATTTAATGGGGTAAACAAACAAACAAACAAACAAAACAAAACAAAAAAAAAAACAGTCTTTTCCCATAGACCAGTGGTAGGACAGCTGCATGCATATCCACACTAGGAGAAATGAGTTGGACCCGCAGCACATATGCCAGCAATAATTAACTCAAACTCAATCAGAAAGAGAAAAAGACAAGTTAAAATTATAAGAACTCATCTGAATAAACCTTCATGTTTTGGGGTTAGGCAATGATTTCTTATATATGAAATCAAAAGCAAAAGCAACAAAAGAAAAAATAATAATTTGAAACTACATAAAATTTTAAAACTTCTGTGCTTCTGTAGCCACCATTTAGAAAGTAAAAAGACCAGCCACAAAATAATTGGGGGAAATGTTTTTAAACCATGTACTTGAAAAAGGTCTTGCATCCAGAATATGTAAAGAAGTCTTAGAACTCACTAGTAAAATACAAATAAATTAATTAGAACCTTGGCAGAGGATTTGGACAAACATGTTTCTAAACAAGATATAGAAAGGCCAAAACGTCTATGAAAAGAAACTTAACATCACTGGACAACAGAGAATTTAAATAAATTAACAATGTAGTATCCTTTTCTCCTAAGAAAGATGACTAAAATAAAATATCAAAAGGGTAATAACAAGTGTTTATGATAATGTAGAAAAATTGGTGTCCTCATCCATTGCTGGTGGGAGTGTAAAATAGTACATTTGGAAAATAGTTTGTAGGTTTTCCAAGTTAAGAATCACCATATGACACAGCAAAGCCATTTTTAGATTTTCACTCAAAAGATACAAAAACATGCATCTGCACAAAAGCTTGTATGTGAATATTTATATCAGTGTTATTCATAGTAGTCCAAAGTTGAAATATAAAAATGTCCATCAACAGATTCATTAATATGATGTAACCATGTAATCGCAAGGTTTTTGCCAATGAGGAAGGGGGAATAAAATATGAATGCATGCCGTATTCCACAAGATGACTGAGAATTTCCTTATGCTAAAAGGAAGAAGCTGGTTACAAAAGATTGTTTAATTCCATTTACATGAAATGCCCAGGTTGGGCAACTCTGCACTGATAGAAAGTAGATGAGTAAGATGGAGGAGAGGGATTGAGGAGTTACAGATAATGGGTACAGGGTTTCCTAAGGGTCTAGAGAAAAAGTTTTTAAATTGACTTTGGTAATGATTTCATAACTCTGTGAAAATATTAAACCATTTGAATTGAACATATTAAATCCATAAATTCTATGAAATGTAAATTTTATCTTAGCAAAGCTACTTTTCTATATATCATAACTGGGCAAAAGACTCATTTGCGGGTACTTTTGAAAACATAGATCACTGGACCCCACTGCATACAACTAAAACAGAATTTCTCAAAATATAGTCCAAAAAAATGTGGTGTTTTTGGTGATTTCACCAAGTATTTCCAGGCACCCTAAAATATGAGAACCCTAATTAGACACCGGAGATCTCCAGAAGGGAGCCACCCCTGGAGCACTGATCCTGTTGTTGTTAGCTGTTGTGAGGGTGAAGGGCCTCAGGTGACCTGTAGCCATCAATGAGCTAAGAAACACAGAAGAAGGCAATCATGACTTATGAGCAGGGAGCACTGGAGAAAGGCCCTAGCTTTGAGTTGGGGTCAGGGGAGGGTGTCTCAAGAGACAAATCACCCAAGTGATTTCTCAAGTAGGGGTCAAAGGCACCAGTGGGGAAGTAACCATCTAAACCCTGGGCTTTGGGGGCTTATGCAACTTTTAAGAAAGATAAAAACAATGAACAAATTAAATGCTAAGAATATTCAGATAATGCAGAAAATAAGCATCTTGAGCTTTTATTTCCTTAGAGTTCTTTTTATAAGTGATCATTCTATATCAGATATAACACTACTTGGCAAGAAACGCATCTTTTTTACTGTAAAGCAGATTATCTCTGCAGAATACACACATCCCAGATCTAAATTATCCATGCAGCTTTTTGTGGTCACCTCATTTGATGGATAAAGTGGATTCTTAAAAATACAAAGTTTTATTCTGTCATGTACACTGAGACACCTTGTTTCACATAGTATATTAAAAATTATTTCATTTCATAAAGTAGACCATATTTCTTTGGACTCTATCCCTAACAAACACTTTTGGGAGTTTCTCAATGGAGATTTAGGGAAATAGCATTTCTAAAGTAGAAATTTGTATTTTTCCAAATAATGAGAAAACCTCTCCAGTCTTTTTGTAGATATCAATGTTAAATATCACTATGACATTTAATAACTATCTCACAAAAAGTAAATTAAGTACCTTTATCTTCTTGCCATCACACCAGACTTCCTCTTACTTAACCAAATTATCATATTATTGAAAGAGACTCAGAAAATAAGATCTCTGTTGTAGAATCTAAGATAATATTAGGGTCCACAAAAGCCTTAAAAGTGTATCTCAATAATTAATTTAACATTTGCATATTCCAATGAGTCCTTTTTTATTAGAGCCATCTGGACAGAATGAGCTGTTAGCACAGCTCACTGCATGATTCTGTGGATTTTAATGATTTATATAAAGATGTCTATGTCAAGTTGAATGCATTTATCATTAATTATTTTAAATCCAATTCTTAACTCTTAATTTTATGATTTAACATAAATTTAGAGTTCTCAGGCTCCCTTCAGATTTATAAAAGGACCTTTCATGAGAAAAAAAATGTTTGTTGTTATTTATCACATTGTTATATTATTCATTTAAAATGAAAAGACCCAAAGTAGTTTAAAAGTCCCTTAAGAAGTTATATTTTGGGACCACTTTTGACATTTTAATGCAGTGATTTTTTTTCTTTTTTTAGTGAAACTTTTAAAACGGAATACAAACCAGATCCCTATAAAGATTTTATCTAAATTTATTCAAAGGACTGGAGTTACCAAAACATAACTAACTAATAACTCTTTAGTAACTAGAACATCATACAATTTTTAGAATTTATGTAGACAAAACCTACAATTGTCCTGGTTTCCAAAACACTGATTGAAGACAGGTAGATTTTGTAACTTGTGTATTATGTATTTTATTTATGTCCTGAAATCTCAGATTCAATATAATAAAACATAATTATTCAGCATAAAGACATCGCAAGGCAGATGGGATAGGGAAAAACTTCAAGAAAAAGTAAAGTATTTGCTCACATCTTAAATTTCTTTCTAAGAAAGGAAACAGGATTCATTATATATATTTTATGTATTTTATTTTATATAAAGTTGTCAGTGTATTTTATTGAAAATGAAATAAAATAAATACTTATGAAATTATGTGTAACTCTTATTTTTCTGATAATGCTCTCTAAAATTTATGTACTTATATGGAAATGTGTATAATTTTCATATTTATATTTCTAAGTTAATAATGTATTCATTTTATATTTTTCATTGCTCCAGAGACATTTATTATTTTTCACTAAGAAGTTTTCACATATGCATCAAAGTCAACAGGCTGCTACAATGTACCTCCTGTATCTTAACCTGTGTGAAAATTGTAGATTTTGCTTCTTACTTCACTAAACCCCTTTCTCTTTTTCTCTTCTTCATTGCTGAATCATTTTAAGGCAAATGACAATATCAAATCAATTCATTCACATAGTTTCCTATGTGGCTATAAAAATGGGTCTTGATCTCATGTAGCCTTCACTCCTAACAAGATGACCAATGACTGGTGGATATAATTTTCCAAATTATCTAAAAATATCTTTCTTCAGTTGTTTTGATTGAATTCTGAGCTAAACATTATTCACACAGGACACTTGAATGTAATGTCTCAGAAGTGGCTTTTGGTCTAAAATAGAACACACTCCTTCCCCACCCTCTATTCTGCTTCTGACCCACAAGAGAAACTGGGTCAGTCATTGCACAGAATGTCCCATATTCTGGGTCTGCCTGTTTGCGTCCTTGTGTTATGTTCCATTTCTCTGTTGCTGAGTAACTAACAGTCCCAAATTATTTCAATACAGCAACCTATTATTATCACAGTAGTATGGGTGACTGGGCTTAGGCATGGGGTTCTGATTGTGGTTCTGTGGTGTGGTCTTAGTTGGATGGTGGCGAGGGCTGAAAGTCTTAGAAGCCTTGACTAGGTGGGTGTCTAGCCTGTCTTCCCAATGTTCATTTGAGTCAGTGCTGTCACTCAGCCCAAAGTCAAGTGGGCCTGTCAATCACAGTGTGTATCTGGGTGGCATCATGCAGGTTAAGCTTCATACACCATGGTGGCTTGGTTACAAGAAAGAACAGCCCAAAGCAAATGTGCCCAGAGCAAAAGCTTCATGGTTTCTTATCATCTACCCTTGGATATGATAGTGTCACATCTGTGGTTTCAGAAACCACTGGGGTGAACAATTATTCGTTTAATTCCAGAAATTTCACCAAATAGATTGGTCCAGTAAAATACTGTATGCTCAATTATATTTAACCTTTAAATAAGCAATGATTTTTAGTATGTTCATGAACTATTTAGAATATACTGATACTAAAATATTGTTATTTATATGAAAGTCAAATTTAACTTGGTGTCCTATATTTTTATTTGCTTATCTGGCAGCTATAACCCCAGAAAGCATGAAAGAGGCTCTCTGGATTTAACGTTTAAGAACAGTACCATATCATATTTATTTAATTGGGAAAAGAAAATTGGTCTTGTTCTTACAGCCTACTTTATTTACATAGCTCTGGCTAAAAGTTTGAAATTTCCTCTTAACTGTATTTTGTGCCTAGAAAATATTATTGCAGACATTACTACTCGATTCCGGACATTACAACTCCAATCATGGTACGTATTTATTCTAAAAATACTGTGTAACTAGCTGTGGTTACTAATTACACTGCTGCCTCATACCAAGCAAAGTACAAAAGTATGACTAACAAAACTAGAACCTTTCCAGATGAAGAATGGATAAAGGGTGACTCTAATTTTGAAGTAATTATGGGCCAAAGCATCTTAGTAGGTCAACCTCACCATAATCAACATCCAAAAGACACACAAAAAAAGTTTTCTCTGGAAAGAAAATAACATAAATGTCCCTGAGAGAGAAATCTGTCTTCTATGAAACCTCTTTTAAGATTTTAAACAACACACCATTTAATATGACATAATCTCTAGAGTACATTTTAGAATTCAGGCTGCCCAGATTTATATTCTTTTCCCAGCGCTATTTGTCCCCATGCAAATTTCTCACCTTCTCTAAGTCTCAATTCCTCCACTACATTATGAAATAAAATAATAACCTACAGCATGTGACTCTTTTGAGAATTGAGTGAAATTCTCTAGGTAAGATCCTTAACCCAGTTTTAGTACATAGTGAGCACTCCATCAATCTTGACAATAGTGATAATGGAGAGAAAAGTGGTTAGTAGGTGAGGGTGGTGATAGTGATACCAAAAATAAACACCAATAAAAAGAACCATGGAGATGCTGTCATTATCTCTGAGTAGACTTGGGGTTTTTGTTCTGTATTATAATTAGGTAAAATTAATATTCTAACTGACCCTACAATAAATAATGAGAGTGCATTTTTTGAACAGCTTGAACACAAGACATGTCCTTGTTTAAAAAGGTTTCCTCATTCTACATAAGTCTATAAGTTTCAATCAAGCTTTTAGAATAAATCTGTATTGAGGAAAAAAAAGAGAAGATATAGATATAATCACAATAGAGTGTTGGTATCGGGCACATCATGCATCAGATAATTTAGTCAACACAGAGGAAAGAAATAGACAAGATAAAAAGATTTTCATGGGGAAAAGCAGGATTGGAAATGCCAACCAGGAAAGCTCTGGCACCCTTGAGGCTGTTTGGGGTAAAGGCATAGATAAGGGAGTGCTGAGCACAGTCTGAAGGCATAAGGTATTGGGGTATGATTTCATACTGAAGAAATTTGGGACACCAATTAGGAGAAGAGCCAAGAAATTAATTGATTTCATTCCTGACTTTGCCCAGCACAGTTCTCACAGTAATGATGTTAAAGAAAATGATCACTTACTGTGTTTATTTAGTTTCAAACTGTTCACATATTTTAAGTTTTCAATGCTTTGTTTTCTTATTCAACTTAGTTTGGTAATGCTGTGCATATTTCAGAGGTAGCTGTTATGGTTTGGATCAGAAATGTTCTCTGAAAGCTCAGACGTTCAACACTTGGTTCCTGTTTTGGTTTGGATCTAGAAATGTAACCCAATAGCTCATGTGTTAGATAATTCAACAATGTTCCGAGGTGATTGTGGAAACTGCAATCTCATCAGTGACTCACAGCTCAAGAGTTTGCCTTGAATCTCAGGGGAGCCTTTGGATTTGAACTTTAGAGCAATGCTGTTAACTATTGAGACTTTAAGGGCTCTTAAAGAGAGCCTGAATGCATTTTTCACTGTGTGATGGCATGCTATGGTTTGGACCCAGAGATTTTCTCCCAATAGCTCATCTGTTAGGTAATGAAACAATGTTCAGAAGTGAAACGTTTGGACTATGAAAAGTATGATCTCATCAGTGGATTGATCCACTGGATGGGTTAATAATTTGAGTGGACTACTGGGTGGTAATTGGAGACAGGTGGGGCATAGGTGAAAGAAGTAGATCATTGGGGTCATGGCCTTAGACTATACCTTGTCCCAGGTTTCTTCCTTCTGGCTGCCATAAACTGAACAGGTTTACCATGCCACACTCTTCTGTCATGATTTCCCGCCTAACCTTGGATCCAGAGCAATGGAGTTGACCACCATGAACTGAACCACTCCAAAATAAACGTTACCTCCTTTAAGTTTATCTTGTCTGGTATTTTTGGTTACAGTGAGGAAAAGCTGACTAACACATTCTCCAATCAAGCAGCATCAGATGTGTGGCCTCTGGGAGTTGACTGGCCCAGGAGGGATCTGATCCAATTAATGGATTAATCCACTTATAAATTCATAACTTAATAAGTTAGAGGTGAAGAGCCTTCTTATACAGGGAGCTCTCCCTTTTCTTCCTAGCTTCCATGAGTTCAGTAAGTTTACTCCCCCACATACTTTGTACCATAATGTTCTGCCTCACCACATGCCTAGAAACAATGGAGACGAGTGACTATCAATTAAAACCTCTGAAACCATGAGTGAAATAAATCACTAAGTTGTTTTGCTCAGGCATTTTGTGATAGTGATGGGAAGCTTACTTACAAAAAGTCACATTTTGACCCAGGAACCTTCTAAATATAGTTTCCAGATTCTCACAGTCTGGACTTTAATTAATATTTAATTGCTTTTTTGTGACCTCTTTTAAAGAATAATCTCTTGATCTTTTTTTCTAGCTAAAACTTCTCTCACGATCCCCATGTCTGTAGACACATCCCTGGACTTGCCCCCAATTCCACAAACTCAACCTGTCCAACTGAGAAATCAGTATCTTCCTTTCTTACCATCTATACCCAATGTGCAGGATATTAGAGACTGAACAACCCATTTGTATTTATCTCCCTTCATACAACCCACAAAGTTCTGTTTTTCCATTTCTTCTTAACCATTTCATTCTATAACAATTTTTCTTTTCCTTTTTCTTTTCTCTTTTTCCAGTAGACAGTTATTTATACCATAGAAGAAAATGTAAACTCCACCCTTGGAAACTACTCTCATGTTTTCAAAATACAACACTACTATATATTTAGAATGTTCCACTTATACTTTTCTAAGTAAGATCATTTTATTTTTAGACCAACCTCATGCAAGGTTTTTTCTTTTAAAGGGCATATGATTTCTTTAAGTAGTTTATAATCAGCTGGCTAAAGAAAATGATCTCCTCCAAATCTTCTAAACACATAGAATGTTTCTGTTAATAATTAAATACATCCTTCTAATTTGGAAAATCCTCTTCTTTTTATATAATGAAAATAGTAATGTATAGACTGAGATTACAAACGTATTGCAAAATTCAAAAACAATTTCCAGTGGCAAATTTGTAAAGAACATCTGTCGTAAGTAAGGTAGTGATTTTTCAATTTAAAAAGTCATATGATTGACATATTATGCAGATTTTAAAATAAATTTCAAAACAAATTACTTAGTTGTAATAATCGATAATTTTTCATACTAACTGTATATTTTCTCCTCCCTCTACCACATTCTGAATTAGTTTTTTTAACAATTTTATAACACTGAATAGGAAACACTTTTCCATCTGAATTACATGTATTATTTGTATTTTTTCCTCAGAATGACTCAATGAATTTTCTAAGACACAGGAGAAAATGAAAATGCTATTGTGACATATTGCTCATTGTGTTTGTTCCAAATTTTCCAAATTTTATTTATACTCTTTGAAGTGCAAGTTGCAACAATTTCTATGCTCTCAGGAAATTCTCAAGAATTAATAGAAAAAAGGAAGCAATTGTCATAAGCATTGTTTCTGCTGTGATAAGAAAGGATGGGTTGTCAGTGGATATGATTATCTAAATGGAGAGCAGCTGGGGATAGGAAGGTCTACACAGGTGCCAGCAGCACTGATTCACTGCATGTGATAAGGCCATCTCTTCTTTTATTTTCCATTTGTATTTCTCAAGATTCAGACCGACACATCTGAGCAAATGTCAGTGTGGCGTGGATAATGGTGCCCACTTTCAAAATCCTCCCCTTAATGACTCCACACCCACCAACTTATGTGACCAGTGCTACGGAATTTCATGGACATCATGTCAGGAAGAAAGATGGCAAGGAGTCATGAATGTATGTGACATGTCCCCAAGCATAACCCAACCTTTTGAGGCTTTTCTATTACAATTCCTCAAATGGCAACAAGGCACAGGTCTTATAACTTCTCTTATAACTTTGAATCTGATCTTTCTTTACATTTAAATGCATGTGCAAACCAATAAAGACCTGATCTCCTTTGAACCAAAGAAGTATTGTATATTCATCCTTAGTTTGTACATGCAACCCCAAATAATTTCAAAGCATGCCCATATCTGTAAACAGGTAACCTTTAATTAATAGTGGGGTGGTTTCCTTGGAAAGAATTCTTAATTGGGAGCTAGGTACGTGCATAACTATTCCATCTTTGCCATTAGTATATGACCATGTGTTTGAGAAATACAATGAAAAACTAAATCTCCTTTCCCCAGTCCAGAAGACAACTCCACAAACGTAAAGTGAAAGAAAAACACTTCATTTCTGAATATTCAGCCAGAATATGGGCACACAGCAGACAATCCACCAAGGAGATTGCTAAGACCTGAAAACATTTTACCCTTTTATACAGCCAAGCAGACACAACCCGTGACACCCCTATGCTGAAAATAAACAGTCATGAATCCTGTAGTAAGAGGATTTGAGAATTTTATCTGTTACACAAAGTTCATCCTAAATTCACCTGATAATTGGAGCAACCATCCATACTAGCTAATTTACTTTATCCAAAGGATTAAATTCTCATATCTTGATGAGAGGAGGTGGTTTTGCAACTTAGC
The DNA here is from genome assembly GCF_964194105.1 of Spermophilus citellus. Classification (NCBI taxonomy): domain Eukaryota; kingdom Metazoa; phylum Chordata; class Mammalia; order Rodentia; family Sciuridae; genus Spermophilus; species Spermophilus citellus. The sequence continues at coordinate 42,557,956 of NC_138188.1, forward strand.
TTAAAGTATCAGTGTTTAAGTTAGGCTTTCACAGGACCTGCGACAGGGGGCACAGTCCCCCCTGCATGGCTACATTTCACAGAAATGGTTCCTGGGCCTTGAGAAAGCTAAGCCTGGAGCATAAAGCTGGCAAGGAGCTTATTTAGTTTCTAAAAGGACTTACAAGTATTACAAAAGAAGCAAATAATTTATACATTTTCTGTGGCAAATGCTCTAAGGAAACAGGATAAGGAGTCTCTTACTTTTAACTGAGAATTCACCCTCTTGTCCTTCACTAGCATTTGCCTATACAATTGGGTTCATTATTAACGTCTCCAAATGCAAGTTCATATTTTATGACTGCTAGCCTACACTAGCATATCCCTTGCTTTATTTTTCTTTTCATTCTCAGTTGTGTTCGGCTGTCCTTTTTTGACTTGGTGTCATCTAAGAATTTGATTATGTTAATTTCTGAGTGCTTGTCTAAGTCTACCACTGAGAAGGAGGATAACACCCCTGACACCCCAATTTGATGCTTACAGCTCCGTCTGTCGGCCTCTGGCTGAACATAAACCTTCTCACAGCAGTAGATGATGACAAGGTCACTCTGATAGTTCAGTGAAGTGAAATGAAGCAAGGTCACGGTGCAACCCACAAAATATCAAACTTCCATTCCTCCTGACTCTCCAAGGAGTTGCTATTGCTTTATCCATTACACACTCAGCCCCCTCCAGGCTGCCTTCACTCATAGAATTGCTCCTACTTCTTGACAGTGTCCAATCCAGGCTAAAGGCCCTCTTTCCTAGACCCTCCCCCAAATTACACAGCCAAAACCCAAGTTCTAAGATAGAATCAATCCTCCATGAAAAAGAGTCTCAATCCCTCCAACGAAAAACAATCACACTCTCTTCCATTACAAGTGTATGGCTGGAGGTCTTTAGCAGTAGGGAATTGACATCATCGATTTTAAACAAGATGTGGAACAGGACAAAACCAAGGGCAGAGCCTTTGAAAAACTGCTGGCACCTTCACTGCTTATTGTCATTGATCCTTTAATCAATAACTTTGGCCATGGTCATCCCACCTGGCACTTACCTACCTGACTACACAATGATTTATTTCACCTCCTTTCATTTTCTTCACAAGGATACCAGCAGAACTTTTCTCAAATTCACCTTTTTGAACATTTATGCACTATCCATTTCATTATCTTTACATTTTCCCCTTTTCAAAAATTTTAACTGTGTGAATATGTTTAAAAATTGTAGATGTTTTGTAACTGGAGGTGGTGGTGATCAAAAAGTGTTTTGGCTTGCCAATTTTTACTAGGGCCACACCAATACTTACTGTCTCCTTCATTCTCTGTAGTTGTCCAAATCCTCCTCCCCACCCTTTTTTTGAATCTATACTATTCTTACCTAAAGTTTCTTAAATTTCTCTTCTTCCCTTTCAATTTGAATATTTTTAAAGCAAATAGTAAAGTGATTGTTGAAAGTTCTCTTTCCTTCTGTCATGTAAAGTTTGTACCTTCTGTTATAATCAGCATTGCTGAGTCCCTAATAAATTTAATATTCTGTTTTTTATAAAATAATCCTTGATGAGATGGCTAGGGTTGTGTGGCTCAGCAGTAGAGTGCTTGCCTCGCACATGTGAGGTGTTGGATTCTATCCTCAGCACCACATAAAAACAAATAAATAAAATAAAGGTATTTGTCCAACTACAACTAAAAAAATTAAATAAATAAATTAAATAATCCTTAATAATTAACCTGGATATATATTTTTAACCAAAATTAATTCATTAGATACTTAAGAATTGTCAACCAGATCTAAAGTGGTTAAATAAGCAAGGTCTAAGGTCCACAAAGGTATCATGGAAGTGCCCACCACAAGAAGCATCCATCAATCTTAGGATTGGAAGATAAAGAGAAAAGCTTGGCTAACCATAGTATGCTGATGTTAAGTCCTTTGGGTATGGCTTCCTTAAGTTCTTTAAACATATTTAAAACCTTTATTTAAAACCTTTTATTAAAGCAAGTTCAAGGTTAAAATAAAAAAGGCTGGCATCACTGACGCTTGATGGTGAGATCTGGGTCGCTGGGGCTTCAAGGAGTGGGACTTTGAGCAGGAAGCAGCTGATGGCTGGTGCCTGACTCTGAAGAAGCCCATTGAGCAGGTCCTACTTGTGAGGGGGAAACTGCATCTGCATTCTTCCCCAGGGGAAATGGCTTCTGCCCTCGAGGATACCCAGAGAAGCCACAGAAAGGAGAATGTTCTTCTCCCCAGTCTCCTGCATCATCTGGCATCCCTGATGCCTGAGTGTAGGAGGGGCTGGAAGAGGAGAAAATGTGGGCCAGAGAGGAAGCCCGAGCCCCACAAGCTGAGCCTACAGGGGTGGGTAGGATTAGAGTCCAGAAGGTAGCCTAACAATAAGTTTTGTTCATGGCTTTTGTGTTTGCCTTCGATCAAATATACCTCTTCTTAAATTTTCCATTGTTCACCATGATTGTTTTTTTTTTTAAGAGAGAGAGAGAGAGAGAGAGAGAGAGAGAGAATTTTAATATTTATTTTTTAGTTCTCAGCAGACACAACATCTTTGTTTGTGGTGCTGAGAATGGAACCCGGGCCGCACGCATGCCAGGCAAGCGAGCTACCGCTTGAGCCACATCCCCAGCCCCTCACCATGATTGTTAAGGCGAGATTGCAATAAATCACCAAGTTGATCATAAAGCAGGAGATGGAAACTTTATTCACCAGCCTGCGGTCCAGATCCACTAGCTGCTGGGCTAAGGGGGAGGCTGCAAGTCTACACCCTGGGACCCCCTCCCAGGGTTTGTCTACACCTTTTATAGTCCAAAACCATATTAAAGCATAAGTGGCTGTTGCTATGATTCAAAGCCATAAACAAACGTCATGAGATCTAAAATCATAAGCAGAAAAGAGAGTGGGCCAAAACATCCCTAGTTGTGTACAAGTTAAAAATGGTTACTAACATCTAGACAACCAATCTCTGACAGGGTACATTGTTCAAGAAAAACAGGAACCAAAGAAAGAACACTTTTACATTGTATAAGAATTGTCATTTTGTGTTGACAAACATGCTATGCTAAGCAACTGTTGATGGGTACAGAGGTGAGGCTTTCCCTGGGAGAAGCATTTCTTACATGACATGTAGTTTCAGGTCAAAATGGAGTGTTTTGATCATTGCCCATGTAGCCTGGCCCATAACATGATCTTTAAGCTGCTTTGCTTAATGTTCAGGGCCCACTAGATCAGACCCATTACCTGAAATTCTCTCCCTTGGGTTCCTTTCCAATAACCCATTTTCCTGATGGGTCAAATTAAACACAGTGAGATATTCCCCTCCATGGTTTCCTCATCTGTGTAAAATGTGTGACTTTAAGTTTCCTCCTAGTGAAGAATGCACTCATAAATCTGGTTTTCTTCTCCAGGCCCACCTCCAGGAACACACATTTTGCCCTGTGGATGATATGTATCTTTTGAATATTTACAGAATGAATTAATGAAAACCCTGGTTAGTTTCGGGTAAGCTTTTTCCCTGGTAATACACATAAAATCTGCAGATTTTATAAATCTTTTTCTTCATAGTCAGCCTATTTTTTTTTTGTTTTGTTTTAGTATCCTTGCATTGAAGTCATCTGGGTATTTTTTATCTCAAAGTTTAATAATTTGTTTTCTAGTCTTTCGAATTTTTGGATCAATTTTATGGTATTCTAACCTCAAACCATATACTTTTGTTTTATTTCTAATTTGGATCCTCTCTTTCCTCTATTCTATTATTTTGTTATCTGTGCTCGCGGTTTACCCTATACTACTACCAATCCCATTATGTTCTATCTTCTCTGCGATGGATACCTCCAGCTGCTCCTTATCACATTCCTTCCTTCCTCTGTGGGCTTCAGACACTACTTTAGAGCTTAACCCTTTATCTCCCTCCTTCAGCAAAAGCTCTCCTCTCTTTAGCACCCCAGCTGCCCCTTCATGCACCTCAGATCCTCCGTTTTCTTGCTAATTTTTCTAACAAAGAACCCCCTGGAGCCCTGTCTCCCACCTCTCACTCTGTTCACACTGAGAAATTATTCTCACTGGTCTCTTGAACATTCCCTTTCTATTTTGATCTTCTTCCATGGAAACTCACCAACTTCTGTGATTTGGGAACCTATTCTTCTTCATCAAACAAACACACAGTTTAGATAGATGATACTAATCTCCCTTTGTTTTTTACATGTAAAGTATCTGTTATTTTTACATCACATACATAGTTTTTGTTTTGTTTTCCCATAGATTGAATATGTGTTTCTTTTTTTTTTTTTTAAGAAAGTTCCTGGAAAATGGATAATTTCATAGTACATATTACCCTCTCCAGAAATTTAAATAATTGTATTTCCCAGTACAAATCTCAGTTGATCTTACATAAAATGGAATTGCTAAAATAATGCAGCATGAATGACAAAAATGAAGAAATTCTGCCTTTGAAAAGAAAATGGAATAAGCTCAAAGTTCTCTGGCAACATAGATTTACTTTCTCCTGAGAGAGCCCAGAATAAATCAAATATCTCAGATTATACAAATTTAATGTCAAACTTTCCTACTCCCAGGATTTGGAATACAATAAACTTGCCCTTTGGTTTATTCTAATTGAATTAATAATACTCTCAGTACTTTACATTTTCTTAAATCCTTTCAAATATTTGATTAGTACAGTACATTGTGAAATAGGCAAAAAAAAGTAAATATTCTTTCTATGTTATAGGTGGAAAATACTATTAAAAGTCACACAGAAGTTGAAAAATTTGAAACTAACTCTTGCTGGTCATATCTCCACACAATTTGAGAGATGCATGAAATGAAAAAACATTATCCCATTAGACTTTGTCATAAAAATATTATAAATTCTTCCAGAAATCTATCTGGCAATGGAAATCAAATATCATAAATATTTTCTTATTCTTTCACCTAAATATCCCACTTCCACCAATCCATCTTGAAAAGATAATCTAGTGTACAAAAAAGAATCATGCACAAATATATTCATTCTGAGTTATATATAACTAGAACCAAATGATGTCAACAATGTGATGATTAGATAAATACAATAAATCCACAAGGTGGAATTATGCATGGCTGTTAAAATTATGCCTCTAATGATTTTGTATTTATTAAAAATTTTAATCTATCACAATTAATTGAACAGGACAGGATTCACTTGTCTATACAAATTGAGATCACAACTTCTATGTATTCTCATCTGATATACCATTTCATTTCTACACATTTAAATCATCATTTCTTTGTTTCATTTCTGAAAATATCAAATTATTGCCACATCATATAATCCATGGCATTTTTCAAGGAAAAATGTTTTATTAAATGTACAAAAAGAACTCTGGAATAAAAGTAAAAAATGTAAAGTCATTTCAAGTAGTGGAATTGCAGATAATTTTTTCTAATACTTTTTTGTATTTCTTCGTAACCTCTAACTTTCTAAACAGTAAGAACATGAATGCTCTCAGAGAAGTCTGTCGTCCATCTCCTCACAGAAGCTGAATACTTGTTCTGCTCATCTATCTTCATTCTCAGTTCCTTTAGAAATGTAGCTACTATGGAAATGTCATTTTAAATGAGCAATATTTTATTTCCTTGTCTTAAGTCTTTATATTTTCTAAATTTGTTCTTCCCTTTTTTAAAACTAAAGTTCTGGTCTGTTGTTTGTTTGGTTTTGTTTTTACTAGCTTCCCAACATGAAACTAACTCATCAAATTTGTTTGTTTGTTTGTTTGTTTTGTTGTTTTTTTAACCTAGTCCCCTTTCCTGCCTTACAGAAGCCACTTTCTGGTCTCCTCTCTAGTTCTCTACACTTGCAAATTCTCACATGACCTTGAAAAGTGACCTCTCAAGCTTTTCAGATTCTTCAGTGCCAAACCTCAGTGCCTGACATCCCATGAAACCAAACTGTCAGGAGTCTGTTTCCATGAGGAACTGAGAAATCTACTGGAGGAAGTTTGTGTTGAGCAGACAGAAGATCCTGCTTATGTGTACATATAATGTAAAGGTTAAGCCAATGAAAATCATGTCTTCGTCATTCAGATATGTGTTGGGAGATTAGTCTTCATCTGAAAGAAATGCTGGTACATAATCAGATTACTTTTTCTCTCTTGAGCCTTCATAACTGTACATAATGCCTCTCTGAGAAACAAAACAGGTATTTCCTAGGACATAACTTTTCTGTCAGAGTCAGAGAAGATTCATTACCTCGATGTTAATCTGTGGTATATTAACTATATTAGCTTCTAATTAAACGAAGGTAACTTAATTAAAAAAGGGATAATGCACAATTTCCCTTGCCTGTGAGGTTGCAGGAAAATGGTAACAAATGTCATGTAATTCAAAATTCAGATATGATGGTTCATCAAATAGCACTAAAAAACAACATATAGTGAATATGATGTGACATTCAGAGAAGAAAAATGGGGAGAATACTCTGCATAGCACTAAACGAATACCATGCCTTATCATGTGAGTATAATAAGGAAATATTTTTAAATTTCTTCATAAGGTGGTCACTTAGTTACCAGTATTTCACTAAACTCCACAGAAACTTTGTTCTTTAAGAAATTAAGCCTACAAAGGGCAGTATGACATAGTGGTAAGTATTCTGGAGCCAGACCCTCTGGATTCTGTCTTGGCTCTGCTACTTGATCAAGTTTCTAAACCTCTTTGTACTTCAATAAATTCATTGGTGAGACGGGAATTATTTTAGAACCTAACTCAAAACATTACTATGTGAATTAAGTAATTTACTATTTACACAGTACGTGGAAAAACACGTAGTACATTATATCAATCAGAGTCCCCCAGAAAAACAGAACCAATAGCTATCTATGAGGAAATGCATGATGGGTATTGGCTCATACAATTATGGAAGCCAAAGAAACCCTACAATATGCTCTCTGCAAGATGAAGACCTAGGAAAGCCAGTGAAATAATTCAATTTGAGTTTAAAAGCCCAAGAATCAGGGGAGACACTGCCAAATAAAGAAAAGAAAGAAATTTGGGGATAAAGTCAAGATTTTGCATTGAATTGTGTCCCACGGGTGGAGAAAAAACATCTACAGGAGGCTGGGACCAATTGGGATGAGTTTTACTGATTACAAGGAGGTGTTTGAAATGGTCAGTTGTGCATGTCAACCTGACTAACTTATAGTATCCCTTTATTTAACTAATCACTAGCTTAGGTAATTCTGTAAAAATATTTTGGAAATGAGATTAACATTTATAATCAGGCAGACATGATTCAATCAGTTGATAAGCCTTAGCAAGAGTAAAACTATGGTTTCTCTAAAAAAAAATTTCTGCCTGTGACAGGAGTTGCCTCTAATAAGAGTGTACTGGTCAACCTTTCAGCCCTATAACTAAAATACCTGACAAGAATAAGTTAGAGGAGAAAAACTCTATTTGGGACTTACATTTTCAGAGGTTCAGTACATTACCATGAATCCAAAGTGAAGCAGATGTTATAGCAGAAGAAGGTGGCAGAGAAAATCTGATCTGCTCATGGCACCCAGGAAGCAGAGGAAGAGGGTGAGAAGCCAAGGACAATATATAATCCCCAAAGGCACACCCCTAGTGATCCTCCCAGTCATACTCCACCTACCTATAGTTAGCATCCAGTAGTCCATTCAAATCATAATCCATCAGATGGATTAATTAACTGACAAGGCTATAGCTCTCATAAGTACTAAACCAGGTTTTTGTGTTGGACTTTGATTGGCCTCAGCAAAATTCACAAATTTCAGAGACTGCCCATCCCATCGTGGGCCCACAGCACTAGGAAGGAAGTTTAGTTTCAAGAGACAGGTTGCCCTCCATGGTCTCACTGCTCAGAGTCACCTCAGTCCTCTCTGCCTTTCACCGTTGCCTTGGATAAAACAGACCAACATATAGTTCAGGCTGCAGCTCCAGATTGCACAAGTAAGTTCTGGTGGTCTCCATACTGTGCTAGTTCTGCAGCTGTGCAGAATGCAAGAGCTACAGAGAGGTTGGATGGCCTCCACCTAGATTTCAAAGGATGTGTCCAACTGCCTAGTACCTGTCAGGATGAAAGCTGTCACGGAGAATCCCTACTAAAAGGCAATGCTTAGTGGAGCCATGGGAGTGGGGTCTCCCTTGGGACTCCAGAATGGTAGCACCACTGGTAGCATGCCTGGGAAAGCTACAGGCACCAGTATGCAACCCCAACTCAAAAGAGAAACCACCTGGGTTAAGCCCAGAGCATTCATGAGAGAAGCCTTGCCCAAGACCTTGGGGGGTCCAACTCCACCCCAGTGGTCCAAAAGGGAACACACGGAGTGAAAGATAACTTTGGAACTTTAAGACATGATATCTTCCCTCTTGGGGTTCAGACTTGCTTTGATATATACATAATATTCTCTTGGTTCTATTCCTCTGGAAAACAGAAAATGTGTACAAAGACACACACCAAATCCAATATCATTCTGTATAAGTTAGGTAAATTATTTGATGAGATTGTAACAACTCAAATTTTCCCTCTTCTGAAAATTGTTCTATGAGTTTTAAGTTATCCAGGTGTAAAAATAAATTTATCAACATGGATAACTCATTGCAAGCAGGAAAGCAAAAATGCCCAAGTGTTTCTTTGATTAAAGAAAGACATTTAATTTAAAACTCCAATCTTATGTCACAAAAAAAAATCTGAAGTTGAAATGAAAAGAAATTTATTTGTAGAAATCCTGGATCTTTAAAATACTAAGATTCCAAATTAACTGGATATTTTTGAAAGGAAGAATTTGCAAGATCAAAGTCACAATGAAGACTGAAGCCAAAATCTCACCTCATATAAAACAGGCCACCGAGTTAGTGGAGTCCCAAAGCAAAAATCTGAAAGAAGAAAGAAAGAAAGAAAGAAAAAGCAAAAGAGACCAGAGGCCAACTGCAAAAATAATCTGGAACAAAGTTACATTTTTGCAGGTCTACTGGAAACACAAAGAGCACTACTTGTGAGCTTTATAAAATATGCATCACCCAAAGTTACTGCTCAGGTATGCACTGAACCAGGTTTCTACAACTTTAAAACACATGTTCTTCTACAGTGAAGAGAGAAACGCAGGTAGCCACTTTGATCATGGTGAAAAAGTGTGGTTGGTTTGTCTGGTCTGGATTTACTTTCAATAAAGCCTTATGTAAGGAATTCCATATTTTAAAACAATCACTGAAAAATAAATGAAGGTTGAATTTATAGCTGAAAATACATAATAGTGGACAAAATTCTAAGGTTTGGATTTGTGAGAATGAAGAAACAAACTTCCTGCCTTTGATAAAAAAATAAAATAACAGTAACTCAGCTTATTTTGAGATGTCAAAGTTTTGGAATTGCCTTGTGATTAAAAATTATCTCCTGAAATGAAGCGCCTTTAGAAATTGACATGTTTTCAGTAACTGACATGTGCTGCAATTCAGAGGTGTGCTCACCGTGAAAGTCACTTTCAGTACAGAATCTCCATGTGGCTAGAATCCTGCATCACGGGCTCAACTTTGACCACCTATGTATGTTCCATAGCCTTCTGATTCCCTATAAGTAATTTGATGCTCTGATCTATGTTGATCACTTTTTCTAGAGGCAGCAAGAAGAGATGATTAATATCTTATTTTGTGTTTACCAAACACAGTTACGGTTAGAGAATTAATGTTTGTGAAGAACTTTCCCCAAGTCCAGTCACACTCACTGTTCATCCTATGGTGCCAGAATTGCCATCCCTTTCCCTTATTAGTGGGTCTCTGTCCAATAGTTCCCAGGTTCACCGATGTCCCTGGACTGCCAAGAAGTGACATTCTTTCCATCTGTGAGGCTGGAAGCCATACCAGACTAGCTGCCCGTAAGGACACTGAGTCATTGTTTCCAGAGTGTAAAACAATCTTGTCCTTTATGATAGATTTTTCATACCTAAATATGATAATATTTACTTGGTTAATAAAAAATTTATTATGGTAGAATATATACATTATACATTATTATAGTAGAATATATACATTAATCCTTCTGATCCCTGGGGTGCATTCCAAGGACCCCCAGTGGATACCTTAAACAGCAGAGAGCAAAGAACATATAATGTAATGCCTTTTCCATCTTAACCAAGCTCTGATCACACATTGTGGCCATAACTTTTGTAGTTTGAGATGCAGAAGCAAAACCAGCATGAAGTTATTTTTCCTTCACAAATTTGTTCAATAGAAGATTCATTCTCAACACAAATCTTTACAATCTTAGCCTATGACGTTGTTTTCTTTCCCAAGGAAATTAAGAATTTTCATCTTTTCACTTAAAGAAAGCATTGACAGCTTCTATTTGGCATATATGAATCATAAGGATCACTAATCTTGCACTTTGGGTCATCATTAAGTAAAACAATGTAATGTGAACACAAGCACCATGGTACCATAACAGTAAATCTAACAGCTAAAAAGGCTATTATGTGACTAATGGGCAAATAGTATATACTGCATGAATACATTGGATATAGGGATTATTCATATCTCAGATGGGACAAAATGGTATAGTTCAAAATTTCATCAAACTTTTAAAAATGGCACATAATTTAAAACTTATGAGTTGTTTATTTCTGAAATTTTCTAGTTAACATTTTCAGCCCCTGGTTGACTGTGGGTAACTGAAACTTAAGAATGTAAAATTGTGGTTAAGAGCCACATACATTTCAATAACATAAAATTTGCCATTTTTTTTTGAAGTAATGGTAAGAACATCTAGCATGAGATCCAACCTCAATATATTCTTAAACATCACACAATATTTCTAACTATAAAGAAAACATTGTCCATCCTTTTCTAGAACTTATTCTTCTTATGCATCTGAAATTTTATACCCATTGAATATCAAGCAATTCCTCACCCAATACAATCCCTTCCCCAAAACTTGACAAACTCTATTCACCATCTGTTTCTATGAGTTTTGTCATGTACAAGTTAGTGGTATTAATGACATTTATAAAGCTGTATAATCATCCCCACCATCAGTCTCTAAAATGAAATGCTGTCATAACCCAGAGAAGAATCTAGCTATTCACTAAGCTGTCACTCCCAATTCCCCTTTTCCGACAATCCCAAGTGACTTTTAATTTGCTTTCTGTAATGAAATTTACTTTTAAATGCAACATTTCTAAAATGGCCCTTTTTGTAAATTATGATTTGCCAGATTAAAAAATATAGTATATATTTGAATATGCTATGTGAACTACATTGCCAAGGTATTTTTTATATTTGACCAGTTATTTGATTAGTTTTAAAGACAAAACTAATTGGCTTCTATAGATTAATCATTTTTAAGTTTTGTTGATGATTATAAATTGTATTGATATTGCAAATTATATTAAGACACTTTTCATAAGATACTGTTTCCCAATGGAGCATCCTCACATGGTCGCAAAGGTAAAACTAACCCAAATCTATACAGAGCAGAAACAAACCATAAGACTAAAGGGAAACATAAGATCTACGACCATACATTAAAATTCACCCCAATGATAAACGAAGAGCCTGGGCACCGGGTCACAGTAAGGTGCTTTTATGAAACAACTAATTTTGGTCACATTCATAGAGAAATTTTGTTTTGTTTTGTTTTGTTTTATTTTTGGTACTGGGGATTGGATCCAAGTGCATTTAACCATGGAGTCACAACTCCAACCCCCTTTTTTTTTTTATTTTCAAGGTTTATTAGGTAAACTAATTTTTTAGTTTACAGGTTCTAAGTGCTGAGTCTGGCTTTGATCTTGTGATCCTACTGCATCAGCCTTCTGAGTTGCAGAAATTACAGTTTGGCACCATTGCAACCAGCTCACTGGGTAACCTTTACAGAAGGTGGCTCATTCAGAAACTATAAACCAAAGAGAAAAATAAAACAGAAAACATTAGTAAGCAAGCAAGCAAGGGAACTCAGACAATTAGTCTAAGGAGTGAGGACTTTCCTACCTGCAGATAGTGCATTATACAAGCCAGTCCAGCTTTCAGAACAAGTGGGTTCCTGGAATCAGAAGCAGAGTGCACTCTAATTTATTTTCTTACATCCAAGTCAACAATTCTGACTGGAGAGCACTAGGGCAATGTCTTTAAAAAAAAAAAAAAAAGGAAAGAAAACCAGAAGTCACAGTCTTTTCAAAAGAAAAAGAGGAAAACAGTATGTACTTTTTAAAATTATAGATAATAAGACCGAATTGAATCAAAGAGAAGGAGAAAAACAGAAAATAAATTGTGATACATTTTATTTTAAAGCTCTGCGTCTGTGCCATATACAAAAACTTGTTTTTTTTTTACAATTTAGTAAAAATATCAAATATGATTTGAGTTTAAATAAAGTACTTTCTTGCCAAAGCCAGTCTATTCAAGCATTAAAACATGTAGTGGGTATGAAACTTTACCTTGATTTTGGAGATGAATATATGTTTTGTCATGGTTGCTAACAATTATTCTATTCAATTGTCACAAAAAACAATTCTGCCTCTGAATGGAGGTTTCATTTTGAACCAAACTACATCCATTTAACTTCATCACCACTGCAGTAAAATGATGTTTAATATTCAATTTGATTTAACAATCTATTTAACTTCTTTACTCAGGTTCCTCTAAAATTTTAACAGGGCAAACATACTTCTAATATATTATAAATATATCACTCATTTAAAAAAAAATTCTTTTAAGAAGAAAAAGCCTTGCAGGTTTGAACATTAATTTAGACATGCAAAGAAGACAGCAGTCAGAATTGCAAAATATTTACAAATGCAAAAACAAACTCTCCTTCAGAGGACATTTACCGAGCATCGATTTTGTGCCGGCCATTATGCCAAACACCACCAATATGCAATTAGGAATCTATTAACTTGATCTTTCAACAGATCCTCCATAGTGAAGAGGACAGATATAACCAGGAGTAACCAAATGACATGGAAATTGCCATAATTTAAGGACCAATAAAGGGCTGTGCACACTTAAGAATGACAATTAACTATTTCAATCTGTGATGTCTGGAAATGACTTCATAACATCTTGAAAAGTAGCAAAGAGACTGACGTCTCTGTTAGTCCGTCCACCTTCCATCACTAGAACACAGGCCTGAGATAACCAATTTCAAAAGAAGTTTTATTTTGACTCATGGTTTTGGAGGCTTCAGTTCATGATCAGTTGTCCCCAATGCTTTTAGGCCCATGATGAACGAGAAGTGTATGGCGGACCCCAGTCGCTCACCTCAACACTAGTAGTCAAAAAAGAAGAAAAAGAAGAAACTGAGGTCACACACTCTCCCTTAAAGACACACCCCCAATAACCCATACCTTCCACCAGGCCTCACCAATTACAGTTTCTAATACCTTCTAATTGCGGCACACTGGGAATTCAAGCCTGTAGCAAATGGCCTTCAGAGACTTTCCAGAGCACCATCCAAAAATGGAGGGAAATATTCCAAGGAAAGGCATAAAAAATGAAATGACCTAACATGTTTTCTCATTTAAAAAGTGTCAAATATGTCCTCTCCTATTCACAGTCACTGCCACCATCCTGGCCTGAACCACAATCATCTTTCCTGGGATTTTAGTAATTCTAAGGAATCTCCGTCATCCTGTCTGAAGTGCTCCATGCCCTCTACCTCTGCCACCTAGCAGCCAATTTATTTTTGTTTTTTAGTATCTATTGAATCTTGTGGATCCACTGTTTAAAATCTGTTAACATTTTCCACTGCATAAGAATTAAATCTAAATTCATCATCACACGACAAATAATCTGTCAATTCTCATTTTAGTCTCCTCACTGCTACCCGTCGGCCCTGACGTTGGTTTCTTTTTTATACTCTGTATTGCAAACAGTTTTGCTGACTTGGGAGAACTATGTTTTTTTTAAAATTTTCACACACATTTAATAAGCAGAATCTATTTCAAATAGTATTTCTTCAAAGTTAGCTAGTTGATATTTTTGTATATTCTTTCTTACCCAACTAGCAACAAACAATTTCAGAGGGAATACCTTAATAATAAGTACATGGGAATACTGATTTATTTACTAGATGTGCTTGTGCAAAATGAAAAGAATTTTTTTTATTTAAATTTTTTTTTTTAAATTTGAAATCATCTTTAAATAGCAAAAAAGCTTCCTGTACTCATGAATTAGATAATTCAGAGAGACCTCTCCATTGAGAGAACTAGAAAAAAAAAAATCTGGTAAAAATACAAAGACAGAAACTTGTAAGATATAGAGAGCTAATAAGGCCACAGGATTATTAGGTCAAGATTTGAGAGACAATGGAAATCCAGAGATATGAGTAAAGCATTGGATTCATTCTCGTTTTGATGTTTAAATATTTTTCAGAAGCAGTAGTTAGAGTAAAAGCCAAGGCAGTCCTAAGAAGCTCTGGAGAGAAATGTGAGGCTGAGAAGCCAGGATATTTCTTTCTAAACACCCTTTTGGGGATAAGAGCTGAAGGATCAGAAATAAACTGTCTATTGGATCCCACAGAAATTGGTTGCATCCCAATTTTGAATTATCTCACTCATTAAAATTGTACTAAAGTGTTTTCTCAGGTGGTCTAGTAACTGCAGGTGTTAGACAGAAGCAAACAAAATCACTAACTCAAAGAGAATAACACTAGCTTATCCTCAAGTTATTCCTATAAATAATTTTCCAACCACAGTACCTAGCATACAATGAAAAATAATGAGGCATAAGAAGACATAATACTGCATGATCAAGAACCAGTAGAAGTAACAAACAATAGAAATAGACCCACTGACTGTTAATAGAGCAAAAGTACCAGAACATTAAACTTTGATAAAAGACAAATGTTTCAATATATGAAGTAATAAACAAATTTTTTTTTTCTTTGAGGCAACAGATATATTTTATCAGGTAAATTTTTGTACTGATTACAATTTGTTCACTATGTTCATTTTTCCCAACAGTATATTTTTAACTATTGTGTTGTTACAGAGAAACAAAGCCTGTACTATGTGAAGTGAAAGACCTGGAAAAAAATAAAATAAAAAAATAAAAAAAATAAAAAAAATATTTGAGTGCATATCTTCCAAAATTATTGAAGGCAGAAACATAAACTAATAAGAAGTCAAATAAAAGAAGTTCATAAAGAAGAGAACACATCAAACAATCTGAAATTACAATTAATGTAATGAACTAGATGCTCCATTTAAAAAATATGACTCATCAAAATGAATAGACACAAGAAAGTACAGCATGCTAGAAAGAATAAAAGGTCCAGGCAGAATTCTCAGCAAGTCAGTGCTTTTGGATAGGTGTGTAGTCTTGGGAAAGTTATGTCACTTCTCTGAACCTCTTCTGTCTGCAAAACTGTGAGGAAACTATGTACACTCCACCTGTCCAGGTGTGGCTAAACAGTGAGATCACTTAGGGAAGGTCCCCATATACCCCATTTTATCCCCTGTAAGATAAACTATCAGGTGAAACCCAGCTTTGTTATAATTAGGTTCACTTAAAATGAAGTGCATCTTTAGGTTTAATATGGCTTTCCATGATGAGAACAGAGCTGTTCTAATACAGCAGTTGGCCATAGACATACATGGCATGAAGCTGGATAAATAAAGCAACTAAGTATGTCCTAATGCATTCGTTTAAAAGCTATATTGATATTGTTGAAAGAATATGAGAAGTGAGAGTGATTTTCCCAGTTTTGTGGGTCAGATTTCATTACATAAACGTCTCAATTTTAATCAGGCAGTTATTATGCTAATGTATTCCATTAGCAGTGGATATTTATTTTCTACACCTAACAATCTACAATCATGAAAACTAATTTAAATAGATCTTTTTATAACAAATCTGTGAAAACTGTGTGCATTCATTAAATTAAGGATCATTGTGCACGCCAGCACAACCAAATTGTATTTTGAGATGATGCAGGATAAACAACAGATGTGTCCAATATATATTTTTCTTCAGTTGCTAAGGCAACATTGTCCAGTCTTTAAAAGAGTAGGATGAAGGGGGAAAAAATAGGAAATAATTCCTTTGAGCAATTAATTGACAAAGAATGTACCTTTCACACTGACCGTTATGATCTGGCCAGTGTAATTCTGGTATGTTCTAGGCCTGTATTGCCTATGTTATATTTTGTAAATCTTATTATTGTGTCTTTATAACAAGTTCCTGTTCTTTTGGCACAGATCTGAGCACCTTTTCAATGCTCCTATGTCCCAGACACTGTGTGCTCATCTCCCTGAATGCTGACATTGATCTCAGAATATCTCAAGCTGAAAGTGGGATTCTGAAGGTGACCAAGAAAAATTTGGAGAATCAACTATTAGATTTCTAAATATCCGGAAAAACTACTTGAGTAACAAAATGCAGGTTTCCTCAGTCTCTTCACATTCAGGAGGTCCATTTCTCCCGTGCATTCCTGGTTACTCACCTCCCTTGTTAGTAGGTATTTCTACTAAAAAGTTCATTTTGTGTTGTTATTGTTGCTTCATTATTATTAACTCCTCTAGAACTAAACAAGGAAAAGGCTACACTAATACATTTTACAAAAACATGGAAAATACCACTCAGTTATTATTTTCATTTTTGTTGGTGGAGCAACACGAGTTTGCAAGAGGAAACACAGGGTCTCCTTGGAAAGCTCCAAATGGAAAAGTTCTGGTAACCATAGAGAGATTTTAGTTCTTTGACTGAAAATAACAACACAGTGAGTTATGAGGCAAGAACCACCTCCCTTATGTCTCTTAACATAAGACAGAGTTACTAACCTTAATCAGCGCCACTCAATAGAAAAACAGAAATTAATACTGATCCTGGGAAGAATGCTCTTGGTTTGCACTTTGGCTTTACATTTTGAATGTCCTTTAAGTATTTTGGTGTTTATGCAAAGACATGTTAGAGTTGTATCATAAGCAAATTGGAAAAAAAGGGGAGGGGACATTTTACATGGTGCAAATACATTTTTTAGAAATCATTTTACCAAAAAAGAAAAACTTTTCACAAGAGGTGTTGAGATTGTGTGATATCGATAGTTAACTTTCTGAGGTCTTTAAAAGGTGAAATAAAACTGAAGTATTATTTTAACTTCTACACATATTTGACTGTGCAAACTCTATTTTAATCTTTTTGGTCTGATATAAAATGTTCTCCTTTGGTCTTGGAAAGTTTTAAAAAAAAGGCAAACATTAAAATCGAATTTTAGTAAAATGTGCATAATACTAGATATTTTAGAAGATGAATATGATATTGCATTATTAAACCATTAAAAAACTTTTAAATGTTGCAAGTGAAATGCTTCATATCACTTTAAGAATCTATAAATGGTAAGCCACATCTTTTGTGTGTCCCACAAGCTTTGAAAGTGGAATTGAGAAATGTGCAAACTATTTTGATGGTTCTCACTTATAGAATGGAGGAAGGAAAATAACTTATCCATTTTTTAGTTAATCTGATTTTTCAGGTGAAATTAAACATGTGTTTTGGAAGTTGGAATTTTACTGTGGAATTTTCTTGAAAATGAATTATTTCTCATAAGCTATTATTTTAATTTTCATAATAAAACAAGATGTCTGAGAATTATAAAAGACAAATTTGAGTCACATTAGCAATGACAGCTCTAAGACCAAGCTACTCTATATTTTAGGTTAACTTCCACTAGAAAATGAGGCAATATTAACTAGAGACACTGAAATATAAGATAAGAAGTAATTTCAATGAAATAAATGAAAATAATCAAGAAAGACAAATAAGAGAAAAATAATTGAAAAATTAATATTTAAATATCAATTTGGAGGATAATCAATCTCAAGAATCCTAATTATTATTATTCACTTAGGACAATTAAAAAACATACAACCCATTAATTTTGTAAGAAGTTCTAGAAACCACAAAGAAAATTTTGTAGTTATTATTTATGAGCTACTAGATATTTATTTACATATTTAATTTTAAAAATGGTTAGAAATATTTTTTAAAGAGGAGGATAAATTTATTTTGGAAGTTACTGGGGATAATTTAGTCCCATATTCCCACATAGAAAATAGGAGAAAATGAGGTGGAGAAGGATAAAGAAGGTGAAGAAGGTTAAAGATTATTGGGTCAAGGTCGGAAAATGTAAAGAAATAAGAGGAATGGTAGTTGTCTATGGAAAACGAGCTAGCTCTAGTACAGTATGCCTTTAAGGTCCTGCAGGCACACCTTTAGCAAATGTAATTAAGGGAGAATGAGCCATCCTAGGAATAAAAGGCAATTGGGGGGGGGTGCAGTACATGGAGGATACTGGGAATTGAACTCAGGGGCACTCAAGCATGGAGCCACATCCCCAGACCTTTTTTGTATTTTATTTAGAGACAGCGTCTTACTGAATTGCTTAGCATCTCACTTTTGCTGAGGCTGGCTTTGAACAAAAGACCCTCCTGCCTCAGCCTCTCAAGCTGCTGGGGTTATAGGTATGTGCCATGTGCCTGACTTAAAAGGACATCTTAATGGGATACAAAGATCTTTCTAAATTTAATTTACTATTTACAGCTTTTCAACAATAAACTTGGGATTCTATCTGAAATCTTTTTTTTTTTTTTTAGAAAAATACAAAATACAAAATCTGTCATAGGAAGAGGGTAAGCATAGCCAACTCTCCTGGGAATAAGCATGAATGTGCAAGTTATTACCAGCAAGTTCTAGTGAACCTTGAGAAACAGATATATTTGTATGATACGAATTGCTCCCAAGCAGTGAACATGTATCCTACCTTGAGTTTCAGAATTTCTGTTAAGACACCACTAAGAAAGGCGTACTAAGGACACCCTGTCCTATATTTGAAAGCTGTTAGGGTGGTGGCACGTGCTACGGCTACATATGCCAATGCACTAAAATCGAAAGGAACGAAAAAAAAAAAACTCACACAAGTGTAAGTATTTTAAAGGTTTAAAAATATTTAATATAATACTTTATTTTATATAACCTAGAGAATAGTATGTTAAACAAAATAGAATTAATTCAAGTCTCTGAGCTTCATTAGAAGCTAAACTGGTTTGTTTTCCATATAGTTGTAACAAGTATCAGCTAGTAAATGTATTTTCCAAAAGGAATCCCTTCAATATAGGAATGAAATCTATTTTTGAAATATATTTTAGAAGAAAGATTCAATAAGACAGTACAACTCAATTGAAGGACACTAGAGGGCATACAAGAAATTGACATTAAGAATACATTTGGGGGGCTGGGGATGTGGCTCAAGCGGTAGCGCGCTCGCCTGGCATGCGTGCAGCCCGGGTTGGATCCTCAGCACCACATACCAACAAAGATGTTGTGTCCGCCGAGAACTAAAAAATAAATATTAAAAATTCTCTCTCTCTCTCTCTCTCTCTCTCTCTCTCTCTCTCTCTCTCTCTCTCCTCTCTCACTCTCTCTTTAAAAAAAAAAATACATTTGGAGCTGAGCATGTGGCGCTCACCTCAGGAGACTGAGGCAGGAGGATAGCAAGTTCAAAGCCAGCCCCAGCAAAAGGGAGGTGCTAAGCAACTCAATGAGACCCTGTCTCTAAATAAAATATAAAATAGGGCTGGGGATGTGGCTCAGTGGTTGAGTGCCCCTGAGTTCAATCCCTGGTACTCCTCCCCCAAAACAAGAACTCATTTGGAAAGAATATTTAACATTTTAAAGACACAAATTCTTCCCAATGCAAACATAAAAAGAATGCAAACATTTTTTAAAAATTAAAGTAAAAAATTAATTACCAATTTAAGCCAAGGTTAAAACATGCTCAATCTGAACCAAAAAAAGTTTAGAGGAAAAACATGAGATTGATCTATTATACTAAAATTGAACACAGGTTACAAAATTATAAAGCTCACAAAATAATTTGGTTTCAGACAATATGTTAATATGACAGAATAAGAGTTTCAGAATTATACTATATATTTGAATTTAATAGATAATAAAAGTGACATTTTATACCAGTGAGAAAGAAAAAGATTGCTCAATCAAAAGTTTTTTATTACATGAATATTGGTTTGAAGAAAAACAAAGTTGACCATCACAATGTTTGGGGAAAAAATGCTACATGAATTAAACATCTAAACAGAAAAATTTGAAAATATAAAACTATTATAATAAGACATTGATTAATTTGTTTTTATCTTTGGTGTCATGGAGCTCTTAAAACAGTAAGTACAAAATTATGTAAAATAAGAGTTATGATTTTATCTACATATGAAACTAAAATTTTTACATGACTAAATACATCTTAAATAAAACATAAATGATATTTAACATACAATATGTTAAATGGACAAAGAAAATATTTCCAGTAAAATTATGCTCATCAAAGTATACAAACTTTGCATGTGTAGACAACCTCTGTTGTCAGTAGGCTCACAGAAGAGAATTAAATCAAGACTTGTTTTTACCCATTTACCCTTATTTTTACCACATCAAGTGTTTCTAAGGAAAAGACTGCAATCAAACTTTGACAAGCAAGTCAACTATTTGAACATTTAACAATCATGACTGCATCTAAAAAAGGTATACCAGAAATCCAGGGACTATATACCTTACATGATTACATCTACGTGTGTTAAAGGGTGCACGTACAAAAGAATAAGAAAGGACATTTTTGAAATTTCTAACCATAGGGATAATCAAATAACCTATGGACAGCCACATGTTGAAATACCATGCAGATGCAGTAAAAAGTAACACAGTTCTTTTAGATGTAAAACAATTCCCTGAGATTTGTAGAAAATAATGCTACAGAAAAATAAATGCAACATTTATTCAAATACACAGAAAACACAAAAGTGTTATGTAAAAACAGTAGTTTTTACGTGAAAACACTACTGATAAGGTGGTTATCTTCAGAGAAAAGACTGGAAATTGTAAGTGGGTATGTACACTTTGGTTTATCTTCAGGGTTTAATAATTTTTAAAGGAAAGAATAATGTTTAATGAATTACTTTTATAATTAAAATACATTTCTAAATCATTACTTATAAGCCAGGCACTAGGTAATATTATATAAAATTAAATCCAGCAGGCATTTAATGAGCATATAAATATGACAGAAATTGCATCTCGTTACTTAAAGAAAAATATCAATTCATTTTTATATAGCAATCCACACAAATCATGTTATGCCAGGACCATATTTTTAAGCATGGAGACTATCCATAAGCATTCAAGGCTGTTATTTATACCTCCATTTAGAGTATACACAGCACATCTGGGACTCATCTTTAATGTTATAGCAAGGCTTTTTGTAATTAAAGAGAGTTAATGAAAACAAAATTGAACTTAAATGACTCTTATCTTTACTCTGAAAGGCCCAAGAGAAAACCATACAGTCAAAATGTTACTCTTTGGGCTAATTGACTATTGTAATATTGCTCAACAGACCAGGACACAAGCAAGTCAACTACTTGAAGCAAGAGACTTACTTGAAGGAGGGTAATTTTATTAGAAGAGCTTGTGTTCCCTGAGGAAACATGAAGGCGGGTAAAACTGATAGTTCCAGAATCACTTGGGAAAATTACTTTTTAAATTGTGAGGTAGTTTTCTGAAGCACTGCTAAAGATGTCTATTGCAATTTCAATTCAAGCAATATTTATTTAATGCATCTCTGTCATGATACATAACACATATAATTACATATGTTATATAAAATATGTTTTATATATATACATACATATATATATATATATATATATATATATATATATATATATATATATGAAATGAGATATATAATTCTAGATTCTAAAGATCTAGAGTTCATAATCTGATTGGAAAGATGAAATCCTATAAATAAAAAATAATTTAAGTATATTAGAACACCGTATATTCTTAAGTGTTAATTGATGGATGAAATATGTAATTCTAGGGCAAGGAATCAGCTCAGTGGTAGAGACTTTGGGTAGCATAGGTGAGTCCCTGGATTTGATCTTATTTTGATAAGGTAAAAAGCAATGTTATCTATAGTAGGTCCTCACCGGAATGCATCATTATTTTTCGAAGCTATTAGTTCATTGAGTAAGTTGAAACAGGACTTAAATTCCTATAGTAGAATCATCTTCCTAAATTTTAGTATCTACTATAGCCTGCCAAAAGCACATCTGTCCTAGGATCAACAACTTGCAGGGTAGGCCAGGAACTCACAGATCACTGTGGGCCAGTTCAGAAGTTTCTTGATTGTTTGTGTCAAAGTCTTCCTTCCTGTGATTCTCAGCCATATATCCAAGGACATAAAGAAAGCTGTAATCTTGTTTTTTTAACTGAGGGTCCTCAATACGTGACTGCTCTGCTAGTCAAGTTTCTTAACTGACAAGATAAAAATCTGCTCTTTAATCTTCTTCTCATAACTGTGACTCTTCAGCCCAGTCATTCTGGTCTCCTAGAGTTTTAGGCCTTCAGTGTCTGATTGTGCTACACAGGATGGAATTATTAAAATCAACAGAAACATACCTGAGTGTTTTCACCAACACTTATGTGGATAAGGAGGAGGGTCATTAGAAGAATGCAAAGGAATCCTACTAACCCTCAGGTAAAGAATTCCTTTTATCTGCTGAAAAACAAACAGGAAGCCACTCTTGAGCTTTGGTGTTCCTCTGTCCCTTGCCTCTTTACTTCTGCTAGGGACTGTGTCTTCTTCCTCATTCTCTTGCTCCTTTTCTCTTTGTTTATTAGTTAATCTGTTCCCCAGTGTTAACATTGTAATAGATTCTTACAGCTCTCAAATTAGATAGTAGAGATCTTGCCCAGCAGAGGGATTTGGTTCATGTCAATCTTCCCTGTAGAGTGGCCCAGTTTAGATGTGGCAGATAACCCCTTATCTGTGCAATCCACCCTGACTGTAGGCTGTGACATCAAGTTGTCCAAAATGACAGTGAAGCAAGGACTGGAGTACAGATAAGAGATTCAATCTGAGTTAGGCAAATGGCTAGAAATGTAGAACCCAGAGCTGAACTATAAAACTCTAGGGCCAATGCAGGCACATTGACACCACAGGGGCACAGCAGGCTGTCAGAGATGAGGTCATTTAATTTCAATACATTAGAAAGATGAGATGGAAAGCAGTTGACTGTTTTAAATTTGCCTAGTCAGTTTCATGGCTGAATACTGGTAATAACACATCTTTCTCTGAGTCCCACTAGATCCTCTGGAGGGTCTTCATGGAGCTATTTCTCAAACAAACTACTTCTACCACCAGAATGTTTTAAAAAAGGATAACCATTGTCCTAATAATAAAAGGACAGGGCAGAGAAAATAGTCAAAGGCTGAGTACAAAAATTCTTTCATGGTAAACTATTATAGCTAGAAACCCTATTGGCATTTAAAAAAAAAAAGTGAGGTATGTGAAAACTTGCCACACAGAAATATAGAACAAATTCCAACTTCTACTAATGTTTTGAATGAAATAATTCATGCTTTTCCCCTGAGGCATAATAAATCAGTTACAGAGTACAAAACATACAATAATTTTTTAAAGATACAAGTTAAAAATTTTCACCATTTATTTTCTACATAATCATTGAATTGGTTTTGAATTTCTTCTGTATTGAAGAATACTTTGTATTCTTCATTTCTGGTATTTAAATCCTTTCCTTTCTAGATACTGCTCTTCCCAGGACTAGCTTAATCATAGAGGTAGAAAATTATCCCTTTTGAGAGCATGAACTCCTTCTCCCTACTCTCCTTTATCAAACTCACAAGCATAGAGTCCATACGCTCCCTGCCCTGAATCACCCAGAGCAAGATACCAGATAGTTGGGAACCAATCTTCCCAGGGCCTGCCAAAATTGTTCAAACTGTATAATCCTAAATTTATATAGTACATCTACCCTGGGTCTTGCCTTCCTTCTCAGAGGAGACCCAATAAATGCTCAGAACCATTCAATGCTCACCTTCTTCTTCTGCTTCCTGTGTGACTCTGGCACACCCCACGTGTCCTTGCAGGATCCTTCTGTTTTCAGGAATTCGCCAGGGTGAATACCTTCATGACAGTCATCTTCATGTCTGCTATCCTACTGTACCTGATGAAAACAAATCCCACCTACATTTTAGAATATGTCTTTAAACTTTAACATCTGGAATGAAAAAAAAAGAAAGAAAAGAAAAGAAAAGGTAAAACCAACGTACTCAATAGTGGTAGTGGTAGTTACTGGCCTTAAAAAAAAAAGTTATTTTCTTGATTAACACTGAAAACTTTTAAATACAGTTAAAAAAAAAACTATCCAGTTCTTAAGGACCTTTGGAAAGAAAATGTCAGTTCTTTCATTGTGTTTTATGTATATTGAACCCTCTCTGAAGCCATGTGCCATCACAGTTAACCCGAAATCCCCAATTTCCCATGTGAGATCTGTGTGATAGACTTCATTGTCTCCTTTGAGGCCAAAGGAGTTTATTTGCACCATGATTTCCTTGATAAAGGAGGACAGAGCTGGCCCTTCACCCCAGTTTTGCTTCCCTGAATAGCTACCTTGAAGTTTTGATTTAGGGAAACCAAGTTCCTAGATACTGATAAGCAATTCAGCTACCCTTTAAAATGGGTAATCAGAAAGACCTTCTCATTAATCACACAGTGGCCATAATGGTCAGTGGATGTCTGTCTTTTCCCTGGAAACCATGGCAGAGAACAGCCAACCTCTCCTAACTCCAATACCCAGATCCTGTCATTGACATAGAAAGAAAGATTCTTCACACACACTTGTCTGCTAAAGCTGCAGCACAATTTAGGTTAAAGTTTAAGAAAAAAGTCTCCACACGGATCATAACAGATTTTTCCTCCCCAGTAACATATTTTATCTGAAAGATGTGTTTTGAACACCCACTGTATATTTTGTATTTTACTTTCATATTTTGACTAGTTGTTATATACATTTTGAATAATAAAAAAGAAACATTTAAAGTTACTATTATTTAAATCAAATGCATTTACCATCTTTTAATTTATTATTTAAATTAAATCTATTTAAATATATATTTAAATCAAAATATAATTTAGATATATTCAGAAAATACTGTAGCATTTTTCTCTAAACTGACAGTCTCCTTAAAATGCATGTAAAATATCTTGGGAAATTCTAGAACCACAGAGTTTCGAATCCAGTTAAGTCAGGGCAGGGGATGTGCTGGGCACTACAAGGTTACACAATCTGGGTGGGGTCAATTTAGCAGGGAACAGGACAGATAGATGGTGTTGAAAAATGAGAACAAATCTGAGCTCTGAAGGCTAAGTAGCTGTTGATTGGGGATGAGAAAGTAAAAGGTTACAGTTATGAAGAAAGTGCCTGAAGCAAGATAGAATTCGTGGTAAAGACCTGCACTAATGGTTCCAGGTTTTCAGGCCTTCTTTTCCACCCCTACTCCCCACAGCCTTTTGGAGGGTAGGGCTGTCCCCACTGACTATGGGCCTGACCTTGTGACATGTTGGTCCATGGGATACTTGGTGCAAGAAAAAAACACATGCATTTTCTTCCTCTTTCAATTCCTGTGATCATCATGAGAATATGCCCAGGTTATCCTACTGGAGGATAGGGCAGAAGTTAGCCAAAGATATCCCAGGTGAGCCCACAGCAGGAAAACCAGTGAGTGAGTGCCAACCAAGATCAGAACCACTCAACCCAGATAACAGGAGAAGGGCTCAATTTCCCAGAATATTTAGAGATATAATAAATGATTGTTTTCTTAAGCCACTCAACTTTGGGTGACTTGTTATACAAAATACTGTAGGTGAAAGATAGTGGAAATGACACAGATCTGCAGGCTCAAACCAGAAGCATTTCATTATTTCAATGTGTTGTACTAAATTTCTATGGAATCAAAATCCTGTTTTAAATGGTAATTCCAAAAATGTTGACTCTTCAGAGATGCATTGTTTGTGTTCTTTCGGTTTTTGTTTGGGTGTCTGTTTGCCGACGTGTGTTATCTCTCCCCATATCCTCAATCTTCAGTAGTCTTCTGGAGATTCTTGCTAAACCAAGTTGAGCATATGCAGCTACTAGCTGGCTCTACACACGTCAGTCACTTCCTACTTACTCCCATGTCTGGGACCTTTGGGGACTAGATTTTATAGCTTGATGACCCTCTTGTCTTCCCTAAGTTTGACTCTTTTTAGTTCTTCTTTGATTTTATCTTCCAATAAATTAAAAAAGTATATATTTCCAACAATGATGAAACCTACTACCTACTCCCCTTGGCTTCAAAAAGCCCATCTGACCAAACTGCTTCCCAAATTTCCAACTCACACTTGAGGTCCTGCCCCGGCCAGGCAAGAGGATTGGGCACTGTGAACCTAAGAACTCTGTATATGTTAAGGGTATTGAGTTTTGCTTTTGGAGAATATTTTATCCAATTATTTTTTAAATAATAAGTTGCTTTATACTTATGGGGATGTTAGAAAAAATTTTAGAGTATAATCATTCTCTTTTATTTTTTTTTTTCTATTTCCAAGCATAGAAATTCCTGTGATGAGTCAGCATTTTTAAATCTTCTTGAACAGTTTATTCTTAATTTTAATGTAACTTTTGGCCTAATACCACTGTTAACAATTTAATGACTCTCTGAATTGTCTAAAGTAATCTGAAAATGCCCTGTTTGTTTATAGGTTAGTATTTAAATTAATTAGTTAGCATGTGGCAAAAAAACTACTATGTAGCTGATAAAAATATATGTAGCATTATTTGAAGTTATAAGCCTATTAAATATGACATATTATAGACAAGATTCATACTATGATTTCATGCATATAAAAATGAAATATACAATGTAATTGTTCTTTATATAATAAATAATTAAATTTTATACATGTCTCATTACATGTTTTTATAGAAGGCTATGGAAAAAAATGGTAGCTGTAGTTACATTTGAAGAAACAGCTTGTTAGGAATAGATGTTTGAAAGAGAAGGTAATGTTTTCTGCTCATTTTATGTTTTCCTGTGAAGATTGGATTTTTACTAATCTCATGTGAAATTTTAATTTTTAAAATTAGACTTTTGAAAAGTCTGTTATGCAGACATTTCATATTTGTATTTTTCTTCCAAGTTTATTTGCACTGCTTGACTTTCTTTCAATCTTGTGTGTCTTAACATTCATGTTTACCAAATAGAAAATAGTCATATCACAACTTACTAAAATGTGCAAAAACATGTAAGCATTAAACACTTTTAAATAATAGTAATTATTTAAAATTTAATAATAATAGTAATATGAATTTTAATAAACATTTTAATAACACGGTAGATCATTTATCCAACTGTAAAATTTTCCCCAATTTCTTTTTATCAGGAGAAATAGGAGACAAAGCCCACAGACTTAACTTTCCCATTCTGGGCTTGGTATCCTGAGAAGCCCTGTACCTTATGCTGGCTGTGAACTCCTATCTTTCAGACTCTTATGTACACACACAGAGACACACCTCACATATGGGCATTCATGCACCCACATACAAATGCAAGGCAACTATCAACTCATAAGACTAGTGATTTACTGAAAACAGATTGGAGACGCAGCACTACAGCTTCTAGGTGGATTTTTCTAACTGAAGGATCAAAGGTTAATTCTGGGAGCTCATCATGGAAACTCATGACCCCTTCCAGAGTTTAGGTGCCTAATTTCACCTGATTTCCTATGTGCCTAAATCATAGACCTTCAGCACAGCCAACAAATCAGATAGGAGAGTCTACCTATCTGATTCCAGCCGGCACTCAGCACCTACTCCTTGAGCCTACATTATCTTTCTGATATTCCTCCTGGTGGCCATCCCTGTACCAAAGGTGTTGTGAAGCTTAACAAGTTAATTGCTACCACACTCTTTCCAGAGTTCCACCATTCTTGTTGATTTATCTTTCTAGATAATACAGGGTTTTACAGGAGACACCAGAAGTTAAGAAGATAGGCTTTGAGCTGGACTGACTGGGTTTGATTCCTTATTACTATTTACTATCTCAATCAGTTAAAATTTCTCCATAGTCTCACTTCCTCCATTTTTAAAATAGAGTTAAACTCCAATACATGATTTCTGAAGGAATTCAATAAGAAAATATGTGTAAAGAGTCATTTAGGGTCCTGTTCTCTGATTGGACATGATGAATATTGATATCTGCCAGAGTTGAATGTTGACATAATCTGTCAACAGCTGGAATTTATCTTTTGAACATGAAGGACCAAGAAGGGTGCAGAGGGCTTCATGTAGCCCTAAAACTCTCCTCAGCCTTAAATTCATCCCAGGAGGCAGTTTACAGAATTATTTCAACTGGCCCTTACCCCCCCCCCCCCAGTGGGAATGTAAATATTTTCTCTTAGTTAAAAGTAATGATGATAACCATGATGATACTGATGTAGATGACCATTGAATAGTACCACAGTTTTGACATAGCAACGTAGATGAAAGCAAACTTTATTTGATATTATTCTGCTGAACTTGGTTCTTGCAGAAACTTTTGGAGTTATGGATTGTTATCAATATTTTACAAACAAAGACATCTAACTGAAACCAGGTGTAGTAGCCCATGCCTGTAATCTCAGTTACTGGAGAGGCTGAGGCAAGAGGATCACAAGTTTGAGGCCAGCCTGGGCAACTTAGCAAGACCCTGTCTCCAAAATAAAATTAATATTAAAAAGGCCAGGGATGTAGCTCAGCGGTAGAGCTCTTGCCTAGCATGTGTCAGGCCCTGTGTTGCCTCTCCAGTTCCAAAAAAGAAAGAAACCCAAAACTTAATAAGGTCACAGAGCAAGTGAATGTTAGGAATTAGAATTGACTATTAGATTTCAAAATTTAAAAACTTTTCCTATTCACACTGAGCTGAATTCCTAACCAGGGAAAGAAAACGGTTCGGTGTCCACAGTGGAAAATACAACAGCCATAACTAATTACTTGGGGTCTGAAAGATGGAGGCAGCCAATTCCTCCAACCTTATAATGGCAACAGACATGGAAACTACACCAAGGCCTTTCATGGTGGATCAGCGTCCTTTATCCCATAATGAATGCAAGGTCAAGTGCTCTCAGATGTTGCTCTTCGGCAGTCATCTGCTGACAGCGGGCTTCTCCATCAGTTTTCTCCTCAACCCCTAGGCTGGCAAAGCACTGTTGGTGATAGGAGTCAAGCAGGGGCGCCGACCTGGCATATTTTATTTCCTCTCCCCAGCAGGAGGAATATGCACATGATCATCACAGCTGATTTTTGATTTCTTTATATGTGTTAGGCTAACAACAACATGTATTTATTCCTAATTTTATAAAAAATATAATAAGCAAGTAAATATTAATTTTAGACAATAGAACTAATAATAACAAAGTGTCAATAAAAAATCTGTATACATTAAACATGATTATATTCCTTTTTGCAGAATGTGTTCTATCTCTGAGAAGGTGAAAGTCTATAGTAGTAAAGAGTTGAGAGTAGAAAAATAGTTTCATTTTTTAAATAATTGTACTTATTTTCTCTCAAGATGGTACATGGATTTATTTATTTATTTATTTATTTATTTATTTATTTATTTATTTATTTATTTATACAGGGTACTCAATCCAGGGACACCGAACCTCTGAGCCAGTCCTCAGCTCTCTTTTATAATTTTATTCAGAGACAGGGTCTCACTAAATTCCTTAGCGTATCACTAAGTTGCTTTAAACTCACTTTAAACTTGCAATCATCCTGTCTCAGCCTCTGAGCTGTGGAATTATAGGCATGTGCCACTGTGCCTGGTTGAAATATGGAATGTCAGAGCATTTGAGCTCTATATAAAGGTTATTGATTATTTTTTTCTTAAAACAAAGAGGGAAGAGACAGATGTGGAAAAGCTAACAAATACAATGAAAAACAAATGAAGAGATTCAAGCAACACAGAAGTTGGAGCCAGAGCTTAAGAGCACGTACCCCTTCCCATTTGGTAGTGCTGGGCTTACAGCAGAGTACACTCATCAATCTCCTGACGGTCAATCATTTCATAATGATGGTTCAAGTGCTTTCTACTTGAAAAGTCATAAAGTGTACTACAGATTTGGAAAATAATGTCATCCATAATAAAAATTATTATTAAATAGGAAGTCACAGTGATTTAAAATATTCAATTTTGGTGAAACAGATTCTTCTTTATAATTGCAACTAAATGAACTTTATTTCTAAATGAAAAGTCATTTAGGCATTGATATAATTAAAGTCATATTATGTCTTTATTTTACAAAAACTAATTTATGCAAATTTTTGACAAATTCGATAGTGGATCCTTGATTGGTTTCTAATATTTTGAATGAGTGCACAAAACTTTAGTGGAATGTATTTCACAATAAAGCTTACTTAAATTTAGATTCAAGTCGGTTGTGAAAAATATTTGCACCAGTTTTTATTTATATGGTACAAAACTAAGGAGTCTTAAAAGTGGTTTGGATCTAAAAAAATGACTGGCCCTGGAATAAAAGGAAATATAACATATTTAGTTGGTCCTCTTATCAATCATTGGCTGGCCTTTTGAGAGTAAAATATTTTGGGGGGTGTGAGGGTGCTCTGTGTAGACAGCT
Organism: Spermophilus citellus; assembly: GCF_964194105.1. Classification (NCBI taxonomy): domain Eukaryota; kingdom Metazoa; phylum Chordata; class Mammalia; order Rodentia; family Sciuridae; genus Spermophilus; species Spermophilus citellus. Next base: position 42,588,490 of record NC_138188.1, read on the forward strand.
GCATGCATTCTTTTTAATCTTATGAGAAAAAGAACAATAGAAGATGGAAGAAGCAATCAGGAACAGGGTAGAACTGATAAATGTGTACAGAGGTGATGTGAATTTTACAAACCAAATAATACATTTACACATAGAACACTTTCAGATGATTTGCAAAGCTAACTCAAGATTTTCCTACTTTCATTCTCTCAGTACAATGTAGTAAAATGCTCTGTTGAAATGCCTGCAGCATTTTTAAAATGTAATTTTACATTCTGCTAGGAACAAAGCATATGTGTGAGTTTTGATTTATTTGAATTTCTTCACATGATATAACAAGTAGACCTCCCTTTTATTGGTTTATAAGCTTTAGAAAGGCATTTGATTTCTCTGGGACTCAGTTTCCACAATGTAAACTGAAAGCAGTACCTATCTCATCAGCTAACTATGAGAATTTAATGAGAAAATGTATATACAAATGTTTGCAAGCTCTAAAATACACAAATGTGAGTCTATGTTATTATTACCAGCCTTTCACATAGCTAAAGGGTTTATTCATAAATCTAAATGTATATACACACCTACACACACAACTAAGCCCAAGACTGCAAAAGGGATATATGTGCAGCATAGAACAAGGCTCCCGAGAGCAAGCAGCTCATATTCTTCAGTCTCTATAATATGGTGCCAAAGTCAAATGCCCCCCAGATGAGAGAATGCAAAAGTAAGGTACCAATGCACTGTTGTATAACAACAGGGTATATTGAGAGCTACAGAAAAGTGAAAAGAAGGTATGTTCCTCTTAAAGCCAATCACATCCAATTTTAAGATCATTATGCTGGCAAATGCACACACAGACCTTAACAATGTGTGGCTCCATATGGTGAAGACATAAAATTAAGAGTAATGTCTGGAGCTCATTGGGTGGACAGGAAAAAGAGAGAGAGAGCAAATTGAGATTCATGCACAGAGTATGAAATGAATGAGCCTTCACTGAGGGTCATTCCTCCTTATCATACTGAAAAATCATTGAAGATAAGCTAGTGATTTATAAGGTTGAACACAAATGTAAAGAAGATGGAAAATGAAACATGATTAGAATATGCTATGCATAGTGTCCCTGCACATCTGCAGAAAGAGAAGTTTTAGGTAGAAAAATTGAGCAACATAAGCATATGAGAAAAAACATAACCAAATGAGGACAGAGTACAAAAAACAAAACTAAAACAAAGTGACACACATTTTAACATAGGACGTTATTTCAAATGCATAATTTATGAGTAATTTATTGTTTATCAATTTCTGTGCATCCTGAGATATCTTCCATACCTTGGTGATCATCCCAATCTAGAGGGTTGGTTTTTTGGGGGAGTGGGCAAAGGTGGCTGGGGGTGCCAGAGTGGAACCCAGGGCTAACACATGCTAGGCAAGCTGTCTACCACTGAGCTGAATCCCCAGTCTGTGAGCTGCACTTTTTAATCTTTGAGATATTTTTAAAACTCTGTAGATTGTAGAAAATGGATAGAAATGCAAATAATTCTTGCCTTACAAGTACAATTGAATTTGGCCTAGAGGAAGAAATTGATTCCTCCTCCAAGAAGATTTTTTTAAATATATTTAGATATTAACTATTATTCCTGATTGCCTAAATGTATATATATGCCTGCTCTTTGCCTTCTCCCAGGGATAAGCTTTTAGCATTTCACAAGTTCCCTCATGTATTACTTTCCTGGGCTGCAAAGTAAAGGGTCATATGCTTGGAAAGTTAAAACAACAGAAATTCATCCTTTATGGAGAATAAAGGGACTAGAGGTCTGAAGGCCAGACACCAGCAGGGCCATGCTCCCTGTAAGTCCTAGAGCTGAGATCCTTCCCTGCTTTGCAAGTTGCAAGCAATACATGGTGTTCCTTAGTGGTAGGCTGTATCACTCCAGTCTTCTACTGACCATTGCATGAACTTGTCTCCCATGTCTCTCTGTTCCCGTCCTCACATGGATCTCTTAGAAGGAAACTAGTCATTTGATTTAGGACCCCCTCTAATCCACTATGACCTCATCTTAATTTTATTATATGTACCAAGGCTTTATTTCTAAATAAGGAATATTCTCAGGTACTAAGTGTTAGGTTTCGACATATCTTTCTGAGAGCACAATGCAGCCTACAATATCTCAGTAGTTAACAAATTGATAAAATCTGTAACTTGTCTTACATTTTGTGAGAAAGATAGTTTTTCCTTATTAAAAAGAGTTAATATTTCAACAAGATTAGTGTCTTGTAAAAGAAACAGGACCCACCCTCTGTTCTATATTTCCAACAGCTGGGTTAAGTCTTTTATTTATTGCTCTACCCCCCAAATGTAATATTACTTCTCCAAGATGTAATATTATGACAGGCACCATAATATGCTCTTGATAGAGCGATTTAGATAAATATAGACATATTTTCATTCATTTCTGTTTACTTTGTGAACAGTCCCTAAGACAAGCCCATTAAGCACAATAATTCAACATAGGAATGAAGGATTATTCAGACCCTAAGGAGCTTGCTAGCAATTTCCATCTGTGAAGTGCTAGTGGCTGAGTCAAATCAGAATAGAGGAGAAAGAGCAAGCCTATACAAAATGCCAGAATTTGGTGATGAACCCTAGGAAAAGAGGAAGAAACAATCTGGCATGAAACAGAAGTCTAGGGTAGTTAAAACAAGTACTAGTATGGCTTTAATATTCTCGAATAACCTTCTAGAAAAGAAGAAGTTAGCATGTTGAAGAAGACTGTGATATTGTAATATAATGAGGAATACATATATTTGTTGTCTACCAGTGCTTCCTGGCATACAGCTCCTAAAACCCTTAGGAACACCAGAGAAATAAGAGAGTGTTTGTATGCTAATGGGATGACTGGTGGCTAAGATCCCTAGAGAGTGACAGGATGTGGATAATCACACAATAGACCAAGTCATGTCTAGAGGCTTGGGACTTTCAGCCCCATCCCAACCTTAAGAGAGGAAAGGAGTTCAGGGGGGGCTTGACGTGAATAGCCAATGGTTTAAGGAATCATGCCTCCATCAAGAAGCCTCCGTAGAGCTCCTGAGGGCACAGGATTCTGAGAGCTTCTGGGTTGCTGGACGTGGGTGGGTGCTGGAAGTGGGGTGCCCAGCGAAGATACAGGCTCTCAGCACCACTTCCCACATACTTTACTCTGTGCATCTCTTCCATCCGGCTATTCATTGGATTATTTTTGTAATATTCTTTATAATAAGCAGGTAAAGGTAAATGTTTCCCTGAGATCTGTGAACCACTCTACAAATTAACTGGATCCAAAGATGGAGTCTTGGGTTCCCTAGGTTTTCAGCTGAGAAGCCAGAAACAGGGAACACAACAAGAGGCCTGTGTTTGGCATCTGAAACTGAGGCCAGTTGTTTGGAACAGATTGCTTAACCTCTGGGCTCTGGTGCTGTCTCCAGGTAGGTAACATCAAGTGTGAACTGCACTAGAGGATGCCCAGCTGATGTCCTCTGGAGAATTATCTGGAATGTGGGGAGAAATTCCCACACATCTGGTGTCAAGAGTATTGTATGAATGACAATGTGAGGATAGGAAAAAACACTTTTTTCCCCCTAAAAGAAATAAGCATAACATGGTCAAAACAAAGACTTTTAGCTGCTTCTTTTTGAAACATGTTAATGATATTTGCAGAGACATAGCCAATCCACACAATCCGGCAAGTGACAGACCAGGAAATTTTGACTTTCAAGTACAAAGTCAACTATAAGCACCAGAAGCAATCAATACATACCTGGATTGTCATTCTGTATTAGGAACATATTTTGCTCACAAAAGGCTACCCATGGTGGCATCTGCTCTGCCCTCCTTTTGCAAAGAGACATGTTCACCTCTCATGGCTCTGTTGGCTTGGGTCAATAGAAGACCTCTGTGATTCTTAACATCTGGTAAGGAACTATACATTCTCTCTTTTCAGATCTATTCCCTACCTTTTCCGTTTTGTGGTGGCCCTATGTGTTGGACCCTTATAGAATGGCTTGGTGTTCTCTGATTTTCAGTGCATTTGGCCAAAGGAAAACATGGAAGTGAGGATTAGCAGTAGGCAGGAGAAAGGCTGAGGAATAGGGGTAATGTTTTGTGTTTCATTTCCCCACCACACTCCTGTACCCCCACCCCCAGAATGCACCCACCCCCACACACTCACAGGGATGGCACTGCCTCTGTCCCTTCAAGACTGTGACCCCTACCCCATTGCTCTTCTCACCAGGCCTTCTGCACCTTTTGTCTCTTTAGACCTTAGGTAATAACAGTTGCCCTTTGTTCACGGTCTCCGGTGCTCTCCATCTCACGTTTTGCTTCCTTTATCTCTGCTCACACCTCTCTAAGCTAAATTTTCATTAAAGTTCTCAGTTGGACTCTCTAAATGGAATTCTATTTCATGCGTGGACACTGAATGATAAAGTGTTGGCTCATTCAATAAAATTCAACAGGAATTAGCCCTAAATTGTACATGTTACTTTAATCCATATGCACAGTTGTAAACCACTTAAAGCCAGTATTTGTGAAATAAAAGGTTAAGGAAAAGGCTAAAAGACTAAGTTAATGTTTCCAGATGAGGCTAATCACAAATTTCTGAAGCTTCCTTTTTTATTTTCTCTCTATATATATTCTTTCTATGTTTGCCAAAAATCTTTTTTTTTTTTTACTTTTTTAAATACTCTTTCATCTTTTTTATGACAACTTGATGAATCATAGATCTGTCGTTATTATAGGGAAGCTCAGCGTAATGGGAGATCTAAGAATAGCCTATGTAGTAATATAGAATTATACAGTTCCACGTGTCTTTCAGGACCCTGCAATTGCACATGCCAGTTAGCTCATGTAAGTGGTCAGAGGACCACCCATGAGTTTCAATTTCACAAGTAGTAACTTTTTCTTGCAAATTTCCAACTCATATACTCTATGTATTTCCTAAAATAAAATTAGGCAAAAATATGACTATAAAATATTCAGTCATAGAAACTATTTTTTACAACTGAACTCTCTGATATCTGAGCCTAGGGAAGCTGACCAGTTAATCAGAAAATCAGCAACTTACTTCTATTACATTAATTTACTTTGTGTTCATGAAATGAGATTTATTACTCAATTTTCCATGTGGAGTCAATATTACTTTGAGAAAATATGGTCCCTATAGGGATAAGAACAAGAGTAAATAATTTAAATAGCATAAATGGTCCAAAAATACTTATGCTCAAGTTTATTCCCCACCTTCTCTTCCTCACACCTCAGAAAAAGCATAGAGGACATCATTCTGTAATGGGCATGAGAAATCAGAATTTCCATCCTGACTCTCTGCCTAACAGTAATAGAACTTTTCCGGGCTAATGTCTTGTCTGAGAGATTTGGATTTGACATTTATTAAGATCTCTCAACAATTTCTTTTCACCGTCCCGGGAGGTTTCCAGTTGCTCCTGTGATACATGATCTCAATGTAGGGCTCCTACAAAACACATAAACATGGCCAACACCAATATTACAGATGTTTTCAAAAGAAGTCTAATCCTTACTAAATGAAAAAGACACTTATTTCCTTCATGATAATGAAATTTACATCGAACTCAAAAAGATGTAATTCTCTCTAATCCCAAAAGGTGAGTTATTTAACAACCTAGGAAACACAGCCAGTCATCCTACCTTATGAGACCAGTAAGTTAGGAAAAGGAAAGAGCAGACCGTCTCTTACTTTCTTTCTTTTTGTTTTTTGCACCAAGGATTGAACGCTGGGATGTTTGACCACTGAGCCACCTCCGCAGCCCTTTTTAACTATTTTATTTTGAGACATGGTCTGCTAAGCTGCTAAGCCTGGCTTTGAACTTGCAATCCTCCTGCCTCTACAGGAAACAGAACTTTTTGAGATCAAAGTCATCTGTAAAAGTGACTTTTATGATCACCAAAATTAATAAAAATTTTTAAATCAGTGACATCACAAGTTATTAATAATGAAATATTGCCAAGTGCAGTGGCATAGGCCTCTAATCCTAGCAGCTCTGGAGGCTAAGGCAAGAGGATCGTGAATTCAAAGTAGCTTCAGCAAAAGCAAGGTACTAAGCAACTCAGTAAGACCCTGTCTCTAAATGAAATACAAAATAGGGCTGGGAATGTGGCTCAGTGATGGAGTGCCCCTGAGTTCAATCCCCGGTACCCCCCCTCAAAAAAATGAGAAATTAAAATTCATTTACCTTTACCAAGCCTTTGTTAACTAGAGCTTTTAGATTTTCTTTCACTAAAACCTTCACTAAGATATTTGTGTGTGCACTGGCTATAGAGAATATGCATGCTTAGAAATGTTTTTTATGAGCATTTATCCAAAGGGAAATAAATGGCTATTTGATATTTCCCCAGTCAGCTTCCCTTAGTCCCAGAAATGGATAAGCATTCATTTGTTTAACATGTAAATTTTTGGTTACCTTTATTAAATATACTCAGCTAAAGCTTTTCCCAGCACACATGATTAAAGAATCTGGTCAGCCCAGGATGACTTTACACCTCTGAGACATTTGTTTTCAGTCTGTCTTTCTGCAGCATACTGAATTTGTCTTCTCTAAAGATCTCAGGAGTGCAGATCTATCTTTCTGGTTGACTTTCACAGTTCTCAAGCTTTACTGCAAGATCCTCTAGTCTTCTGAATCTGTCATCTGTTTTATTTCTCTTTTATATTTCCAGTTCCTTCTTTTTCTTATTATTCTCCAATATAAATGAGTCATCGTTTGGTGGAATTTAAATGCTCTCCTCCATGGAAAAGTAAATAGAAGTAAATCCTGGAATCAATGTTTCTGCTAAGTGAAGTTACATAACTGCCCCTTGAGTCTCAAGCAGCCCTGGGCAGGGACAAGAGCTTAGGATTCAGCAGAGGTTGCAAGAGAAGCTTTGTAAAGGGACCCAGGGAAGAAAGAACCGATGGAAAGAATTAGGTTATTCCAGGGTATCTGTCCCCTGCCCAATCATGTGGACAAACTTTGAACCCCTTATGACAAATGCCTGAAAGCCAGAGGGGAGGTTACAATCTCTAAGCATTGTGAAACTGCTGTTTCTGGATTAAGGTGATTTAAGACAATGCAGAGTTGGAGAGACGTAATTCTTCCTTTTTTGCACAGAACCCAGTACATTCTTCAGCTCTTTCCAGAATGGACAGCTTTGTCCTTGCAGTACAAATTGATGTTCTTATAATGCTCACAAAATTAGCTTTGTACCCACAGAACTGCCAGACTTGTAGTAGGGCCACACAGAAGGCAGCAAGTTAATGGATGCCATTTGGTACTGCAGAGAGCAGCAAGTCTGTGGATCGCCACCATGCCCACCTGTTGGCCCACAGGAATACCTGGATATGCTGTAGGGAATTTGTGTGCTTAATTGCAAACTAGAAATTTAGTGTTATTGAGATGAACAATTAACACCACTTATTCTATATCTCTCTATATAGGTAAATACTGGCAATATTCAGATAACAATTCTCTGAACAAAGTGCATTCTGTAAAAATTAGTTTTTTTACAGAATGCTAAAAACTCTATATGAATGCATTACTCATGGTTTCAATTTATGTGATGTATTGCAAAATAATTGATTAAAGCTTAGAACTTATGTTCTTAAAAACATAATCATAAAAAATAAATCAGATTTTGAGTAGACACTAAAAAACAGGAAGTAAAGATGGAAATTTATTCTACAGACAATTTTCTAATTGAAAAGGTCTGCTCAAGGGAAGACAATTTCAGAAGGAAGGTGAGGCTTAAAAGAAATATGTTGTCTTAAGGAACATGATGTTTACATTGCTTGTTTTGAAAATGAAGAAAACTTCACCATGAAGGACCAGCCCCACCCCTGGTGAAACACCTTCCAACAGAGTTAATTCAAGTACTGAAAAACGAACTCAATAATATGATTGCGCAGTGTTTAAATGTCAGGGAAAAAACCGAAGTTACTTGTTCCATGTTACTATGTGTGTAAATCAGTGCTATTGTTAATAGAGTACAATGCTACAGAGGCCAGTGCCAGACTGACTGAAGTTACACCTTATCTCCACCAGTTTCCAATTGGCTGCTCTCAGTTTCCCTGCTCATAAGCTAGAGATAACAATTAGCCTCACAAGTTTTTATGATGATTAAAATAATACGTATTTTGTAGAATACATGGAATGTGGCCTGCACACAGCAAATTTTGAAAATTATTTGAATTGATTAATAACTATTATTTTTAAATAATAATGTACTTCAGAATCAAAAAGTGGCTTTTCTGTTGCCAGTGCTAAGTATCAAAGTCTGTCTCATCTTACCTAATAAGAAGGGAAAGACAAGTCCATTTTTAATCAAGCTTATTTAACTTATGTACAATGGAAAAATCAGAACATTCCTAAACATTTCTGGCTCCACAAGAGGGTTGTAGGCAACGTATTTTCAGGTACTCATAGGCTTGCGTTGTTGGGTGATGTTATGGATTAAAATATTTTCTCTTTTGCCATTTCTTGGGAACGGTAGCTTACAGCAAACAAGAACCCAAAACCTTTATATGGCCATGTCTATGGACCTAGAAATGGAAAAGAAAGCAAAATCTGAGAAGAAAATGCTGACCGTGTCAGGAGTCAGAACCAGACCCCACAGAAGGATGAAATGACTCATGGCTCTGAGCCTCCTAGAACCATGTCCCATGTGGTCAAAATGCCATCAAATTAAGTGCTTCTTCCATGGCAGTTCACCAAAGCAGCCTGTGTTTTCCAAGGGACATTTCAGTAAGCAAGACTGAGGGAAGATGGAGAAATACAGGAAGTCTAGGACCTTGGGAGTGGGAAGAGTTTGAAGAAAATACAGGAAAAGAATTCGGTCCAGCTACATTCTTCATGGATTCATGTCTTTTTACTCTCTATTGTGTTCTGAAATATGAAATGGCACCATGCAATTCAGGGTAGTCTCTTATTCTATTAAAAAATAATGATAATAAACAATATTGGCTAGAGATAGATAAATAAATGACATATTCCAATTAATATTCATAGAGGTTATCAATGAAGATATTATGATAACACTACATTTCTGATTTCTACTTAGTTGTCTCACAAATTTGGGGGCAAATCACCCATAATCTGTCCTAGGTATTTTTTAAAATACGGAAGGTGCTGTTGAGGTGGAAGACTGTCTTAGCTTCAGAGAGACTCCCTCTCTGGACCACAGTAGGACATGTCTCATTAGGTTGAATCTGCAGTCTATGTTGGTACTGATCCAGGTACATTAATGTTAAAGGACCTGAACAAAATCTGCTCAAACTTCCTTCTGTGAACCAGCAGAACTTTTTAACAGTCTTCTCCACTGCAGGGAAGTATGGCAGCAGAGACACAGATGTGGAACTTTGGGCCTGAGTGGCTCTGAACTCTGTCCAGTGGTGGGTTATCTGTCCTCTCCTCTTTCTCCAGCATTGACCAAGTATAACCAAGCAGATTATCACCATGGCCAAGAGGAAATGTTAGCCCGTTTCCTTAAAGACAGCAAGATACCTTCAGGCTATCCTACAAGAGGGACTCCTGTCACCATTGGATCTGGGTCCCTTTAAAGGAAAACAGGTTTGTGGCTAGCACTGAGCCTCAGGTCAAGTCTTTGCTTCTTCCTGCTAAGTGATGATACTGGTAAGCTACTACTTAGGCCCCAAGGATTACCTGAGTTTTCATAGTTCTGCTTTCTGCTTCCTGTTTTCTGGTATGTGGATGCCTTATCTGTGACTAGAGAGGGCATCAATGTCTGAAGCCATTGAGTGTAATATAGAGATGAGGAACTGGTTCTAGATCCTGGAGGATAATGGCTTATTCAAGTAGAGAAAAAGTGTTATTTTTTGAGGGCGAAGGAGACTATTTTTGCAGAAAAACATAGTTTTTCAGAAGAAATTGCAACCTGAATTCATTTTACCAATAGAAGAAAATGGAGACCTTCAGCTTGAAATGCAGCTAAAGCTCTTCTGTCACCAGTGTGTGTGTGTGTGTGTGTGTGTGTGTGAGAGAGAGAGAGAGAGAGAGAGAGAGAGAGAGAGAGAGAGAGAGAGAGAGAGATTGTGAGAAAGAAAACTATCTGGACTGAAAAGTAACATCTGTGTTGTCCCTATTCATAGTGAGTTATGTCCTGTGCAAAGATAAACAAAAGAGTGATTTCAAGGAAAAAAATTACTTAAGTTTAATGAATAGTCATCACATGTTGGTCTATGTGCTGAGACTCAGGAATGCATTGATAAGGGATATGTGTAAATATCTACAAATCCAGAATCAGATGGCCTTCCTGTCCTCACTATATAAACAACCAGACCTGATGCTCGGGCAAGAATAATCAGCTTGTGAATTTTCAAACCCACATTGGCTGGTTTGCACTTCACATTGAAGCTACCCTACAATAAATCCCTGAATTTTGCAGAGGGTGCCAATTTTATATGCACATTAAACATACTCATCAAAAATCCTGATGCTTTGGCCACACCTAGCATTTTTTTGGTAAGAACCTCTAAGGTGGGACCTGGGCATTTGTTACATTTTTAAAGTTCCCTAGGCAATTCCAGTTTGCAGCCAAGTTTAAAAACAACTCTCATGCTTTTCACTCAGACAAAATTTCACAGCTTTGAATTTTGTTATATATATAAAATTGTAATAGAGCATCTGAAATACTCATGGACTCCTATTTTCATAAATTTAAAAATAGCTAATATTAAACATTGACATCCATATTTATTTCCAACCATTTTCAAAACTCTGCATGCTCTTAGGAAGACTTAATAAAAATTCTTCTTTCCTATTAGCAATTTTTCTTAATTCATTACTTTCTGCTTCACAGATTAAAGTATTTTAATCATAAGTAAATAAACAACTCTCTGAAACATGATGGTTGAGGATTGATGATTTGGGATTGTGTATCTGAGTTTGAATCCCAACTCCATCACTTCACTAGGAAAACTTAACCTTTTTCTGCCTTGGTTTTATCATGTCTGGAATGGATTAATAATACTACCGACCCGTAGACTGAAAAACCAGGCTCTATCTCAGAGCAAAGCCTGTCCAAGGAAGGGACATGGCCTTAGTCCTTGGAAAGACCCACAGAGCACTCCTAGGCACATTCCCACCCTGCTGAGTTATCTACAAATAACAGGAGAGATCTGCTGCGCCAGGTGTCCCTGACTCAGTCAGGCTAGGTGGGGATCCATAGCAGCCCCCTAGCAGCCACCAATCAGCATGAGACAGGGAAATACCTGGGATGCCAGATGACCCTCCCAGTAGTTTATGGTGGTTGATAACATATTGGGAAACCATGTAGTTCAGCATGTACACCCCTCTTGGCTTAAACCAATCAGTTCAAACGAATACCCCTTTTGTACTGACCAATCACCCTTACCCAACTTGTTCCCGCCAGTGAATGTGCTAATCATGTTTTAGAGTTGTTATTTGATTTTCCCGCGGTGTGTGATGATTTGCTATGATGTATGTGAAGTCCCTGCCCTCTCCAAAGAATGTATAAAAATGCTGCAAACCCTGGGCTCGGGGCCTCTCAGCGTCACCAGTTGCTGTGTGTGCACGCGGAGGACCCAGCTAGCTCGCAATAAACACCTCTTTGCTGCTTACATCGATCTTGGGTCTCTGGTGGTCTTTGGGGGTCCTGAATTCGAGCATAACAAGACCACCATCAGAATTGAGCTACCTGTAAAGAAGACCTAAAATGCCTGTCACAAATTAAAAACTCAGTAAAGCTCAGTTATTATCATTATTTTTAATATAACAGAGGAAAACGAGAATGGATTTTGCTCTGTCTTATATACATTCACTAATGAATTCATGGCCTAATTCCATTTTGTATAACCTCCCCAAATTTGAAAGGTCATTTTTTCTCATCAGTACAAGGCATTTCATTACCTTCTTGTCATTACTAGAAATCTTGCTGCAAGCTTTGGTTACTTTTGTCACTGAAATTAATTTGTTCTGAAAATGAGTCTCATAATTGGTCTGGATCAATTCTTCTAACTTGAGATGATTACTATTCACCGGTTTTGTTTAGTGTAGCACTAGAGCAATTCCGCTCTGCTCCTGAAGAGACATGCCAGTAATTAAGACAAATTCTAAGTCTGGTATAAAATATGGAGCTGAAATCTATTTCTACCTGTATCACTTTACAAGCTGCCTCCCACCAGGACCAGAATTCAGAGACTGGAGTGAGCAAGTCTTTTTCTAACTTGCACATGAAAGGAACTTGCTAGAGATACAGTGTTGGGGTTTCCAGCTTTCTGCAATGTGCATCCAGCAGACCCTCACCTCTCCACTGACAGTAACATTTGTATCATAACCTAACAAGGTTTTTCAATTTACTGAACATCATAACACATATTGGCGGCAGCTGTACTCTCTTTTTTTCTTCTGCTTTTCTTTTTCCCTGGAGATCTCAGTCTGAAGGCTGTAGACTTTTTTCTTTGATTGACATAACATTTTCTATACATTTTTCTTATCTCTCTGCTACAGCACATTTTGCTTAAGCCACTTATTTTCTTCCTTTCACTGCTTCTTTCAACACAGGCTATTCCATTTCACCTCCGAGAGGTACTTCTTTCAAAGATGGCAGAGGGAATTTTAAAAGAGAACGCAAATTAGGTCTCATATACAGGACTGGTCAGTTGGCTCCATTTTAAAAAGTGAGAAAAATATCAGCATTCCAACAGAGAAATAGATGGAGGTATTCACAATGGCCTGGTCAAGTTCTGCAGGTTCTTCTTACATGCTTGAACAGAAGTAACCATATAAACAAGAAAGCCTAGACTTCATGTGAAAGGGGGAAAAAGATAGTAAAACAAGATATCAATAGAGACTATTTAATTATCAAATGTGGTACATTCTGGACCTATTGGCTGATGGATGTCTGATGAAGCTGTCCTTGTCTACAAGGTCAAGTTCAAGGTGGTCTGCTCAGAGCTGTGGCAGGGGCAGATGGATTTCCCCTCAGTGTGGGCTCAGCCAGAGGCTTTTCAAAGCAAGGTGGAAATAAAGATTCCTATTACTTGAAAACAAACCACTTGGCATTGGGGGAATTTGTCACACATCATAAATACAGTACCCAGGAGTAAACTGTGTACATTTGGAAAACACATCAAGCATTAAATGGGGCCTCAGTGCATTAACATGTTCTGTTAACCTTAAACACTTCATGTAATCTCCCCTTTTCCCCCATCAGACTCTTGGGCAGTTGACTAGCTAGCTACACATTTGTACAGACAGTTGCATCCGGTTTACAGGTGAGAGATCACCTCCACCGTTCATGTGTAGTGATGACCCTCCTGATTTTATTTTTAAAAAATCTACACTTGTGCCTGCTCTTGGAAATGCACATTTGTGTGATAGTATAATAAAAGTTACACCTATTTTAAAATAAAAGACATTGACCACATTATATTAAACCATAGCTGACCTACAGTTGGTGCTTCATATAAAGAGCCCAGTATTTTTACATTTCAATGCAAGGATGGATATGCAGGAGTACTGTGCCAGATCAGAACCAAGATGTTGCCATCCAGCCGTTATTTTGTAAGGCAAAATGCAAAAAGCTCATGTTAAGGCTAGGAAAACATTGTCAGTAACATAGTGATCTTCAAACATTTTGATTCTATAAACTCTTTAAAGGAATGACTTGAAATCTCAACTGTCTAAAATCTACATGCTATAACATTGAACTTCCATTTCTCAAAGAAATATGAAAATTAAAATGGTATTGTTGTAGGGACAAACGAGGCAAGGCACCGAAGATAGCAGGAAACAGTTTTATTTGTCTGCAGCCAGGTTCAGAGGGTACAGCCTTTGCTGTAATCAATCAATCCCCTGAACCCCGAGTTCAGGGAGTTTCAGAATTTTATACCCAGCATGTAAGGAGAGGGGCTCAGAAGTTCACAGTCTGCAGAAGTTCACATAAAAGCAACTTTTTCTTTCACTGTTTTGGGCAAGTTAACTCTTCAAGGACAACACCTGAGAAGGAGAGAGCTTCTTCTCCCCTTTCTTTCCTCCCCCTGCCAGCTGTTACCATGGAGCCCATTTGTAACTTGTCTTAAAAATGTAGACATCTCTGTGAAGCCCAGCTCAAGGCCAGAGGCCTTGTTTGCACATTTCTTCAAAGTACTATACTGGATATGTTTGTGAAAAACTAGTAAAGGGGTGTCCAGCACCTGGAGTGTTGGTACACTTGGCCAATGGCCAAGTAAATAGGGTGACATGAAAATATGAAGTTTATCTACAATGGACTCTTTTGCTGACAGTCTTAAAATCAGCCATGGTGTAGAAGGCTTTTGGTGGCGAAAGGGGGTGCCACTTCAGTATGAGAGTAAACATGTCTTCTAAAATTAGTAGGAATATACAATAGCAACCTTATTATTTCTAGTCTTATTCAAACAAACTGGTACTTGATTACGATAGTTGTGTTTCCCCATAGCTTCATCAAAACATTTTTAAATCCATAATTATTTAATATTCTAAACATTCATTATGAAACTATTCATTTTTAAGCAAATACAATTTACTTACATTATGAATATCAATCTGTCATTGCTATCTCACATAGCATGCCTAGCAGTTAGATAGGAAATGTTTTTTTTTTCCAGTTCCAGCTAAAATTATAATAGTTTCCTGACAATAGTATATACCCCCATATGCAAGCTTGAACTTAATAGTAAAAAATTTATTAGCTTCCATTTTTATTTTCACTTAAATGTACCACCACACCTAAATGACCAATGAAAGGTCATTTAGGTGTGGTGATACATATAAGTGAACTTAAGGATGAATTGTCAAATGCCTCCAGTTTCTCAGCTGCTTTCTAGAGCTCCATGGGATGTCTTAGATCCACCACTAGCTTCTCCTTTGTTTTTCAGTGTTTGTAATGACATCCTTTAAGCTTATCAATTGGCCCAACCCAAACTCTTTCTTCACCACTGGGTAAATGGATAAGTAGTCTTTCATAAGGAAATGCTAACAAACTGATGCTCATTTATTGCTGCTGGTTACAAGACCTATGAAGCATCTCCTCCCAGATGCAGGATCCACATTTTCTTGCTTCTTGACACTTTCTCTGCCTGCTCTGAACACAGACCAGGAGGTCAGGAGTCAAGAAAGCTGAGACTGGCTTTTGGACCTAATGGTATTATGGTTTAGATGTGGTGTCTCCCCAAAACTCCCTGTGAGACAATTCAAGAAGGTTTGGCAGAGAAGTGATTGGGTAACATCCTTAACCTAATCAGTGAAATTCTCACTGATGGGATTAACTGGGTGAGGGCTGGAGGCAGGTGGGGTGTGGCTGGAGGAAGTAGTTCATTGGGGGCATAGCTATGGGGTACATATTTGTATCTGGACAGTGGAGTCTCTCTCTCTGCTTCTGATCATCATGTGAGCCACTTCCCTCTTCCACACTTTTCTGCCATGTTACTCTGCCTCACCTGGAGCCCCTGGGAATGGAGCTGACTGTATATGGACTGAGACCTCTGAAACCGTGAGTCCCTAAACAAACGTTTCCTCTTAAAATTGTTCTGGTCAGATGTTTTAGTCAGAGTAGCAAAAAGGCTAAAACACACGGTGTGAACAGCACAGCACAGGTTCTCATCTGTATTGTCCCTTCTAAATACAGAAGCAGGTTTCTGTCTCCTTGCACACTCCTGTGCCCTAAGGGAGACTTCTTCAAGACAGATCTGTCCTCAATCAAAACGCAAATTGCTTTCTGATACTCCTGATAATCATCCCAAAGTGGTTTTACTTCAATAAATTTATTGACTAGCCAACTATGGGGAGAAGGGAAGCACAGATTTCATATTTTCACTCATCGTTTTCCTTTTCTTTTTTTTTTTTTTTGGTACCAGGGATTGAACCCAGGGACTCTTTACCATAAATACATCCCCAAACCTTTCTATTTTTTTTTTTTTTTTGAGACAGGGTCTCGCTAAATTCCTTAGGGCTTCACTAAGTTTCAGAGGCTGACTTTGAACTTGTGATTGTCCTGCCTCAGCCTCCCAAGCTGCTAAGATGATTTTAATTTTACAGGCATGCCCAGATGATTTTAATTTTATTTGTTTGCTTCTTCAAGTATTTATTTGAATGGCAGCTGTGATGTAGTGCTCCGTCCGATTTTCCTTTCCTCCCATGGCACTTTTCCATTGACCTTTGTGTAGTTATTTGTGTTTCATCATCTCCCTTCTTCCTTCATCTCAAATATCCCTCTTTCCTCATTACTGGTGTCTTGATGTGTGTCTTTGTAAGCTATCCTGGATTCATTTATTTACTGATTGGGGTATCTGGCATACTTATGTAATTTGGGGTTTGTAATCTATGTAAAATAATTGTTCTTTTTCCTCACTGTTGTGTTTTGGAGATCTATTAATGTTGTGATATGCTTCTTGTGCCTCCTGGCCACTGTAAGGTATTACAATTATATCAGAGGAATATCCCACAAGTACTACTTATCCTAATTTACTTGATTTAGCGGGAGATCAACTGTGATTGTGATAGTAGGAGCAAATGTGACTCCATTTTGTTTTATGACTTCATCCTGTAAAACAACCATGTCAAGTAGAAGAGTCATGACTGGGGCAAGATGTTCTTTTCCTTTTGCTATAGAAACCTTTAAGAACACAAAACTACTTAATGGGATATTGTTTCTGTAACTAGGGTAATGGGGCTCTGTTTCTGTAACTGGGGTGACTGGTCTAACTGTGAGTGGTTAGGCTTCCCTCCGTTTGACTACACGGTCCCGCTTCTGTAACCTGCTTGCTTGCATTGGCTAGACCCTCCGAACATCCCTTTTGTGGTTTTCAGGCTTATAAGGAGTGCCCTAGCAATTGTTTGGGGCTGATCAGGGGAACAGCTTTTATGTTCTGGTCAGCCGCCAACGGTATGCTTCAATAAAGGCTTGATTCCATTATATGTGAGTGGTCTGGAAGTCAGTTTATGAAACCTTGGGACAAAGCTTTAACTATAACAGATTACAATACAAGGGTTATATTGAATCTGCTCCCCACTGAGAGAGGACTAGGAACTGGACTGCAGTTGATAAATTCTAAGAGTAGGAAACTAATCCATTTTGCCAGAGGAACAAAGAGTAAGGTGCTATTACCATTACCGATCTGCAGGAGCAGCTGATCTTAAGGTCGCTTGTGTGAATTTCCAGAGACACCAAATAAAACACAGACACACACTTTACCTTGAAACAAGCTTCAGAACAGCTCCTCTGCTCTCGGCCTCAAGCTCCCCAAATGGGAGAGTGAGGGATAGTCACAAGAGGCTGGTGAGAGAGCAGGGGTGGGGGGGAGAAAGAGAGAAAACATTCAGAAGTGGGATTCTATTGGGAGGACCCTCATTCTTAGAAAGTTCCATCCAAAAACAGTAAGAAGGGGCGGAGTTACAAGGGACATGTGGGTGTAATTAGACCCAAGGGCTATAGGGCAATGTCTACATCTGAAGAGGTGTCCTCCAACTTCCGGGACAGGGGCAATGTCCAAGTAACTATGAGATGCAGAGAGGGCCAAAGCCTCTTCGCTCCGGGACAGAAGACAGGAATCATTCAGAGTGGCTCCCCACAGAAAGGTGGAACATCGGTCACTGGGACCACTCTGGCTGACATGGAGATGAAGAATGTGACCATTTCCCAAGATCAATCACAATGAATCCACTCCTCTGGAACTCAGCAAGTTCTGCCTGACCTTTATTCTTCTTAGCCTACTCAAAGGAGTCAGGCCAGGAACTTAACACTGAAGGGGACTGAGCCATTACTGACTTGATTCAGGTGCTTCTTCCTCGAGCATTTTCAATTTCCCTTCTCCAGTTTGCAGGATCCGCCATTAAGATTTGCATTCACCACCTAGGCCACTGCCTGAAGCTACTTTCAAGAAACAACACAGCTGTCTCAAATTCAAGCTTAAAAGCCACTCCCAGGAATCAATATTTTGGTTGAGTTTGCCTTATTAAATGCAATAGAGAAATATGGATCAAAGGAACACAATTGAGGGTAATAAGCTGTCGGGATTTGAGAGAGACGAGTGGTAAGCCACCATTCCTCCAGCAGAGAAAATCCATGGGTAGTACTTTGCCACCCAAAGATCTGATTAGCCTACTCTAATTGGACTATCATAAATCCACAAGAGACTTATTATAATAGTCTATATTTCACCTTTGGTGACCACATGAGAAAATTTGAGTAATTACATTTTCAGTAACCCTTAAATTCTGAAAGCAAACTCGTTTAATTGTGTATATTCACAATAGATTTTTCATTTTCTCAGCTCACCCTTTTAAGTCTCTAATCCAGTTTGAGTTGGGTTTTGTAAATTATGAGAGAGAGAGAAATGCTTCAACAATCCTCCCTCTACCTCCATCTGTGCTTCATTCTATTGCTGGATTTAACTTTCTACTGTCCCCTGTTAAACCAAGAAGACTGCTCTTTTGTTAGGGGAGAGGCCTCATAATTTTACCCAAAGCTGTCTAACCTTCAGCTATTCTTGCCTATCCAGATCCATCACTTCCCACTCCTGTGCCCTATTCTGCAAATGCCCCAGTTATTTATATTTCTGTGAGCAAGTCGTGCACATTTTTCCCAGAGATCTTTCATTCATCTGATTACCTTTCTCTAAAATGCCACTTTCCCGTTCTGCTTGGCAAATTCTTACCCATCAAAGCTTAGCAGAAATACCATCTCCTCTGCATGGCATTCTTGGAGATTTCTCCCCTTCCCTTGTACCAACAGAATTAATCTTCTTCCCTTTGTACACACTCATCAGTAGATAGGTAGTAAAGTAATGCCCTCTCCCCAGGAACAAGGCTCTCTACAGTAAGGTCAGTAACTGTCCAGTCCTGAAGCCCTTGAACCCTACCTTCTTATTGTAGAAGAAGAACGTATAGGAAAGACTGAACTATGAGGGGCTGTGAAAAAAGGAAAGACTGTGACAATCATTTGTCTTTAGCCCCTTAAGAAGAAAGAAGATGTGCGGGGCTCAGTGGTGTGTGTCTGCAGCCCCAGCTACTGGGTACACTGAGGCAAGAGGATTGAATGAGCCCAGGAATTCAGGTCCAACCTGCTAAACATAACAAGCCCCCGTGTCTAAAAAGAAAGAAGAAACAGCATTTATGCTTTCAAGTGGAGAAAATATGTCCCTTAACAAATTAGGGGGAAATTTTATTGATCATTTTTATAACTGCATATGAATGATCCAGGGACAAACTAGCACAAGTTTGTTTTTCTTTTCTTCTTCTTCTTCCATAAAAAGGGAAAAAAAGCTTTATTGCTTTATTAGCAAAGGAGAAACAAAGAGGACTCCTATCTCAGAGGCTGTGATTCTGACCATCAGCAGGAACAGGGGGTTTTTGAAGAGGTGACCCAAAGGCTGCATTCCACATGTTCTCTGTTGGGGTTGTAATTTGCTTGTTAATT
Source organism: Spermophilus citellus (assembly GCF_964194105.1). Lineage (NCBI taxonomy): Eukaryota > Metazoa > Chordata > Mammalia > Rodentia > Sciuridae > Spermophilus > Spermophilus citellus. Next base: position 42,607,928 of record NC_138188.1, read on the forward strand.
TGGGAGATAGTCATTTCTGAGTTGTTCTGGTACCATCCCCAAAGTCTGGGTTATTTCTTCCTATGGTGGGTATTTACTCAGGGACAGATAAATCTGCCCAGGATGGGGAAGATAGGTAACCCTGTTTTCCCTGAGATTAGGGAGGGGGAACAATTAGGGAAGAGCAGGAAGAGGAGAAAGAAACATGTTCATTTTAAAAATAAATTGCAATGGAAGAGCAGCAAGGACTATATTTAAACCATGAAGGGGACCACTGTTACATCTCCCTACTACCATCAATTTCTTTTTTTTCCATTCAACAGACATTTATTAAGTAATTATGCATCAGACTCTAGGACAGGGGCTTGGGACAACAGGATAAGACTGATAATGATACTGATGGTCAATTTCCACATTCCATTCCTATGGAAAAATTGGTTAACCACATCTCCAAGCTGCTTCCTCCTGAAAGGGGTGAAGTTGGAGAAAGTAACCCAAAGTCCTCTGTTCTTATCAAGTGGGTTAAGAGCAATTAAGGTTATTCCACATCATAAGACTTTTCAATGTTCAACTTTCTGCATATCTTAGAGAGAATAGATGAAGGAAGTGTTAGCTCTTTTGAAGACTAGAGAACCTCAAGCACAAAAAAAAAAAAAAAAAAATTAAAAAATAAAAAGCCAGGACCTGGGAACTAGCAACCCAGGGAGATTTCCTTCCATTTACCATAGAAAGAAATCTTCTGCTCTTCCTTTTCTTTTGTTCCTCCTCCTCTTTCTTCTCCTAAACAATCACATTCAGCTTGCCGCTATGGCTAAGAGACACCAACATAGCTACTCCTCCGTGGACAGTAATTCCAAGATAAGGACACCACCAACCTTTACTATGCTTTCCAAAACTTTCAACATCCATGTGAGTGCTCCTGTGTATATTATATTATATAAATGCCCTTGATATTTTGGAAGTTGCATCTGAAGAAAAAGAAAGCACAGCAGGTAACTAGATCAACAATTCTCTCACGGTTGGTACAGAAGTGTTCAGGGTTAAGAATCAACAAGTAATAGGAGAGAAAATTGCATATTTTGCTTATCCTGGAAAGCAAAGCCGCAATCTGATTGAAGATATGTGTGCTTTTAAAATTCCATTGTCAGAGTAGGCTTAATAGGACAGGGGTGCCTCAGACCCTAGACCCACACAGTAAGAGAGCAGCCTGGTCGTGGGGAATCCAATCAGCATGGCAGCATTAGTGATGGCTGTTTAATATACCTTATAAAACGTCAGCTTCAAAGGACAACCACAAAAATCTATTTAACCATGATTCCTTAGGTCAGAAATTTAAGCAGAGGTTGGTTGGGTGATTCTAGCTTGACTGGCTCTCACTCTCTCATACATCAGCTCTCAAGTGTAGGGGATTGAATTGGATATTCTCTGGAACCCGTACATATCTTTGCTCTCCACTGAGAAAACTAGACTGAAGTTACTGCTTCAGCATGATGTGATGTGGAAAACAGAATAGGGAGGGAATTTGGAGCTCACGCTGCATGTTAAAACAGGCCAACTTTAGGGCCAGAAGAGAACCCAGATCTTACCATATTTCCACTGCTATCCCCCAAAAGAAGAATTTGCCAATAATTCTGTATTCTAAGGAAGACGTGTCAATATTCATGGTAAATCTTACTTGCTTCTCCCCAAAGAGATGAATAATAATTGGCTTGTGTTACCACTGAATTCTGCAGAAGTCCTGCTGATCAACCTCTGTCTTTCTCATGACCTTTCAGACCAAAGCAAAGGGGAACCTTAAGTTACAGTCCCCATGCCAGGGGTAGACTAGACATGCCTAAGGGTTTCTGCCTTACCTCACCCAGCTCTGACACATAGAGAGGAGGTAAATGAACCCCACTTTAAACACAAGGAGATTCTATTTTGATCTCAGCTCCCCGACCATGCTCATAACTCCACCAGCAATAAAAATGATACTATATTTTTAATTTGACTTCTTGGGACAATTTTTCAACTTGGTGCAACCAAGAAGGAAAGATGAGAAAGCAAACAGTCCAACGTAGGCCAAACACTGCTAAAAGTAACTAAAGGAAACTAGAAAATAATATGACTCCATTGGATTTTCCATTGAAATACCTGAAAGTTCAAGTGCCTGAACAACTGTGATCTGCTTTGGCTGCTGGCTCTGTCTTCTGTCTATCAGTCTGCCTACTCAAATATCTATTTATCTACAGAGAAGAAGAGAGGGAGAGAACCCTCTAAAGGTTGTGTGTGTGTGTGTGTGTGTGTGTGTGTGTGTGTGTATAACCATGTAAACATATGTATACCATATGTATGTAAACTCTGTGTGTGTATCTGTGTGTGTGTATGTGTGTGTATGTGTGTGTGTGTGTGTGTGTGTGTGTGTGTTTGTGTTTGTATTAGGGACTGAACCCAGAGGCACTTAACCACTAAGCTACATCCCTATCCCTTTTAATATTTTATTTTGAGAGAATTCTCACTAAGTTACTTAGGACCTTGCTATGTTCCTGAGGTTGGCCTTGAACTTGTGATCCTCCTGCCTTCACCTCCTGAGCTGCTGGGATTCCGGGCATGTTTCACAGCATCCAGCTCTATGTGCGTTTCTATATGTATACTAAATCAATTTATCAAGTAAATGTATCAACTATTTAAATAGAATCATCATGTTGGGAAATAGTTTTTTTGTAAGCCATAGGACTATAAAAAAAATTCTTAGGGAACTTAGGTATATCACTTTTCAAGAACATGAGAAGTTTAATGATAAAGATTAGGGGAAATTTTTCCCATTCAACAATTTACTCATCATATAATCTGAAGTATGTCACTTAAAATCTGTCTCTTTTGCCTTATTTGGAATTAGTATTTGCCCTATCAAGAAAAAATTATAGCAAGACTTAAGTGAATGGAAAAGAATCACATCTTCTTGTTAAATAGGAGAGGCCGTGCAATTATTTTGCTGACTCTAATTTAAAATAAATAAGACCTTAGAATGAGGGTCATACTTTATTCCCTAGCTGTTCGTGACTTTTTTAACCATAGCAAAATCAATTAAACTTACTAAATTATCCATAAAATTACATACTTTAAGAAAAAAGTCATATTTTCACCAAATCTATAGTTACATCTATAATTTTTTTTTTTTGGTACCAGGGATTGAACTCAGGAGTATACTGAGTTCTTGACCACTGAGCCACATCCCCAGCCATATTTTGTATTTTATTTAGACACAGAGTCTCACTGAGTTGCTTAGCACCTTGCTTTTGCTGAGGCTGGCTTTGAACTCAGTATCCTTCTGCTTCAGCCTCCCAAGCTGCTGGGATTATCCAGCAGCATGTAAATGATCTTAATTTATTACTGAAAAAAAATCCCCAATATGTGTTCAAAACTGCACACAGAAAGGCTATGTAGTTTTTGTAATTTAAATTATGGATTTTAGACTTGAGAGTCTGGGTTCAAATCGTGTGGTAGTTGTGTATTCTGCTTGAATTACTTAACCTTTTATGACTTCTACTCATATATAAAGTAATACTTACTTCACAGGTTTCTCTGTAGGATTGAAATGATAAATACGTATTAATCATTTAATGCAGTATCTGGCATAGGACTTAGCTTTTATTATAAAAGTGTTTGCAGTAACAGTTTTGTTTTGCTGAGTGTGGCTCTTTATTCATTCCAAACTGTTATAAATATTCCTAAAATGCTAATGTCTCCATAACTGTGCAGTCTTCCTTGAATATTTCTTCCAAATATGAGCCCAAATCATAATCAGGCAATGAAAATTATAATAGCTCAAAACCTATAACTGAATTACAAAAAGAAAATAAATACATCCATTCAACCAAGCAATTATTATCTTGGTGTTTATGTCATCATCTAAAATAACAGACATTGTTCACTAGCTTGTCCTTTTTGAACTTACATGACTAAATGGAATTGTTCTTTTGGCTTATAGGCCAATTCTTTGATATCACCACGAGTGGCCAAGCACAAGTCTAGGTATCCATCCAATTGTGTCTTTAATTAATTACATGCAATAGATTTATGATCCCTCTGATGACAAGCACTTCTGAAAATTCCAGAAGATCCAAGAATCTGTTCTAAAAGCAATTACATTAGCACATTGATGAACAGCGAAGGGCTTTGGCCAACTTGTAAATATTGTATGGCAAATCAGAGGGTGGGAGGGTGAAAGAGAAGGAATATCTAACCTCAAATATCTTTCTTCCTTCTTTCTTGTTTTTTCAGAATTGATTGTTGGATTTGACTTCTTTAACATGTCGATTTTCCCAGCACAATTCCACCCATGAGACAGTGTGTATTGTTACAACACAACCAATATCTATGACCATTTCGTAGTTTCCAAATTTGTTCTTCGAAAACAAGAGGTAGCTCTCACATGCTTCATCACCATTTGCAAAGTTCAAACCTTGGAAATCTGAACAAGTGGGTGAATTCATTAACTTTTTATATTGGATCTCAGGTTCAGTAATAAATGACAACATTAGAACCAACCTTGAAATGGGATACACCCTAAGGTTCCACTCAAGTAATTTTTTAAAAAAAAAATTCAAGAAAGCATGTTTAACGTAATAAAATTTTGAAAATTAGGTCAGACAAGTGTTCCACTATGGTGCTGATTGTTCTGTATTAGTCTGCTGGGGCTGCCATAATGCAGAAGGAGCCTTCCCACTGTGACCTTGTCTGGCTTTTTCCCTGTCGTGCACACTCCTGGTGAGTGCTCCTCTACTAGGAGGGCACCAGGCCTGCCCAGAGTAGGGTCCCTCCCATGAGGGCTCATTTCGCCTTAGTTGCCTCTCCAAAGATTATCAACAACTACAGCCCTACTGGGGGTTAGGGTTTTCATGTACAAATTTGGAGAGGACATGATTTACTATATACCAGAATTGCTTATAGAAATTAAAATGTCAACAGATGCATTAGCAATAAACTCATTTATTCCCAATTTATAAATGTAAATGTTGATTTATACCCCCAATGATGAAATAAAGCTGAAAACTCAGGATGTGTTAGGAATAACAAAGGAGTGAAGAATAGAGATCAAAGCAGAGAGGGAAGCTGTTAATTTGCTAGTAATTATTTTATCTGATTATATTAAGAAATCATAGTTAAAAATTGAAATCATAATAAAAACAAGTTTCTCATCATGTATACAAGGTTATAAGATACAGACACATAAATACTGGTATTATAAAAGCAGATATCAAGAAAGATGAAAAATTATTATAAAGAGAAGAGTTCCCTGCCTTAACCTAGAAATACTAAGTATAGGTGGGAAGGGTAGAAATATCTTACCCCATATGCACAGCCTTCCAAAACAAAGATTTGGTGCATTTATGTACATAATACTTTTCAAAGTACTTAAAATACTAAATTTTCATTTAAGTTACTGATTCATAAAACTTTTTTCCCTTGTGTATTTTTTCAAAGGAATGATATCTATAATACAACTAAGATGTGGCAGTTTTTGAGACCTAAAACTATGTGCACAAGAATATAAACAAATAAAAAAATAAAAATTTGAGAATAATAAAATTATTTGTAGTGCAAATTCAAAATAGAGAATCAAAGGCCGGGATGGTTAGTACAAATATTTTGGAAATGGTGGAACTTAAGAAGGTAATTGAGAGATGGATTGGAGTACTCATAACAATTTTACAAGAGGGAGAAACACTAGAAATTTAAAAATTAAAATAAGATGAGTCATTGGACCAAAGTTTTGGCAGGTAAAATTGAGTACCTTGAATACCCAAATATAGAAATAAAATTTTATCCCAAAGGATTTGGTACATTCAAAGAATTTTAGTAGAAAGATATCCACAATGAAAACTTTCTTGAAGAGCATATATTTGTCCCTTGCTTTTCTGTTTTTCTTATATCAATAGTCAAATTTTCCCTGTAAAACTACCCTTCCTGGATTCTTAGTCCATGAGGCAATGGTAAGTGGGATTCACTGTATCTTCATTCTCCAAGGTTAATCCTGCTCACAGAATTGACTAATTAATTTACTATACTCACTTGTCAAGCTAGAAATTTAGGCAGCCCATAGGCCTATATAAAATCATACAGGAAATTTGTTGGAACGGTTGACTACGACAGAATCATTGTACTTGGTATTCTAGGCTCTGAGGATGTACACCAAGAGGTACTTGGAGTCACCAACAGAACCTACTGAAGAAAAAAAAATAACATAGAAGAGTAAAACCAAGAAGTGGAGAGAAATAGCTTCCAGATGACAGATTCCTGAGCACCTTGATACAATTGTGACGCTGGGACATGTTGCTATATCAGCAAACAAACCCCCTTTGGGGCTTATGCCAGTTCAGCATGGATTTTTAACTCTCACAACCATCACAGCTCCTATTAACTCACGGCTAGGACAAGCCTGTAGGGTAGTGTAAGAAAACAAAGCCTGTCACTATGGAAAGAGGACAACCTAAGTTACAATGTGCATGGTGCTCTGGATCTACCACAGGGAAAGGAAGCTGGTTCCCAGTGTGGCGTTTTTTTCCAGAGGGAATGATGGGTGGAGTTAGAAAACCATGAAAGAAGGAATTAGTTTAACAGATGGCATCAAGAATCAAAATAACTAACTTCATACAATCACAGCTAAAGATGGAGACCAAGCCACGAGTCCAGGGAAAGTGGTCAGTCATAAACTTATAATGGAAATTTGTAGTTCCCTGTTAGGAATATAGTTTTCGAATGTAGCAAATCTGATTAGAATCTAACAGGGATCAAATAAAGAAACATCTTGAAGAAATCTCAATACTTGGGAGGCATTTTTTTTTCCTTGCTCAAAAAAACAGAAGCATGAAATGTGTGGTTCAGGCATGAAAATGGATGAAATGGCTTAATAAGAACGGATTAAATCTCCCAAACTGGTATTTTAAATCAAATATTTCTGATATTCATTCTGTAAAACAAGTGTATAAGGTTTATTTAAAACTCAACCTCTAAAAGAAGATTTTTATAGGATAAACTTAAATTATAAAAATATTTCCAAGAGAACTTCAAAAAGTGAACTACTATTTAAGCATAGTTTGTATAAAAATTTGCTGTGTAGTACTTTTAAAAATTATTTTCTGGGCTGGGGATGTGGCTCAAGCGGTAGCGCGCTCGACTGGCATGCGTGCAGCCCGGGTTCAATCCTCAGCACCACATACCAACAAAGATGTTGTGTCCGCCAATAACTAAAAAATAAATATTAAAAAATTCTCTCTCTTTAAAAAAAAATTATCTTCCACAACGATTCTGTAAACTTGTTGTTTTGACTAATCATATCAAAACAAAGAATAATTCCATTTGACCAAAGAGAGAAAATTGATAATGAGTTAAAAACAAAGAGATTATAAAGGAGACACAAAACAATGACAAAGCAAGCATATAAGTACCACAAATTCTCTGGGTAATTTGGTCTAATATCAACATGAGATCAAAAATATATATATATATATATATTTTTTTTTAGAGAGAGAGAGAGAGAGAAAGAGAGAGAGAATTTTTTAAATATTTATTTTTTAGTTTTTGGTGGACACAACATCTTTATTTTATTTTTATTTGGTGCTGAGGATCCAACCCAGTGCCCCGCACATGCCAGGCGAGCGCATTACCGCTTGAGCCACATCCTCAGCCCAAAAACATATTTTTATTGTCTAAAAATGTGGTCTCATTTAATTAGAACCAAAAGAAAAAAAGAGAATGAAGGGTGGAGGGGAGGAGATAGTAAAGAATGGAACAAGGGTGGAGGGAAAACAGTAGAAAACTACAGTCCATGGTTTAAAAAAAGTCAAACAAGATTGTTCACTTGTTAACCTCTAAGTGAGCTGGGTGAGTGAAGTGGAAATGTCTCTGCCTCTTTAAGGATCTTGTTCTTTCATTAAGCATTACAGAAATGTAATTTGTTGAGTTTTCCTCTTTGCCTAATATAGACCCAATTTCACTGCCTCATAAAAGTATATAAAGGTCTTAATCGAAATGGGCTTTAGAAATGCCTTTAGGTAAGTTTAGCTTCCCTGGGACTCAACAAAATCCCAGCTCTCAGTGATGAATGACAAAAGATTACATGGCTACTTCCCTCATTTATTCCAAAATCCCTCATGCAATAAATTCTCCTTTTGGATGCTTTTCTTTCCTTGATATTCTTCATTTTGTATTTCCTTATTTCTCATATTTTTAATGAAGGATAGAACCCAGGAGCCTGGGTTTTACTAAGTTGCAGAAGCTGGCCTGAAACTTGTGATCCTCCTGCCTCAGCGTCCATGTCACTGGGATTGCAAGTTTGTACCACCATGCCTGGCTCCATTTCTTTCTTTCAGTACAAATTACTTTTTCTTTCTGTAGTTTTTTGATCAGGAGACATATACATACATGTACACACACATGAATTCACATACATGTACACATTCATGCATTCATGCTACATGCACACACACACACACACACACACACACACACACACACACACAAAACGTGTATTCCTAAATGATGAATTGCTGAATGCATTCCCTCTCTCCAGTTTTATGAGAATGGAAAAAGAAAAAAGGATTGAAGATTGAAACTATTGTAAAGGAAACATTTCATACATAGGTAGATAACTCAAATCATGAAAATCATCCAAAGAGGTAACAGAATCCTCCCTGATTGGGTAATTTTTAAAAAATTTAAAATAAAATTTAATGTAAAAGCTACCTGACCCCAAACTCAAACTTTCTCACGTGAAAACACTGAGGCTCATATAATTAGAGCACACAATTTAACTAGCTCACAGGACCTGTTCACAATTGGACCCAGATGGGTCTACCATCTTTCCTCCCAGCTCTATGCCCTTTCCATAGACAGTAATGTTTCCCATTCAAGTATCTGACCAGAATGCTGAGTTGCCAGCAAAGGTTGGTTACTGATGCAAGTGGAAAATTATTACTTTTCTTCTCCTTGAAGATAAGGTAAATGCAGGGAAATTTTTAAGGTTCTATAAATGTTTTGAATTTAAGTTCAAAGAGCAGCAGCATCTGTCTGATGAACGGGGTGGGGGCGGGGTGGAGTCTCATTTTTCAAGCAGCTCTTTAAATGGATTTATGTACACTCTCAAAAAAGGGGCTTGCCAGAAGTCACATCCATTTTCTTTTGATTTTGTTTTGTTTTTAAACTTATTTACTTGTTTGATTTGTGTGTTTGCTCTTGGTTTTTTTTCCCACCTGCCAAATGAGGCAGGATGAGTGGTTCAAGATAATAAAAAAGAGTTCCCTACCCCAATCCCATGGATTCGGTTTTGAGCAGTAGGAGATGCCAATGTTTTAAAAGAATTTGCCAAAGTGGTGATCATTTGGGACTTTATGAGACACAGATTGAGGAACAAGTGAGCTGTTCTGGACTGAGTCTAATGCTGAATTAGGGACAATGTTTTGTTTTGTTTTTTCCTAATTTTTTTTTTCAAGAAGCAGTTTGACTTCAACAAAGTGCTTATATTTGAAAGGATATATCTTTACATATGACCCTAAAGTTTTTGTGCATTAGAAGGTTTCAGAGTTTTGGAATCCTACATAAAGGAAATTTCTTAGGGAAGAAAAAGCTCCCGTGACGTGGGTAAGTCACACCTCACATCCAGGGTAGTTTGTGGACAGCAGTAAAGGAGGCCAGAGGAGAATAAAAGAAGGATTCTGCCGGATCACATTTGAGACCCACAGAGACTCCCCCCACTGATTGGTCAGGCCCTTGGTGAGGACCCCATAGGGACACAGATGAGGACCACCTAGTAGCATATGGGTATGGGTAGGATAGTCCAAAGCCAGCAGATCCCCAGGAAAGCTTCATTAATTCTTCTTAACCATTAGTGTACAAATCACACTCAATGGGCTGGGGATGTGGCTCAAGCGGTAGCGCGCTCGCCTGGCATGCGTGCGGCCCGGGTTCGATCCTCAGCACCACATACCAACAAAGATGTTGTGTCCACCGAGAACTAAATAAATAAATAAATAAGTATTAAAAAAAACTCTCTCTCTCTCTCTCTCTCTCTTTCACTCTCTCTTTAAAAAAAAAATCATACTCAAATACACAGTCATACTTTTCATAAGAAAATTACTGACAGAATCAGACATCAGACATGAAGATTTGAACTACTTCCAGGCACAGTGTAGCATGCCTATAATCCCAGGGACTCTGGAGACTGAGGCAGAAGGATCATGAGTTCAAGGTTATGTGATAGTAGGAGCAAATGTGACTCCATTTTGTTTTATGACTTCATCCTGTAAAACAACCATGTCAAGTAGAAGAGTCATGACTGGGGCAAGATGTTTTTTTCCTTTTGCTATAGAAACCTTTAAGAACATGGAACTACCTAATGGAGCATTGTTTCTGTAACTAGGGTAACGGGGCTCTGTTTCTGTAACTGGGGTGACTGGGCTAACTGTGAGTGGTTAGGCTTCCCTCCGCTTGACTGCACTGTCCCGCTTCTGTAACCTGCTTGCTTGCATTGGCTAGACCCCCTGAACATCCCTTTTGCGGTTTTCAGGCTTATAAGGAGCGCCCTTGCAATTGTTTGGGGCTGATCAGGGGAACAGCTTTATGTTCTGGTCAGCCACCACCGGTGTGCTTCAATAAAGGCTTGATTCGATAATACATGAGTGGTCTGGAAGTCAGTTTATGAAACCCTCAGACGAAGCTTTAACTATAACAGTTAGCCTCAGCAACTTAGCCAGGCTCTAAGCAACTAGCAAGACCCAGTCATCTTTCAGTTTCAAAATGAAAAGGGCCAGGGATGCAGCTCAGTGTAAAGCACCTCTGGGTTCAATTTGTAGTACCAAAATACAAATAAAAAAAAAAGAAGAAGAATATTTTAACTATTAAGCTACTAGAATATACAAGAAAAAAATGCACTTAGATAATAAGATATACAAAAAAAGATGTCATCTGTTGTCAAGAACTGTATAATTAAACTGTATAATAAAACCTTAAATTTAGCCTTTTGGGTAGAAAGTTAACTTTCCTGAAAACATTACATTTAGAAAAATTTCAACAAAATTCAAAATTGTTGACAGTCTCTCCACAATCAACAATATATCTTTGGTAGGTAGTTATAAAACTGATAGATGTATAAATGTTGGTAAAAAAAATGCCAATTCAAACTTGCCTTCAGTTTTTTTGGGTATCTTTTTCATGTCTTTTATGTCCTCATCTTCAAAATGAATTTCTTTTCCATATTTTAACCTTCAGTTAAAGTCAAGCTTCCAAAAATACAGGGCTTGTGAAACAATTGACTGTAAATATGAATCATTTCTTGAGAAATTTTAGTTAAACAGGAACTCAAATTCTAGAATTAGAATGGAAAGCTAAGCTCACATGTTTGACTCCCTTTTTCTCCCAAAGGACATAGTTTGTCCAAGGTTTTTCCTGTATTAAGTACAACCAGAAGTGTGGATAGAGACATCAGTAAACAGCAGGAAATATTTTCAATCTGAAACTATTCTGCATGTACGGTAAGATGTAAAAGTGACACCTTCATGAAGCTAGGCAAGGTCATAGGGGAGAAATACTATGGAATTTTTGTATACCCCTGAATGTTATAGCGTAGCCTCTAATTTTCCTTTCCTAATTTTAATCTAAATGTCAGATATACCGGATACCTTATTTTACTCAATACCTAAATTTGAAGTAATTTAGGCTGAAAGCATTAAAATACCTATTTCTTAAGTAATAATCACATAGCTGACATTTTGACATTTAGCAAATCTGAAAAGAGGAAAAGGCAACCAAGATGGTCTAAGGAGAGAGAAATATCTTAAATAAAAAAGAAACATAACTTTAGGAAGCCCGGCCAGAGTACAAAGAGGCTGTAGATTTTAACGGGGAGTCTCTGTGTGCTAGAATATATATATACCACCCCTGTATCTCTTCAAAATTTATTTTAGAGAAAATTTTCCGACTAAATTAAAAATCAATCATAAGTGGTTGTATTTCCAGAACATGAGCTGTAAATTTTGGTTAGCGTGCCTGGGAATGACAAGCACATATGAAATAGAGCAGTGGAAAATTTATCAAACAGTTAACAAGAGAAAAAAAATCACAGAATTATGATAAAGAGGAAAAGGTAACCTATAGAAATGAACCCAGATGTGGGGGCAGATGTGAACACAGTGGATTCATAGGTCCAGCAGAGAAGGCTGAAGAGCAGAGAAGACCTTTAGCAGGTCCCAAGGCTGGGAAGGTTAGAAGTGAATTTGAGGGCAGGGCAGGGTGGGAGAAGGCCATTGCCCCTCAGGAAGAAGGAAGAATCAAGGAAGCTCTGTACCCTCTGCTCCAGGATTTGGAGTTTACATATTAGTCCTGTTTACACCATTGCCGGTGTTTCTTAAATCTTCTCTGCCATTCCTGATCTCTCGGTGACTTACAATCTGTTTCTCCCCTTAATTAGGGTTAATATGTGACCCACACTTAATTTCACTTGTTGTGTTTTTCAGGTCTTAAAATTCCGACATTTTATTAACTTTTCAATCCTCTCAAATTTCTCAATCTTGCCATGTAGTTTTGGATACATATGAATATCTTATTTAGATTTTCTTCAGAGAACTCCATTATCTGGGATATCCTGTTTATCTCATTTTTATTTTTTATTTTTTTGCTTAATTTTCAAATATGATGAACAGAAATTTTGGAGGTACAAGGATGTAAAAAAACACATGATCAAGCCAAAGATTTAACACACATTACCAACTATGAGACAATAAACACAATGAAGGCACATTGTGTAGAATACACTTAATAAAAACTAAGGGCAAAGCGTTGTAGTGGCACATGTCTGTAATGCCACCCACTGGAGAAGCTGAGGCAGGAGGATCACAAGTTCAAGGTCAACCTCAGCAACTTAGGGAGACCCTGTCTCAAAATAAAAAATAAAAAGGGCTATGATGTGGTTCAGTGGTTAAGGACCCCTGGGTTCAATTCCCAGTACAAAAACAAACAAACAAACAAAACAAAACAAAAAAGCAATGGCCAAGGAAATCTTATAGTTAGGCAAAAAAAGAAAAAAAATACATTTTAAAATTTGTGTGAACTTCTTTATGAAGGAAGAATTTACAGAGAAAAAAGAGAACATTTTATGCACATCTCTCATTTGTTCCTAAAGCCAGAGACATTTAAATCAGCAAGGATGTAGAAAATTTGAATAGCATAATGAAATAATTAGATCTAATAATTATTGTCCTTCACAATTAATTCACTGATAGAGGTACTATTATTTTCATCTCCTTTATTTATACAGAAAAAAAAAAGTGTGGCTTACATAGGTTAAACTAGATAGTTGGGCTAGTGAATGGCTGAAGTAGAATCTGAACCCAGAGCCTGTGTTCTTTCTTGCTACATGATACGACTTTCTGCAGGGACACTTGCAACAATTAGAGGGGCATGGATTTGCTGTGTAACTTCTGGGTATCAAAAAGAATGTCAATTTGCTTTTTAGCCTATACTTGAACTGATTTTTTCAAGAACAACTTTGATTTTGAACTCCCTTAAACCATGGGAGTAAGGTGCCTGCTCCATCTACCTGAGCCACTTTTACTTGGGATATCCATGCACAAGATCCTCCACAGAAATAGAAGGAAGGGTTTTACATGGGGAGGCAAAAGTATATTGAACATCTGTAGAAAAAATTATAGCATTCTAGGATGATGTAATTAGCAGGAATAATGAGTAAATCCCCAAGGCAGCAAAAACCAGGCAATATAGCTCAATCACCACAACTGTGAGGGATGCCTAGAAGAATAAAAAGGAGACTGGAAACATTAATCAGAGCAAAATTGCTACCACAGCAACAAATTTGGATTTTGCCCTATAAATTTTGGCTCTCAATTTTTTCATAAATTCAGAGTACTTTTTTCCCTTTAGAAATAATTGTGAGTTCAGTGTGCACATATTGTTAGCACGGCATCTCCTGATTGGGGGATTAGCTTTCCTTCTTTCCACTGGGTAAAAATGAGCTGACTTTCTTCTTCTCATTCCAATCTCTGGCATTCAACTCACCTCAGTAATCACTCCAGGAATAAACATGTTTCTTTAGTACGCAGAAAGGTCATGATGAGCCTGCAGATGTGAGGCATCCCTATAATCAACTGTTGCCCTTCTCAGCACCAGTGTTCCATGGGTTGTAATCAAACAACAAGCAGGAAAAAAAAAAAAGACGGAGAAAGTAACCCAACTATAGGACAAAAGAAAATAAAATGATTAGATTAATTTCTAAAGCCAATACATGTTTCAACAAAAATACTTATGGCCACTTGAACCTAAATTCAGTATTACTAGCCTTTTTTTTCTTTCATCTCAGTTTTTTGTTTAAGAATTATTTATATATTTAACATATCTGTTGGCACGGAGCTCTGATGAATGTTTACCATTGTTCCCAATGAATCATGTTAAAAATTAACTGCATTCATTGAAGTGCATTGACAGATAGCTTAATACAAGCATTTCCAGTATGTTTACAATGGAGATGCTTTTTCCATAAAGCTGAAATGTATAGAGAGATGGTTCTAGCTCGTAGGAACTTGCCAAAAATCATTTGTTTGGTGTCATTTGCTAATCTAAGCAAATGCAATTTTTAAAATTCAAAATCGACATTCTGTGACATTACTCACTTTTAGAATCAAAAGTCAGCCTTGGTCAGAGGCTTGGTTTCTCAGGAAATGAGATGTTGGCATTCTTGGATGTTGTCATCTTTAATTTTCTAACCTGGAACAGATGTTCTCTGGCTGTAATAGATATGTGTCTACATGAATCTTTCATTTCTAAAAAAACAAATTTCCAGAAGCATGTGTCTGCTGCTGAAAACAAAACAAAGCAAAACACTTTTGCCATAATTATTCCTCATAAGCATGAGAATAAAATATTGTTAACAAAAGGAAATTTGTCTGAATAAATATTTAGTTAAGGTAAATGCAACTGTTGATGTGTTGATTATGGTTAATTTGAGCTGGTAGCTTAAATTGTCACTACTGTATCAGAGATGTTACTCCACAGTCTACATTATTCTACTGATAAAAAGCCCTTGAAGACTATAAACAAAGTAACAGAAGACACACAGCATAGAGGCTCTGAGGACACCCGCTGCATTGCCTAGCTGTCAATTCTCTGTACATCCTGTCCCGTTTGCTCTCTCTGTTTCAAGGTCCCCCAGGTGCTCTCAGACCATTGCCATGCCCTGCCATCTTCCCCAGCATCCTTATTTCTCTCTCTGCTTCTCTTCTCAATGTGGTCCACTCTACCCTGAATAATGCAGTTAGATTCATTTTCCCCAAATACTGTCTTATTTGAATAAATGTGCACCCCCACACACTCTTTCCAAAAAATGAAAATCATAACTGGCTTAAGAAGCTTAGCACGTGCTTGTAAATGTTTTCTGCCACCTCCTATGCGGACCTGTGCCTCTGGAAAATAACTGCTCTTTTCCAAGGATTCTCCATCCTTCTTCTCTTCTTCTGCCATTAAACCGGTGTCCTCGCTGCATAGCCCATGTCTAGACACACTTCAGATTAAGAAAACAATAACTTCTTGTGGGACCCTTAACCTCATTTTTCCCTGTTCTCGTTGGTCATAGCTTGACAGTAGATATTTTCATGATTTGTAAATATTTGCATAAATATCTCATTAGTAGTAAGCTTTGGGGGAACTCAATTATAATTCCCACAGTGCCATTATGTGTTTTCTATAAATGTACTGAATTATTCAAACATAAAAAGATGATATTTAATCTATGTATTAAACTAGTGGCAGAAAAGAAATATAAAATTTCGAGCTGTCTCAACTTGAACTTAAATTAACTTTGAAATGTTTGCTTTCTGTCCACTGCTTCCTGTGCAGCGGGTGAAGAGTTAACTGAATGAAGGCTGCCTAGAGAAAATGAAACTCAAAAGAAATATTAAGAAATAAAGACAAAAAGACACGAAAATGGAGCAGCAGCAGTAGGATCCGGTGGGATCCAAGCTCTGATGGAGACTGGATCTAACAAAGGAAGGAGAGCATGTGCATTTATCATATAGGTATGAGCATGAAAGTTTTCTAGTGTGAAAAACTTCATGAAATTGAGAAAAACAGCTTAGGGGAGGGGGAGCTTAGCAGTTTACCACCATCCCTTCTACACTCTTCTACCTCCAGGTATCTGGGATTTGAAATCCAGGCTTTTTGAACTAGTGAATTCCATGAGAAGCAGAAATCCTCCCTGACAACAGGAGCAATCTTGCAAATGGGATTTCCCTGGCACCCTTCTACCAGAGGGTTCCCAGAAGCAGCTTCTCCCTGTCCAGGGTTTACAGAGTTCAAAGCAATGATTTATATACTGCTCAAGACAGTTTTCCATAATTTTCAGGGAATGCATGGGTTATATCCATTTTTATAAAACCAGTATTGTCAGAATGAATAGGTTTTAACAGATATGCTAGACAAACTATTTTTTACTATCATAGACCCATGTAATATTTTTGAATATTTTATTCCATTTGTTGTTCCCATTTCAACTGTGTGACTCAGAGAATTTGTTAAATCTATTTTGGTATTTTAGTTCAGATGTAAATTACCAGACACTTTATAAGAGTCTTATTAATATTATCCTAATAATGTAAAAATTAGACGTGTGAGTTGTCACATTTAAAACTCTGTTGTTTAGACCCCGACTCAATTTTACTTCCCCTCTCCTCAGCATGTGGAAGCCCAGGTTTTCATTCTTGGGGACACCTTTACCCATCACTTCAGATGCTGGCATAACTAGCTGCAAGAAAGGAACGCTGGTAATATTGACCAAAAAGTTTCCAATAGCTAATACTAAAAGCATGGCAGAAAAGATCCTTTTGAAGCCATTAAAGAGTTGTCTTAATCCTTTCTGGAAGGAGGCAGGACCTAAATGAAGTCATCTTACTTCTTTTCTGAGGGAAAGAATATATGCAGATCAGTTTTTCTTCATTTGGAAAGAAAATTTATTAGCTATTTTCTTGTGAAAGGCTTTATCTTTTTTTTTTTTTTTTTTTTTTTTGCTTACAAAGGCAGTTGGTGGTGTCAACTTTCTCTAGAGCATTCAAATTTTGAAATCCATCTACCTTCCAGCAAACAGGAAATAGGCTGTCATATCTTCATGGCACAAACATAAAAATACAGGTCAGGGAGAAGGCAGAGAATGGTATATTCTGCACAGGCACCAGGAGCTTCTGGGAGGTTCAAGTTCAACTGACTGAACTCTATTCCCTCTTCACCAACACTTCTTTCCAAGAATTGATTATGGTGGCCCTGGGAAACTGCAACCCTCAGAGGAGTCACCCCTGTATTAGGAATGCAGGCTACCATGGGGACAAGCTTCCTTGCCTTGCAGCTGTACTCAGAAAAATCTGTCTTCCCAACCATGTTCTCAAACTAGAAAAGGTGTGAATGATGAGGCTTAGGAAGGATTTCTTCTAATGCCTGGAGAGCATCATGTATGAAATAAATACTAAAATAACAATAATATGGCAAAGATATGATAAGGACTTTGGTTAATATTGGAGATACAACACCTTATGATCTAATAGGAACCAATAACTGTTCATTCATTTCAGACATTTTTATCAAATGCCTACATATATCAGGCAATTCCTCTGGATAAAACAGAGGGTGTTCCTACTACCATATTTCTAGGTATTAGGCAGGAAGGATGCTTCTCCTATGTTGATTCATCAACCCCTCCATTTTCTGGAGCTCCTCTCCACATCTCAAATATTGCCACATACCTGGGTTTATAACCTGCTTCACCTTTTCTCTGTCTGAGATCTCAACAATGAACTTTTGCTGCTCCCTAACTCCTAAGGTTTCTACTGTCCCTGGAAATAAATGACACAGAAGTTGTATATTCCCAGGTAAGGTCACTGAATCTTTAAACTAAATTTTAAGACTGAATGCATAATGCTGATTACATGTACACATTTTTATTTGTGCTCTTTTCAAAGCAGGGAACTTAGAATGAGCTTATTTCAACTCTTAGTAGTCTCTGTGCCAATAGTTTCTTATTTTGTCCTTTTCAATTTTTAGTTGTCTTATTTCTTTTATATGATGGTCCAACATTCGTTCCATTTTTCTTAGATTACAGATGTCTTCTTTCTATGGACTATCTGACATACCAGTGAAAATGAGAAGAATAATTTCCAGATCAAAAAATGTGATCATTTATGTTTGACGCTCACCCCCCAATCACACAGCTTCAGTAACTAAAATGTACTCCAAACCACTTTCACTTTTCCTAAACATTTAAGGTTAAAGCATTCAGATCCAACTTTAAAGTGAGCTTCAGCATTAAAACTATCCACATTGCTAATTATCATTGCAATTCGTATTTTTTAAAAAGAATTCTACACAATTGTAACTTTTTGTGGGAATATGTGAAATAAAAGTGATCAAGGACAAAAGTACAATATGAGTGGACTGTAGAGGAACTTTCATCTCTCAACCAAACCCCCCCCCCAAAAAAAATATGGAGGTAAGGAGATCACTAAAAATAGAAACCTAGGAGTAACATTTATAATGGTAAGTAGTTGCTTTTTTAATACATAAATTCATTATGGTTATGATTTCAATATTAGGTGTCCTCCTAAAGCACATGTGTGAGAGACAATGCAAGAAAGCCAAGGTGAATGTTTGGGCTATGAAAACCTTAACCTAATCGGTGCATGAATCCCCTGATAGGGATTAGCTGGGTGGTAACTGTAGGCAGACAGGGTGTGGACAGAGGAGATGGTTCATTGGTGGTGTGCTTTGGGTTTTTTATTTTGGTGAGGAAAGTCAGGCCACATCTACCTTAGATACGTTGTAAACTAAATTTGCTACTAGAGGTCATTAAAATTGTTTAAACTAAGACCCAAAACACAATAAATGCATTCTTATTATGGCTAACATATCTCAGAATAGATATGTCTCTTCCTGCTACCAGACCCTCAACTATGGATCAGAACTATATATCCTTATCTGGTGCATGTCTGTAATCCCAGTGCCTTGAAAGGCTGAGGCAGGAAGATCACAAGTTTGAGGCCAGCCTCAGCCATTCAGTGAGACCTTCAGCAATTTAGTGAGAACTTGTCTCAAAATAAATAAATAGATAAATACATAGATACATAGATCGGCATGGGAATGTACCTTAGTGGTAGAGCATCCTTGGGTTTAATTCTCAATGTAAAACAAAGAAAATAAAAAGAAAAAAAAGAAAGAAACATATATCCTCATAATCTCACTTTGATTTTATTTCCTTATTCACTCAAAAAAATCTTTGAGATTCATGCAAGTGTTTCTAATCTGTTTCCACCCTGCTAATTCCCAAGATTTTATAATCTGTTCTTTTACCTGGATGATACTTAATATTTGAACCCTAAAGCACCCTGATATTGACACTCTTTTTCTATTCAGGAGTCAGCCAACACACTTTTATTTTTGTCTTTCCACCAATCTCTTTTTTTGAAACGCACCAGTTCAGCTGTGTATAAGGTTGTTTCTTATATTAACATGTTTGTATTTACATACATATAAACATTTTTTGTATTTAGCTAGGCTTCTATTGATAAAAATAGAGTTTGATAATCTTAAATAAGCTTTTTTCTGCATGCTCCTTTCTCCCTTACTCTCATCTGCTGAGGTGTCAGAGTCAATTGGTTGAAATGAATATCACCACACAGGTAATAATTCAGACTAAAATTTTGTTTTTACCTCATAATTTTACAGGCTTCACTTTGTTTTATTGCAAAGTTATATTGTATTTATAATATTTCATTTAAAAACAAAATACATCTAGATGAACATTGAACACCTAAAATACTTTATTCAGAGTAATCCCTTATGTTATACAAATTCCAGTACACTATAATGATAACACCAATGGTAACAACTTCAAATGAAAATGATGAAGTTAAATTTAAAATTATGATTCTAAGTACTTGAGTTTTCAAATACTATCATACACTTAAGCACCAAAATGACTTCCAATAATTTTCAGTGAATTATTTACAGTAAATTATACATTATATAGTGAAGTCCTCCAGTCTTCCAAGTATGCACATCTATTTTAAAAAAATATGTATTGTCAACAAATTTGTGGATAAGTGGATATATAGGCACATATGTATGTATTTATGTGTGTGTGTACATATATATATATATATATATATATATATGCTGTGTTTATATACACATATATATTTCTATATAATTATGTATATGTAACTGTATTTGTGTGTATATTCATGTGTATATATATTTGTATATATACACATATGTACACACATAAATATCATTTCTTTCATTGTCAGGTGATTGACAATCATATTATTTTATTATTATTGGGCCATATTATAATCTTATAGATTGCAACCCTTTAAGAGAAATTAGATAATTTGAGCTTGTGAAAATTATGAATAAGCAATAGTAAATATTTTTACTGAGAAAAAGTTTTCAGTTGAGTATAATGCGCAAGTTTCTTGCATTGTATAGGTGAACATCTTCTCTGTTACATAAGTCCTTCTTATTCATATTGTAGTTATTGAAAAAAATTACATTGTAGGAGAATTATATTTTCTCCAAGTTTTTTAAATTCAATAGCAATTTCAATTCAGTGTGCTTCCTCATACATCAAGTAGCATACAAGAAAAAAAAGAGAACCAGTGATTACACTCAAAACTTTTAACTCTTGGTTTTGTTTATCTTTACCAAAATTTGTTGCCAAAATGAAAAATATCCCTTAAAGCTTAGAAGAGATGTGTTTTGATAGAAGCCAGGAGAAGATGGAAGTATGTACTTCCCTTCCTGTAATAATTCAGACTAAAATTTTGTTTTTACCTCATAATTTTTGTATGTTTCACTTTGTTTTATTGCAAAGTTATATCATATTTATAATATTTCCCTTAAAAAT
This sequence comes from Spermophilus citellus, assembly GCF_964194105.1. Taxonomy (NCBI): domain Eukaryota; kingdom Metazoa; phylum Chordata; class Mammalia; order Rodentia; family Sciuridae; genus Spermophilus; species Spermophilus citellus. The sequence continues at coordinate 42,628,839 of NC_138188.1, forward strand.
ACATCTAGATAAACATTGAACACTTAAAATACTTTATTCAGAGTAATCCCTTAAGTTATACAAATTCTAATATTCTATAATTATTACATTGATGGAAGGAAAATCTTTACACAAAACTTAATAAAATGTTTTTTTTTTTGTCTTTTGTTATATTATAATGAAGGGAAAAAATTCTATGAGAATTTCACAAGACATTCTTTGGAGAGGAGACATTTTCCCCATTTTAATTCCAAGATATTAGAACAATTCATTCTTTTCCATGAAAACAAAACATGCTTTAATGCACTTAAGAATTATCTATAACAAAAACTAATTGCAGAGTATAGGAATATAATAAAAATGAAGTTATGGTTTAAAAAAAAGATGAGGAACATTTGGAGATGCTGAAGATATTATTTAGCTATGTAGAAGAAGAATGTTGTTCTGAAGAGTGGAATGTTTGCACATGAAATCCAGGCCTTGACGTCTTACAAGTTTATAGTTGAAAAACTGTCAAGAAGAGAAAGCCCAGTTTTATGTACATTTCATTTTAGATATCACAAATTTTATCCATTTTTATGAGGTGTGCTTCATAAAGTTTATCTTTTCATAACATTTAAAGCTCTCAATATAACTTTTCCTTGACTCATACACAGATAATAAAATTATACTTAAAAATATCTCCTCTTCATCTCTCTCCAGAAAATGAGATGAAAGGATTTTACAAAATAGTCCAGGGATTGTGTCAAAATTCAGAATCAAAGAGATGCATACCTATTTGCCAAGCAATGTTTTTCTAAGACACCCCAACCAATTTCCAAGTGGCAGTAATTATTACATATAGCTCAGAATTATAGCAAGCATTTAATTTTTTTTTAAATTGTTAAAGGTTTTTGGTTATTCTGTACCACAACTCATAAGAAAAAATACAGTCAGGAGATAAAATCAGTCATCTTAAAACCGTAAATTTTATCTTTTCAAGTTTTCAATTAATATTAGAACTTCAAAAAATCATATCTAACAACCTACAAATTAACAGTAGGAAAACTGGAAGAAATATTTTAAACAGAGTTATTCAAGAAACTCCCCATCAATTAGTTGCAGAGTCTCCAATTTAGTCTTAATCCATTGGCTCAAAAATCTATATATTTTGCTAGGCTACAACTGTTCCACTTGAGCCAGATTAATGAGGAAATGGTCTTGTTTTACACACAATATTTTTCACTATCATTTTTATTATGTCCAATCAATATTTTTGTCAACATTTAGTTTTTTATCAAATAATTCTCCTAAAGTGTTCTATGTTCCACAATGAGTCAAACTAGGAAAAAACTATCAAACTTTTAAATTTTATCTTAATTATTACAATGTCATGGCATTTATTGTCACATGGTAGTGGTAATAAGGGTCATGAAAACAATATGAACAAATATTCTAGTACTGTACTCCCAGCAGAAGCCACCTCAGAAGAAGAAAGTGTTGCCTTCTCCTCAATTTCTCACTGCAAGGATTATTTCTGGCTGGAGTTACTTTACAATAGAGTAAGCAGAGTATTGTCTCGTTTTAGTATGATCCCTCCCAGCTGTTTTCCTGACTCTGTTTTTTTTTTTAATGAATCCCTTATGCATCATCTGATATGAGGTTTGCATATTCATCAAAACCAATAACACAGCCCTCAATCAGCAGATTCACTTGCTATTAGAGTCTCACAAGAATCCGGGATCTGAAGAGGTGGTTTATGTGCTACACCATCACCTCCTGCACTATTTGGCCCTGGCCACAACACACCTTGGTGGAATCTCACGAAGACCACACAGACCAGCAGGCTTCCTCAGAAAGCAACCTCTGAATTAAGGACCTGAAGAGACAACATTTTTATTTTTAAATAACTGGATTAGGAGAGAAGACGAGAACATTATTAAAGAGTACAAAAGTGAAAATTTGCCCTCTAGGTTTCTAAGCATCTGCTTAAGAGAAAAAAAAAGCCATAAATACAAACATAGTTGTTTATAGTAATATAATTTAATGAGGAGTCCTTTATTCCTATGGGGTCTGAAACATTCAGAGAAGAGAAATACAAAGATTGGATAAATCATGAAAAATTTTAAATAAGATCTATAAAGAAATGAGTCAAAGAGGGCAGATGAAGAGTATTCATGACAAGAGCTCTAGACAGATGCCAACAGATGAAGAAGATGAAGAGCAGAGCCTTGTGGGTTCATAGAGTGAGAAAAATGACATTCTCTGAGGACCCAGGATGGCAGTTTTCTCTCCTATGTCCTCTGGGAGTGTAACTTGGTGGTCTTCTATCCACTGGTATTGATCATTTGCCAAATATTATCAAAGATGTTTTTAAATTCTATCCCGAAATGAGGTGGGGCCAGATGGGGATTTCTACTTGCTATTTTTTTAAAAAATTTTTCTAATCACCATTCTTACATGTTCGAAACTATCTCATTTATTGCACTATCCAAATACTTTTCTTTGTCCTCAAAGAATGAACTGATTACATTCTTTACATAAGCAATAGGTATAAAGATTTAAGAAAGTAGTAAAGGTAATAGATTGGTTTTGGTTTGGAGAGGTGGTTTTGTTTTGAATTTAATGTGGAGAATATTTCCCAGGTATAAAGAAAAGTATAACAGAATTTGAGCAGATGAGTTGTTTATCATATATGTCTTAACATAATAAAACATATAAATTACACAAAAATATGAAGCAAGCATTCATTATGAGTAATTAATATAATAAACACGTAAGGAGTACCAACTATCTGTTGGGCATTGTTCTGGTTTGGATATAAGGTGTCCCCCAGAAGCTTCTGTTAATGCAAGAATATTTAGAGGTAAAATAATCACATCATGAGATAATGTGTATGGGATAGCCAATTGTCTTCTACTCTGCCTAAATTTCTTGAAGTGAAGAAATTCCTCAGATTTTTTTTTCAATGCTGGGAATCAAACCCAGGGCTTGCTTTACACATGCCATGCAAGCATTCTTCCATAAAGTCACACTTCCAGCCTCTTCTTCATTGTCAAAATTACATGGGAGCATCTAATGACACCCTTTGGTAAAAAAAAAAATATATATATATATATATATATATTCTCAGTATCTTAGTGAAATAAAAGTTTATTTCTATGGAGTCTGCTTTGTATTAAGGCAATGTTCCAGGTCCTCTGTCCTCTGTGCAGGTTCCTCATCACTAGACGATGCTTCAAGCTTGTGGTATTTATCTCTGGCTCTGGCTGGCCAAGATCATGGTGGCAAAGAGGACAGTGTGGAAAAGCAAAAAGCCACACTGAAACACTTCTTCCCAGGAGTTGGCTAATATATAATTTGCAAGTATGACTTTACCAGATTTCAATGGCATTTTGTCCAAAAGAAATGGAGAACAGGAAAAACAAGTGGATATGGGAACTCTTCAGAAAATTTAGTATTATCTAAGACATTTGATGGGGAATATTTTAAAATTACATTTCTAAAGTAGCTATGACTTCTTTTTTTACCTAACATTATGAAATCAAACCCAATATATGTTATGTTTAGATTTAGAACTATTCACTAATTTAATCTAGCACATTTTTGAGCATTACCTAAGGGTCAACCAGTAGTAAATCCCATGGAGGACTGAGACTCTGTACAGTCTTAAGGTCTCATTTTCCTAAATTTCAATCACCCTCCGAATTCCTGTTTGGGTCCTCATATCATAATAATAAAGAGTGTGAATTGGGGGTTTAGAAAAGCCTGGGTATGATTACTAGTATTACCCTTTAACCTAGTCAAAACACTTTGTAGCTTGCTTAAATTTGCTGGGCCTCAAAGTCATTATCTGTGCAATGAGGATAATTATGATAAATAATTCATGAAATTGTATTCAGTAGAGGAAAATATAAAACAGAACTTCAGAGATGAGGTTGGTTCAACGCCTGCTTTCTTTCAGTTACTATGTGAGAGCAATGCGATAGGCATTAGTGTCTAATAATTTTTAGCTCCAATTTTTCAGGGAGATCTTTTTTTTAATGATTTCTACTTTTTCAGAAGAACTGCTCCTGTTGGTTAGAAGCCAAAATTGTCTTCTTCTTCCATTATCAGCACACCTGAAATCTGAAAACTGAGAGGGGGAAAAACATGAAGATATTCTGTGCTTATTAATATGGTCATTCATAAAATAGTTTTTTTTTCAAATTTAAAATGAAAGTGCTACCTGGGTAATAAATATTCATGTGTGAATGTCTAGTGAGTGTCATCTGGAATATAATAGCATCAATAGTCCTATTCACTGTTGCTGGTCACCATCCCTAAAGACGCAGTCTCAGATATTATCATCCCGGATGCTGAAATCTTAAAAACTGAAATCTGAAAACCGCAATTTCCTATGAGAAAAAAAAAAAGGTATATAAAGCAAGTCAAAAACCAAATTCTGGGGAAAGGGTTGGCCAGGCCATACAGCAAAGACAAAAACTCCAGTTTTAATGTTTGTAATTTGCCTGCACTGGAATTATGCTTGCTTTTAGAAACGTTAAAACTTCTTCAGTGAATTAAGAGACATCCTCTTTGTACATCTGCACTTGTGAAAGATAAAATTTCTCTGGATCTCAACTCTCTGGGAGATCACATATGTGGTGGTGACCTGTCCTGGGTTTTGAATGGTCTCATGGGAAGACTTAGAGTATTTGTTGCATATTTTAAATTACCACATTTATGAAGCTGGGTGGACATGATAACCAGCCATTGATATGCTCATACATTTTGCTTTATGCACTCTTTCTTTGTGACTATGGTTCATCTGCTCCAAATAGTTATACTCATGCAACTGTAATGAAAATACCTGAGTGCTTATGCTTACAAGAATATGTATGTTATTATTCCTTATTTTATTGGGTAAAATGGCCTATAAGTATTCTTTCATGTTTATATTTCTCAAATAAATCATCTATCAATATATAAGTAAATATCTTCTAAAAATTTTTAGATTATTTTTTTCCAGAATCATATTTTTGGAATTTGATCTTGTGAGGTTTTAGACTTTAAGCTAAAATTTTGATCTTCTGAAATTTCACCCATCAGGATTTTGGTATTCAGGATGAGGTCTCAAATTTGAAGCCAAACTCCCTTTAGATATTTATTCATATACTACCTTGTGGTTCCAATTTTTTTTTCAAATTTGCTAACCTGTTATTTAAAATGTAATGTTATGAAAAGCTAAAGTTAGCAAATAGTGTCATTTTTTCCAACAACATAAAATGGGTACATAAAAATGTAAAACGAATTTAGTTCATTTGCTAGTCAATAGAAGACTGTTTTTTAGAATTAGACTTTCAGTATAATCTCTCTGCATTTAGACTGTGCTGGCTCTGAAGGTCCCTAACATCCATATCTGGTAATATGAAATAAACTAATTTACCTAGATAAGACTAATAGTTCCCTTCATATGTCACTGCCTGATTTCAGAAGGCTAGCCTCCATTTCCATCCCGACTCCCAAGTTCAGAGACTACTGAACTGAATAGGAACTAAAAACGTCACAATTTTAATTTTCAATTTTCAGGAAAATAATAACTTCTACCTAATGTACTGTTAGAAAGAAACTAGTCAGGATATTGCCTTTTTTTAAATTAAACTATATTATGGCTAAAATAATTACATATATTTTAATGTCTCTAGCCTACCTGCAGTAAGTCTGTAAACCAGCTATTTCCTATGATGTTGTTCAGATACTAAATTGCAGAGGATTTATAATCTTATTCAACTCACCTGGATTTTAAAAACTCATGCCTTTTCAGTAAACTTCCTAAGAGCAAAATGAAACTCCCTAATTCCAGAAGCATTTAAACATTACACTAAGATGGATAAGAATCAGAGTGTGCAAGAGAATGTGCAGGTTTATTCAAATAAATCAAGAATATTTTCACGCATATTTTAAACCTAATAACTGAGTTCCCATCCAAACTCAATAAACCATGTTATGACTACTGGGCTGAATTCTAACATTATCACTGCTTCCACAAATAAATCCAATCCATCAGTAGCAAATGAGACCTAAAAGCAAGGAGAAAAGAACTTACCAGGAAATTTTTAAATAGGTCAACCTTCCTATAATGACTGGAAAATACTGAATTGAATAATCTGCCACTTCTCATTAGACACCTGAGTTTAGAAATAACCAAGAGACTTTATGAAGGGCAGACTATTCAGATTTGTGTGTTTCCTTGTGCTTGTTCAAGAAACTAGAAAATTTTTCTCTATAAGCAGAAACAGCAGTGAACATCCAGTAGATATATCACACAATTTTAATTATTTCCACAAACCCCAGATGTTTACCTGTTCACCCTCAAAGCAGAGTATACAGAGGCATTGTGTAGTGCAGCTTGGCCTTGGATGTGAAGTGTTCTAGTGTGGCTGCTCACAAACATACATAGACTCATTTTGGGCAAGCTTAGCTTGTCTAATATCTCAATGCAATTCTAAAAGTGACTTTAATTTGTGTTTACTGTGTATTTACTTACCTTTACAAATTAAATATGTCAAAAATTATTTAATATTTTCCTGAAGACAGAGGTTATGGATTATAAACAACTGCTGCACTGAATTGGTACCCACATCGTAAGGTGTTAGCCCATCACTTACAGCTTTTCATTTAGTTCTCTCCGTGCAAAATTAATCATTGTGTCAGTGTATGATTCTACCTTTTTACCATTCTCTGATTCTTGAGATTATTGCTTATTTTTTTCTTTCACTTTTCCCTTAATCTTATGGACTCTTCTTGTTCTCTTTGCTCATTTCACTCAATGTAGATTTTGCGAGACCTCTCATGTTCCCCTTTCCAAAGATGACTGTTAAATTAATCATTCTCATCTCCACACCTCAGGAGTCAATTGCCTACCAGAAGTTTCCATTCAGCTATCCTCCAAACACCTCTCGTCTCAAAAGAACTACACTGGAGTCATCATCTGCTATCCGGACCCTGCTACCATCCACCAACATCGCCATATTATCAGGAACTCAGTTCATCTGGTATGCCTTTTCTTATTTCATCCCCACATCTAATTTATAAGGAATTCCCTCCAAGTCCATTTTTCTAACTTCTTTCAATACCCTGTCTTCCATAATCTTCTTCCTAAGTGTTAGTTTCAAACTCCAATATTCAGTATTTGGCTGCTGCTAGCAGGTTTTAATACACCTGGAGAGAACACTGACCTCGTAGTGCACATCAGACCACCACTGCTCATATGGAAAGTGCTGCTCTTCTGGTACCCACTAAGCACTCACAGCACCTGACAGTGCCGGGCTTCCTCAGCACCAAAAGCAATACAGTAGTACATAGGAATGAGGTGAATAGAGGGCAAGAGTTATGAGCATGGAGCCTGGAGCCAGCCACCTGGGTACAGAGCTAGTTTCTGCCACTTCAGAGCCATTTTCCATCTGACTGTAGGCCACATGGGCCAAAGCTCTCTGTGTCCCATTTCTTGACCTATAAAGGAGGGGATCTTGGAAGTGACAAAGCAATAGGGCATGGAAGTTAAAATGAATTAATATGAACATACAAAGAACTTTGAACAGCACTCTGTCAATAGCACCACAGTTTAAGCTTTACTATGATTTGTGTGTGTTAATATTGCAAATATTCATGACTATAAGAACATTGATAAAATTTATCACAACAAAGTCACCATTTTGATTAAAATTCAATACACTTCAATTTTTCCCTAAGTGCTTGGCTACTGGAAACCAGCAACTTTTTAACTTTAAATCATTTTAAAATAAATCTTATGCTCATACTTCATTACAGTGAATGTTACTTTTTTACCTAGGTGGTTCATTTGGTTAAGATTCTGTAACGCAGTAAGTCAGTTTTCAAGGGATATAGTTAGTAGCAGAAATAAAATCACTACAAGCCCAGTGAAGCTTAACTTTCTGTCCTGCACAATTCCCCATGTTCCTCTAAAACTGTGGAAGGCTCTAAGAATGTGTACACTGAGTATGTTTTCTTAAATTTCAAGTTATATAGTTTTATGTACTTTTCTAAAAGAAGACACTCCAAGTTATATATGGTTTAT